>NC_133406.1:149470390-149775000 GCF_049350105.2 Macaca mulatta
TACCTATTGTATACATATTTATGACCATTTAAAAGTGTTTTCAGAAGCTGTTGTGAACAATACAATGCAAACCTATGCATTTGTTTTAGCTCATTAGAAACTACAGTGGTGGTAGGAGGTAGTATAAACATATTTTAACTATTAAAATGAGGTCCTAGTGCCCCCAAAAGATTAGAGTAATTGGTGTCATGGAAAGCATACTGAAGACAAGAATTAGAAGACTTAGGCCCATATTCTAAACTCAGTTGTTGATGGGTTCTGAAACCTTAGGCAAGACACTGGTCTTGGTAAACCTCAGTTTCTTCATCCGCAAGAAGATAATCACAGCCACATCACAGAACTTTTATAAGAAACATAATCTGGGCCAGGTGCAGTGGCTCATGCCTGTAATCCCAGCATTTGGGAGGCCAAGGCAGGAGGATCTCTTGAGGCCAGGAGTTTGAGGCCAGTGTGGACAACATAATGAGACCACACCTCTACACAAAGTTTTTAAAAGTTAGCCAGATGTGGTGGAACTGAAGGGAAAAACAGACACAAATACAATAATAGAGGACTTCAACATCCCACTTTCCACAATGGATAGATCATCCAGATAGAAAATCAATAAGGAAACAGTGGACTTCAGATGGACCTAAGACATATGGAACATTCCATCAAACAGCAGCAGAATACACTTTCTTCACAAATACACAAACATTCTCCAGGATACATCATATGTTAGGCCACAAAACAAGTGTTATTAAGTTTAAGAATACTGAAATCATATCAAGCATCTTTGCTGATCACAATGGTATGAAATAAGAAAATATGAGAAAAACTGGAAAATTAACAAATATGTAGAAATTAAACAAATACTCCTTAACAATCAACAAGTCAAACAAAAACTTAAAAGGAAAATAAAAAATAATCTTGAGGCAAATGGAAATGGAAACACAAAATACCAAAATGTATGGAATGCAGCAAAAATAATTCTAAGAGGGAAGTTTATAGTGATAAACACCCACACTATAAAACAAGAAAAACTCAAATAAACAACCTAACATTATACCTCAAGAAAACAGAAAAAGAAGAACAAACCAGGCCCAAAGTTAGCAGAAGGAATGAAATAATAAAGGTCAGAAGAGAAGTAAGTGAAATAGACTAGCAATACAATTTTAAAAACCAACGAAACTAAGTATTTTTAGGAAAGGTAAAAATAGACAAACCTTAAACTAAACAAATACAAAAATCAAATAAATAAAATTACAAACAAAAGAGGAGACATAAAACTGATACCAAAGAAATATAAAGATTTATGGGAGACTATCATGAAAATTTAATATGCCAACAAATTGGATAACCTAGAAGAAACAGATAAACTCCTAGAAACATATAGGCATACCTCATTATATTGCACTTTGCTTGAAGGTTTGTGACAATTCTATGTTGAGGAAGTCTATTGTTGCCATTTTTTTCAATAACCTGTGCTCACTATGTGTCTCTGTGTCACGTGTTGGCAATTATCACACTATTTCAAACTTTTCATTAATGCCATATTTATTATGGTGATCTGTGATCAGTGATCTCTGATGTTACTATTATCACTGTTTTGGGTTGCCACTTACTGTACTTATATTTAATTTGATTAAGATGGCAAATTTAATCAATCAATGTTGTGTATATCTGACTGCTCCACAGACCAGTTGTTCCTTCATCTGCCTCTCTCTCTTTGGGCCTCTCTATTCCCTGAGACACAATTATATTGGAATTAGGCCAATTTAAAAACCTACAATGGCCTCTAAGTGTTCAAGTGAAAGAGTCATATGTCTCTCATTTCATTTCAAAAGCCAGAAATGATTAAACTCAGTGAGAAGGCATGCTAAAAGCCAAGATAGGCTGAAAGATAGGCCTCCTGCACAGAACAGTTAGCCAAGTTGTGAATGCAAAGGGAAAGTTCTTGAAGGAAATTAGAACAATGATCTTGTTCCTGATCTTAGAGGAAAAGCTTTCAGTGTTCATCATTGAGTATCATGATGGCTGTGGGTTTCTCATATATGAATAGGAGGGGATTGGAGCAAGATGGCTGAATAGAAGCCTTTATCAATCATCCCCCACACAGGAACACCAAATTTAACAACAGTCTATACAAAAAAAGCACCTTCATAAGAACCGAAAATCAGATGAGCAATTACAGTACCTGGTCTTAACCTTCTTTCATATGTCTGAAAGAAGCTCTGAAGAGAGTGGGAAAGACAGTCTTGTCCAGGCATGGTGGCTCAAGCCCATAATCCTAGCACTTTGGGAGGATGAGGGTGGATCACTTGAAGTCTGAAGTTCGACACCAGCCTGGCCAACATGGTGAAACCCCATCTCTACTAAACACACACACAGACACAAAAATTAGCCAGGCGTGGTGGCAGGCGCCTGTAATCCCAGCTGCTTGGGAGGCTGAGGCAGGAGAACTGCTTGAACTTGGGAGGCGGAAGTTTCAGTGAGCTGAGATCACGCCACTGCACTCCAGCCTGGATGACAGAGTGAGACTCTGTCTCAAAAAAAAAAAAAAAAAAAAGACAGTCTTTAATTGCCATACCTGCCCCACCTCCATGGCAGTGGCCAGGTGACATGGAGAATCGCTGAGTTTGGGGAAGGGAGAGCACAGTGATTGTGGGACACTGCACTGAGCTCAGTGCTGCCCTGTCAGAGTGAAAAGCAAAACCGGGCTTAACACAGCTGACACCCACGCACAGAGGGAGCATTTAGAACAGCCCTAACTAGAGAGAAATCGCCCATCCCAGCAGTCAAAACTGAAGTTTTGGCAAGCCTCACCACCATGGGCTAAACAAACTTGAATATATTTCAGGATCCTAAATAAACTTGAAAGGCTGTCTAGGAGCAAAAACTGCAATTTCTAGGCAATTCCTAGTGCTGTACTGGGCTTAAAGTCAGTAGATTGGGGGGCACATGACCTAATAAGACACCAGCTGGGGCAGCTAAGGAAGTGCTTGTGCCACCCCTCCCCCATCCACAGGGAGCACAGCTTGCAACAACAAAAATGACTCCTTCCTTCTGCTTGAGGAGAGAGGAGAGGTGAGAAAACCTAGAGAAATTCAAGATAATGCAGAGGAGGAATTCAGAATTTTATCAAATAAATTTAACAAACAGATTGAAATAATTAAAAGAATCAAGCAGAAATTCTGAAGTTGAAAAATGATGCATACTGAAGAATGCATCAGAGTCTCTTAATAGCAGAATTGATCAAGCAAAAGAATTAGTGAGCTTTCAAACAAGCTATTTGAAAATACACTATCACAGCAGACAAAAGAAAAAATAATAAAAAAGAATGAAGCATGCCTTCAAGATCTAGAAAATAGCCTTAAAAGGGCAAATCTAAGAGTTACTGGCCTTAAAAAGGAGGTGGAGAAACAGATACGGGTAAAAAGTGTGTTCAAATGGATAATAAGAGAGAACTTCCCAAACCAAGAGAAAGATACCAAATTCGAGTAAAAGAAGGTTATAGAACACCAAACAAATTTAACCAAAAGAAAACCACGTTAAGGCATTAAATAATCAAACTCCCAAAGGTAAAGGATAAAGAAAAGATCCTAAAAGCCACAAGAAAAAAAACAACAATACAATGGAGCTCCAAAACATCTGGCAGCAGACTTTTCAGTGGAAACTGTACAGGCCCAGGAGACGGTGACATGATAAAATGTTGAAGAAAAAGAACTTTTACCCTAGAATAGCAGGTGAAAATATCCTTCAAACATGAAGGAGAAAAAAAGACTTTCCCAGACAAACACAAGCTGAGGGATTTCATCAACACTAGACCTTTCCAACAAGAAATGCTAAAGGGGGCCAGGCACGGTGGCTCATGCCTATAATCCCAGCACTTTGGGAGGCTGAGGCGGGCGGATCACAAGGTCAGGAGATTTAGACCATCCTGGCTAAGATGGTGAAATCTCATCTCTACTAAAAATACAAAAAAAAAAAAAAAAAAAAAAATTAGCCGGGTGTGGTGGTGGGGAGGCTGAGGCAGGAGAATGGTGTAAACCTGGGAGGCGGAGCTTGCAGTGAGCCGAGATCGTGCCACTGCACTCCAGCCTGGGCAACAAAGCGAGACTCCATCTAAAGAAAAAAAAAAAGAAAAGAAATGCTAAAGGGAGTTCTTCAATCAGAAAGAAAGAAAAAAAAAATGTTAATGAGCAATAAGAAGTCATCTGAAGGTACATAACTCACCAGTAATAGTAAGTACAGAGGAAAACATGAATATTTTAACACTATACTTTTAGTGTGTAAACTACTCTTAAGTAGAAACACTAAAAGATAAACCAATCAAAATAATAACTACAACAACTTTTCAAGACATAGATAGTACAATAAGATATAAATAGAAACCGCAAAAAGTTAAAAAGCAAGAGGATAAAGTTAGAGTTTTTATTAGTTTTCTTTTTGCTTGCTTGTTTATGCAACCTGTGTTGTCATCAGATTAAAATAATGGGTTACATTGTATTTGGAAGCCTCATAGTAACCTCAAATCAAAAAATATATGACAAGCCGGATGTAGTGGCTCATGCCTGTAATCCCAGCACTTTGGTAGGCCAAGGCAGGCAGATCATTTGGGGTCAGCAGTTCAAGAACAGCCTGGCAAACATGGTGAAACCCTGTCTCTACTAAAAATACAAAAATTAGCCAGGCATGGTGGCGGACACCTGTAATCCCAGCTACTCAGAAGGCTGAAGCAGGAGAACCTGCTGGAACCTGGGAGGCAAAGGATGCAGTGAGCCGAGATTGTGCCACTGCACTCCAGGCTGGGTGACAGAGTAAGACTTCATCTCAAAAAAACAATAACAAAAAATATGACAGATACACAAAAAGTAAAAAGCAAAAATTAAATCATACCACCAGAGAAAAATCATCTTCAACTAAAGAAACACAGAAAGGAAGGGGAAAAGGAAGAGAAGACCAGAAAACAAATAACAAAATGACAGGAATAAGTCCTTATTTGCCAATAATAATATTGATGTAAATGGACTTTTATCCATTTAGAGTAGGTGAATGGATAAAAACAAAAGAAGGCCCAATGATCTCCTGCCTACAAGAAACACACTTCACCTATAAAGACACACATAGACTGAAAATAAAGGGCTGGAGACGGTACTTCATGCAAATGGAAACCAAAAAAAAAAAGGCAGCAGAAGTAGTTATACTTATGTTATGTCAGACAAAATCGATTTCAAGACAACTATAAAAAGAAACAAAGAAGGTTATTACATAATTATAAAAGGGTTAGTCCAGCAAAAGGATATAATAATTTAAAATATATATATACCCAGTACTGGAGCACCCAGATATATAAAGCAAATGTTATTACAGCTAAAGAGAGAGATAGACCCCAATACAATAATAGCTGGAGAATTTAACAGCCCACTTTCAGCATTGAACAGATCTTCCAGACAGAAAATCATCAAAGAAACATTGGGCTTAACCTGCACTATAGACCAAATGGACCTAATAGATATTTACAGAACATTTCATCCAATGGCTGCGGAATACACAATCTTCTCCTCAGCACATGGATCATTCTCAAGGACAGACCATGTGGTAGGTCACAAAACAAATCTTAAAACATTCAAAAATTTTAAATAATATCAAACATCTTCTCTGACTACAATGGAATAAAACTAGAAATCAATAGCGAGAGGAATTGTGGAAACTATACAAACATGGAAATTAAACAATATGCTCATGAATGACCAGTGGGTCAATGAAGAAATTAGAAGGAAATTAAAAATTTTATTGTAACAAATGATAATGGTAACATGACATATCAAACCTATGGGATATAGCAAAAGCATTACTAAAAGGAAAGTTTATAGCAATAAGTGCCCACATCAAAAAAAGAAGAAAATCGTCATATAAATACACTACCAATACATCTTAAATAACTAGAAAAGCAAGAGCAAACCAAATTCAAAATCAGCAGAAGAAAATAAATAATAAAGATCAGAGCAGAAATAAATTAAATGAAGAAAACAGGCTGGGCGCCGTGGCTCACGCTTATAATCCCAGCACTTGGGAGGCCGAGGCAGGCAGATAATGAGGTCAGGAGTTTGAGACCAACCTGGCCAATATAGTGAAATCTCATCTCTACTAAAAAGACAAAAATTAGCCGGGCATGGTGGCACATGCCTGTAGTCCCAGCAACTAGGGCGGCTGAGGCAGAAGAATTGCTTGAACCTGGGAGGCGGGGGTTGCAGTGAGCTGAGATTGCAACACTGCACTCCATCCAAGGCAACAGAGTGAGGCTCAGTCTGAAAAAACAAGAAACAAAAACCAACAGAAACACTTGATGGTCTTAGGTTTAAGAAATATTTCTTAAGTATGACTCAAACAGCATAACATATAAAGAAAAATTGGCCAGGCACAGTGGCTCATGCCAGTAATCCCAGCACTTTCGGAGGCCGAGGTGGGCAGATCATGAAGTCAAGAGATAGAGACAATCTGGGCCAACATGGTGAAATCCCATCTCTACTAAAAATACAAAAATTAGCTGGACATGGTGGTGCGCACCTGTAGTCCCAGCTACTCAGGAGGCTGAGGCAGGAGAATCGCTTGAACCCGGGAGGCAGAGGTTGCATTGAGCTGAGGTCATGCCACTACACTCCAGCCTGGCAACAGAGCAAGACTCCATCTCAAAAAAAAAAAAAAAAAAGAAAGAAAAGAAAAATTTAAAAATTGGACTTCACCAAGATTAAACACATTAGCTCCTTTAAGGCACTATTAAGAAAATAAAAAGGCAAGTCATAGACTGGGAGAAAATATTTTGAAAGCATACATCCAACAAAAGACATATCTATTAGGTGAGTACAAAAGTAATTGTGGTTTTTGCATTGTTGGAATTTGCCATTTGATATTGGAATACATTCTTAAACAAATGTGGTTATGTTATACATCATTTTAATGTGCATTTTTCAGTTTATGTTTTTTGCTAATAACTTATCACTTGCTGTTTATGTTTATTTTAGACTATGGAAATGATATTATTCGAGTTCAAAATGGGTCGTAAAGCAGCAGAGACAATTTGCAACATCAACATCGCAATTGGCCCAGGAGCCGCTAACAACATACAGTGCAGTGGTGGCTTGAGAAGTTTTGCAAAGGAGAGGAGAAGCTTGAAGATGAGGAGCGCAGTGGCCGGCTATCAGAAGTTGACAACGACCAACTGACAGCAGTCATCTAAGCTGATCCTCTTACAACTATACGAGAAGTTGCTGAAGAACTCAGTGTTGATCATTCTATGGTCATTCAGCATTTGAAGCAAACTGAAAAGGTGAAAAAGCTCCGTAAGTGGGTGCCTCACGAGCTGAGTGAAAATCAAAAAAATCGTCATTTGGAAGTATCGTCTTCTCTTAATCTATGCAACAACAATGAACCATTTCTTGATCAGATTGTGATGTGTGACAAAAAGTGGATTTTATATGACAACCGGTGATGACCAGATCAATGACTGGACTGAGAATAAGCTCCAATGCACTTCCCAAAGCCAAATTTGCACAAGAATTTGTCACGGTCATGGTCACTGTTTGTGGTCTGCTGCCAGTCTGATCCACTACAGCTTTCTGAATCCCAACAAAACCGTTATATCTGAGAAGTATGCTCAGCAAATCAGTGAGACGCACCTAAAACTACAACACCCAAATGGGCATTGCTCAACAGAAAGGGCCCAATTCTTCTCCACAACCACTCCTTACCGCAATGCGTCAAAAGTTGAGTGAATTGGGCTACGCAGTTTTGCCTCATCCTCCATATTCACTTGACCTCACCAACTGACTGCCACTTCTTCAAGCATCTTGACAACTTTTCGCAGGGAAAACACTTCCACAACCAGCAGGATGCAGAAAATGCCTTCCAAGAGTGCATCAAATTCCGAAGCATGGATTTTTACGCTGCAGGAACAAACAAACTTATTTCTTGTTGGCAAAAATGTGTTGATTGCAATGGTTCCTATCTTGATTAATAAAGATGTGTTTGAGCCTAGTTACAATGATTTAAAATTCACGGTCCAAAACTGCAATTACTTTTGCACCAACCTAATATGATACATAAAGAATTTCTATAACTCAATATTAGGAAGACAAACAACACAATTAAAAAATGGGGTCTGAACAGTGACTCCACCAAAGAAGATAAACAGATGGCAAACGGGCACATGAAAAACTGCTGTACATCATTAGACATTAGAAAATGCATATTAAAATTAAAATAAGACACCACCACACAGCCACTAAAATGGCTGTTATAAAAAAGAGTGAAAATATCAACTTCTGGGGAAAATGTGGAGAAATTAGAGCCATCATAAGCCGCTGACAGGAATGTAAAATAGTACAGCCAATTTGGAAAACAAATTGGAAATTTCTTTAAAATTAATCAACTTACCATACAGTTCAGCAATTCCACTCTTAGATATTTACCAAAAAGAAAGAAAAGTGACCAGGAGCAGTGGTGCACACCTGTAATCTCAGCACTTTGGGAAGCCAAGGCAGAAGGATCACCTGAGGTCAGCAGTTCAAGACCAGTCTGGCCAACATGGTGAAACCCTGTCTCTACTAAGAATGCAAAAATTAGCTGGGCATGGTGGTATATGCCTGTCATCCCAGCTACTTGGGTGGCTGAGGCAGGAGAATCACTTGAACCTAGGAGGTGGAGGTTGAAGTGAGCTGAGATCATGCCACTGCACTCCAGCCTAGGCAACAAAGGGAGACTCTGTCTCAAAAAAAAAAAAAAAGAAAAAAGAAATGAAATCATTTTTTCACCCAAAAACTTGTACACAGATGTTCATAGAAGCTTTATTTGCAATAGCAAAAGACTAGAAAAAATGCAAATGTACCTGAACTTGTGAATGAATAAATGAAAGTTGGCATATTCATATAAGGTAGTACAAACTACTGATAAATGCAAAAACAGAAATGAATCTCAAAGCATTATGTTAAGTGAAAGAAACAGACACAACAGGCAACATATATATGACTCTAATTACATGAAAGAAGGTAGATGCCAGGGCCTAGAAGTTGATAACGGCATCGATTGCAAAGAAGCACAAGGAAAGTTTTCAGAGTGTTGAAACTGTTCTATACCATGACTGTGATGATTAGGAGACTTTATTATTTATAAGCACTTATCACATTTCACACTTAAAATTGATGAATTTTATTATATGTAAATTATATATCAATAAATCTAATAGAAGAAGGTGGAGGAGGAAAAAGAAAAAAGGAGGAAGAGAGCAGGAACAACAACATCTAGAAGTTTCTCTACCTGAGTTTGGTAAAACTACTGTAATCAAGATGGTGTGATATAGATGGGGAAAAAGACAAACCTATAGATCAGTGGAACAGACTGCCTGGATTCCAGGAATTCACTCTTAAATCAGATGTGCCAAGGATAGTAGTCCATGTTATGGAACACTACGTGTTCATTTCTTTTATTTTTTTTAAATTGGGGCAAGGGAGCAGGTGACCTAACTTACACCATCAACAAAAATAAAGGCCAACCAAATCTTCCTTACTGGAAGAATACATAGATGATAGTGACTATTCAGTTCCCCATTCAGGGATCCTGCACATCTAGTGCTGTTCTGGCGTAGGTGCACGGTGTTGAGAACTCATCTGAGAATGAAGTCAGTTCATAGGGAGGCGCAGCTAACAAATGGTAGGAAGAACAGAACCTCTTGTGTTCTTAATATTGGGCTCATGGAGCTAGTTATACCTGACCCAGATCGTCCTTGAACAATCTACTTCTTTGAACTAATAAGTTATTTTGAACTAATAAGTTCCTTTTTCTGTCTAAGCACATTTGAGTTGGGTTTCTATTTCTTATAACAAAAGGAGTTCTGAATAATGTATATGTGTACCATGAGGTAGTACTAGAAAAGCACTGGCTTATGCACATACTAAATGGGTGCCCTGGGGAGGGTCTTTTAAAGCTCCGGGCCCAGGTTTCTCATCTCTAAGTAGAAGTGATTGGAGTGGGACAATAGTTTCCCAGAAGAGTTGCACAAAACAAAGGCACCACAGTGACCTCGATAGGAAATGAGGCAGAAGCACAGTCTCTACCTAAGCTAGACTGGAAGTAAATCCTCCTTTTAAAAAGTTTTACATGTTGGAATTACACAGAGTGTGATGTGAAAAAAAATTCCTTTTCTTAAAACAATGGCTGGGTGCGGTGGTTCACACCTGTAATCCCAGCACTTTGGGAGGCCAAGGCAGGTGGATCACCTGAGGTCAGGAGTTCGAGACCAGCCTGACCAACATGGCAAAACCCTGTCTCTACTAAAAATACAAAAACTTAGCCAGGTGTGGTGGTGGGTTCCTGTAATCCCAGCTACTCAGGAGGCTGAGGCAGGAGAATTGCTTGAACCCAGGAGGTGGAGGTTGCAGTGAGCCAAGATCACACCATTGCACTCCAGCCTGGGCAACAGAGAGAGACTCTGTCTCAGAAAACCCCAAAAAACAAAACTTTTGTGGTCTTCTGTAATTCCAAAATTCCAATATTCTGTGTTGCTTTCTCAGAGGCATGTGGCATTGGGCATTGTATTCCAACATGTCAGGTTGCCTGGGGTCTGAATCCAGCTCCACCCCTTACTAACTGTGTGATCTTGAACAAGTTTCTCTATTTCTTGGCTTCTTCATCAGTAAAATAGGAAAAATAATACTATCTATTTCAAAGTGCTGTTACGAGGGTTGATTGGCAATATATCCAAAACCTTTCCAACCATGCCTGGCACCTGGTACAAGCTTGTTAACTGTTAGCAATGGTGATGACAAAGAGAAGGCCTTGAAGATTTTAGTGAAACTGACTTTGGGTTTGCCTTTGTCACCTCTCCCAAGGAGTAAGCTGGAAAAAGAACAGAAATGCAAATCAGGTCACCTGCTTGTTCCCTGTAATTGTGTCAATAGGTTGAAAGTAGTGAAAACCTCTGTCTCTGTTCTTTGTTTTCTGAATATAATTATCCTTTCAACTAAAGACTAACCTAAATAACATTTTCTGTAGGCTGGTCGCGGTGGCTCATGCCTGTAATACCCAGCACTTGAGGAGGCCAAAGCAGGCGGATCACTTAAGGTCAGGAGTTCAAGACTAGCCTGGCCAACATGGTGAAACCCCATCTCTACTAAAAATACAAAAATTAGCTGGGTATGGTGGCACGTGCCTATAATCCCAGCTACACAGGAGGCTGAGGTAGGAGTGAGCCAAGATTGTGCCACTGTACTCCAGCCTGGGCGACAGAGTGAGACTTCATCTAAAAAAAAAAAAAAAAAAAAAAATATATATATATATATATATATATGTATTTATATATATACACATATATAGTATGTGGCTTAAATATACTTTTTTCTGATTATTAATAGCATATACACATTGCTAAATATTTTGAAATTTAAAAAGAAAATATTAAAACACTTATCGTACTATCAACAGATCTTATCCTACTATCAACAGATAAATGCTGTTAACATTTTGATTATTTCCTATTTCAACTTGGTGTTATTTTCTTCCAGGTTTTCTTTTAAAGTATTTTTAAAAATATATAAATGCATATTCAAAACTTTATTGCATATGTGTATATATATATGCGTATGCAGTTTTATGTCCTTCTTTTCTCAAAGTTGTGTTGTAATTTTCCATGACATTAAATATTCTTTGAAACAACATTTTTATGACTTCTTAACATTCATCGTATCACTCTGTCATCATTTATGTGACAAGTTCCCTCTATTTGGATCTTTTTGTTGTTTTTAGTTTGGCTCTAGCATAAATAATGCTGTTATAAACATCCTTGGATAACAATCTTGAAATTTCTCTGATTAGGATCCCTAGGATACTATTCCTAGAGGTAGAATGTCTAAGTTAAAGTATGTGATCATTTATAAGGTCTCTGGTACACATCATCAAATAGCCCTCCCGAAAGTATGCACCAATTTACAACACTGACCAGCATTGTGGGAGCTTTGCAAACAGCGATTTTTTAGAAGTTATAAACAATTTTCATCATAGAAACTACAGTGGGAAAGCAACCTGCTGTGTGTATTGCCCTTGTTTGAGACATTAGATTAAATTATTTCTTAGAGTGTTTTCCTTTAAAGCTTACGAAACTAAGCTTTTGGGGCCCAATACAGATCATTTTTTTTTCTCTAGCCCTTAAAGTTTACTATGTTTTTAAAATCATTCCTGTAGTATCATAAAAATAAGAAGTCCATCACATCACAGAGTGATTCAGTCTTTATAAGCCACAGTGCTTAGTAACTAGAAAACGAAGAAAACATTTTTATGATTATTTTAATTACCACATATTACCCAGGCCTTTCTTGCCATGCTTCATGAAGGACAAACAGCCTATAATTTAAACAGTGTGATCAAATGAATTCCCTGCCTCACACTAATGCTGACTTCACACTAGCCCTAGAACAATTAATGCTCTCTGGTTTAGATCAGTGGTCTGTGGTTCATTAAACATGAACATTTGAATTTAAGTGTAAAAGACAATTTGAAAATATTCCTTACACGTCTTTCATTCAAGCCCTGGAAACTTTAAGTAGGAAAATGGTGCAAGGGGGCAATTCTGTGATTGGAATGCCAAGTTGTGAAAAGCAAAATGGCATCATTTAGAATTTAAAATACTGTTTTTAAAGCCTCAATTTAAATTCCCTAGAGCTGTTAACTGTGTCCTGACTGACATTCTGTTTCTCCACAAGACCTGAATACACAGCTGATGTGATACATTCTTGGCCTCCTTCTCAGTGTGTGTCTTTATTAACATTAACTGCTCTTTGTAACTAACCTGAAGGGAATGAGCAGAGGTGAATCTGATCATGTGCCCATCCTCCCCGCGGCTTAAGCATCTTGTCCAAGCATCAGCATGACAAGCAGACCCCCGACAATCTGGATCCTGCTATTCCACCCTCACAGTCTGTCATCCTCCTCCATCCTTCCCTCTGGTCACACTGATTTTCCCACCACTCTCTGGCCTCACCTTGGCCTTCTGTGTCTTTATTCCTGCATCAGCTGTGTCCCCTGGAAGAGACTTTCTCCTTTACATGGTTTGGTAAATTACATTTTCCCACACGGTTCCAGTTCATACACACTAAGACCAAGACTGACATTCGTTATGTTCTTTTGGTTGCAAGGGATAGAAATTCCTCCAAACCACTTAAGTAATGGAGTTTGTTAGTAACATAATTATGGGAGTAAGAGACAGGTGAAGAATCTCATAGAAATCAAGAGCAGCCCGCTCCCTCCCATTCAAGATCCAAGACAGGCCTCGGATCTGAGTAGTTTTGTCACCCTCCTCAGTTACAAGATGTCAAGATCTCCATTCTTGTGCTCTCTTGCTAGGGCGCCTCCTACTCTCTGGCCCTGTGTATCTTTGTGTGCAACATCAGTTTCTTCTCCCTACCGACAGTTGGCTCTTCCTCTAACTCTCCATTCAAACTTGCTTGAAGTAGTCTCCCAGGCAGAGCTCCTCAGATAGGACTATCTCATACACATGTGCCCAATCCCAGGATTGGCTGCCTTTGTTGGCTGCCCCAAACTGGTCCACTCCAGTGGCCACCCTTGTTTCAATCCCTGTCTAAGACACTGCTTTCTACAACAGAATCGTGTGGGAGGGCAGATGCCCTTCATAAGGGCATAAAGGGCCGGGGGGGAATCTTGCCAGATATCTCTGATGCACCAAGTTTCTAAGTTTGGCCCTGTGAGTATTACTTTTGTGGACAGAAGATGGAAGACCGTAGTTCTTACGTGCTTCATATGTTGTAAGGCAGAGGATTCACAATGATCTTGCTTTTTTTTTTGAGACAGAGTTTTGCTGTTGTTGCCCAGGGTGGAGTGCAGTGGCGCAATCTCAGCTCACTGCAACCTCTGCCTCGCGGGTTCAAGTGATTCTCCTGCCTCAGCCTCCCAAGTAGCTGGGATTACAGGCATGTGCACCACCAGCATGTGGGCTAATTTTGTATTTTTAGTAGAGATGGGGTTTCACCATGTTGGTCAGGCTGGTCTCGAACTCCTGACCTCAGGTGATTCGCCTGCATCAGCCACCCAAAGTGCTGGGATTATGGGAGTGAGCAACCACACCTGGTCCTATAGTGATCTTTCAAGCACTATCCTAGAACGATATCAGAGATTTTTAGAAACTTGTTTTACCTATTCCTAGATCTATAAGCTGCTGCCCAGTGTCCACCCCATTCCTAGCCCTTTAAATGGGGCAGGCCTACTTACATAGGAAGTACCTAAAAAACAACCTTGGTCCACAGCTCCAGTAACAGCTCTCCACCTACACTGACTTCCAGCTGGCCTTCCATAATCCCTTGGCTCCATTCTCCAGTTCCCACCACCTGCCCCAGGCCAGCTTCCCCTTTCCCATGACCCGCTCTGCTGTGGCTCAGCACCTACTGCTCAGAGGAAGAGGTGTCTTCTCTGCTGGCTGTAATTTGCCAGCACCCCTTGCTCTACCCTCTCAATACTCCATCCCTTACCCTCAACCCTCAAGAGAGGAGATTCATGATGCAGGCAAAGTGGAGGGTTGCCTGTAATGAGCTTTTGGTTTGGACTATGGCTAAGGAACCAACATATTCTACTTATCTGAGAGATTTGTTGTGAGGACTAAATATATGTAAAGTGTTCTGAATAGCTTATTTATTTATTTATTTGAGACGGGGTCTTGCTCTGTCATCCAGGCTAGAGTGCAATGGCATGATCATAGCTCACTGTAGCCTCCAACTCCTAGGCTCAAGAGATTCTCCCTCCTCAGCTTTCTGAGTAGCTAGGACTACAGGCATGTGCCACTATACCCAGCCAATGTTTTTACTTTTTGTAGAGACAGGATCTTACTAGTTGCCCAGGCTGGTCTTGAACTCCTGACCCCAAAGGATCCTCCTGCCTCAGCCTCCCAAAGCACTAGGATTACAGGCATGAACCACTGTGTCCAGTCTAAAAAATAATGTATGTATTATTATATTTCGCCATTTGAAATCCTCTTGGCAATCTCCTGAGCTGCTTATCCTTTCAGAGCAGGCTGCTCTGTGCTGTAGTCCAATTTATGCAGAACAATCATATTACCAAGAGATGAGCACAAAACATTTCATTTAGAAAAAGCATAGACTGTTACTAATACTAGCTAGCATTTATTGAGAGTTTTTAAAATATCAGACCCTATGCTAAGTGCTCTGTAAATTTTATCTAATTTAGCCCTCATGAAGCATGTTTCCCCATTATCCCCACTTAATTAATGAAGAAACTAAGGCACAGAGATATTAAGTAATTTACCCAAGGTCCCTTGGTCAGTTAGTATCAGAATCAGTATTCAAACCAGGGTGTCTCTTCTACAGCCTCAAATTTCTGCCATTAACACTAACTAGACTAACCGCTAACTAATGGCCTAGAAGATCAACTTGCCCCCACTGGCTCCTTTCACAGATGGAGAAACTGAAGCCCAGGCAAGTGAAATGATTTTACCCAGATTGCAAATACTGTTAGAGCACAACAAGGACTAGAACCACGACACTGCTTTCATTTCAGGGATTTTCTATTATACTTTATAAGTGTATTAGGGTTCTCCAGAGAGACAGACCGATAGATAGATAGATAGATAGATAGATAGATAGATAGATAGATAGACAGACAGACAGATATAGATAGATATAGATATGAGTTTATTAGGAAGAACTGGCTCACACAATTACAAGGTGAAGTCCCAGGATAGCCGTCTGTAAGCTGAGGAAACAGAAGCCTCAAAACCAGGAAGCCGACAGTGCAGTCTGTAGTCAGTGGTGAAGGCCTGAGACCCCCCTGCAAGCCACTGGTGCAGTCCCAGAGTCCAAAGGCCGAAGAATCTGGAGTCCACGGGCAGGAGGAGAGGAAGCAAGAGTCCAGCTCCGGTAGACAGCGATACAGAAGATGCAGCAAGCAGGCTGATTCCCCTTCTTCGCTGGCTTTGTTTCAGCCGCGCTTGCAGCCGATTGGATAGAGCCCACACACATTGAGGGTGGGTCTTCCTCTCCCAGTGCACCATTCAAATGTCAATCTTCTCCGGAAATTCCCGCACAGACACACCCAGATACAAGACTTTACCAGCTATCTAGGAATCCCTGAATCCAGTCAAGTTGACACCTAATGTTAACCATCACAATAAGTTTATATGTTTATATCTTTTAGGTCACTTTTATTAGCATCTGCAGAAATGCTATCTTCAGACAACAATGAAAACCAGGTTCATTTTCCTTGAGGGAGTTGTTTCTTCTTTTCATTTATCAAAGCCAGCTTCCATATTCAGATATATTCTCAAAACTTGGAGAAATTATGTAACTTTTCAGGAATTAATTTCTTAATCTTTTCCCGTTTAGGAAAAAAAAGTGCAGCTCGCTGCCAGTGCTCACTTAATTTTACATAAACACACTCTTTGAGGCTGAAGCAAGTTCGACTAATTTTCAATGTGAAAATAAAATATAAAAACTTTTATTGGAGTTATTTCTAAACAGAACTAACATCAAAATCGTCTATTTTGGAAAAATCAGATTCATAAAATGAATCTTCCATCAACAACTGTTCGAGAACCATGTTAACATCACGTATATAGAAATGCTATGTTTTCTAGGATTTGACATTTTTAGCAATCGAGAATCACTGTATTTTGTAAATGGAAATACTACTGCTAAAACCAGAATGCTATAAATAGAACGATGTCTTTTTTTTTTTCCAAATTCATGTACTAGAGCAATACTAAAATAATACTAAAACCTAGATATTTCGTGGCAAAGTTATCTCAGGGTAAATGGAGCAGCCTCAAGTGTCACGGCAAGAATTTTCAGGGCAAACGAGATAAGGGTTAGTATATTATACATGGTGGTTGTGTTTGATGAGTCATTTCTAGGTTTTGAATTTCAGCAAACAATAAAATTTCAAAAAAATTGGAGATGATATAGAATTACCAACTTTTTGGTTTTAAAGGTAGAGATTTTTAAAAATCCATGTACAAAAAATAAAAAATAAAAACAAACTACCATCTAAGATACTATCATCATTCTGTAATACAAGGAATATTTCAACACCCAAAAACTAGGATGACCATAATGTTAGAATAAAAGATAAATCATTTAAAATGAATAAAAGGTATTGCATGGAAAGACAAAAAATTGTTAATTGTTTTCATCATGGACCAGTGGAAATTTCGTCATAGATTGGCATTTTAGAATCTGCATTAGATGACCTTTGAGGGTCTTTCCAGCTCTTAAACTCTGTGATTTTGAGTGTCATTTTTTCCTTTAGGCGATTTTAGAGGTTTCCAGTTGTTGGGTATTTGTAAAGTAATCCTTCTTAAGCTTGTCCTTAAAGGCTTTGCTGTGTTGTGTGTGGAATGACTATTGGAGATTTTACAATCAGAATAGCAATGCGTGTGTGGACATATAATTAATTATCTGTGCCCCTTCTTAACACTTTGTAAGACTTCAGCTTCCCTTATCTCCACTCCAGAGAAGCAGAGCAATGAATCTGAACTCTGACCTCTCCCTTCTCCCCAGGCTCCTTCAGCCCATGGGAGTCAGGCAGAAGCTTCAGCTGAAGATTCGCTTCTCTCCTAAGAGACCTCTGAGATTTGACTTCTCCTGTCCAGGGTCTAACTACAGAATTTTGCCAACCCTTGGACTTAGAGGGAGAAATTCCTTAAGGAAGGACTACCTGATCCCATGTAACAACCTAGAGGAAGAACAGAAGTCCGGCCCCAGGCTCTTTTTGCATTTGTCCTTTCCAAAATTCATTTCTTTGTTTTCCACTTCATATTGCCATGTCGTGCCTATGTGTGTATTTGGGGTGAGAGGTAGGGATGGCAAGAGGAGGTCAGAGGATGCCAGGACTAAAGCCTAAATACATTGAGGGCAGAGGTTTTGTCCACTCTGTCTGTGTAATTCTAGCAATTTGCTTGGCCATAGCAAGAGCTCCACAAATGTTTGCGAAATAAATCAAGTATTGAGCACACGAATTTAATAGCAACAACCCTTTATTGTGTGAACTACTAGTGCCAGGCACTGTGATCGACGCTTTACAGAAACTATTTCTACTTCTCACTAGAACTCTATTTGGTAGGTGCATCATTGTTCCCCTTATGTGGACAAAGAAACTGATGCACAAAGTGGTTAAGGAACACTGACCAAAGTAATAAAATTAGTTTAAATGATAACCAAATCATATTTTCAGTGTGCTGAACTGCAGAGCCTACTCATAAGTTAAGTTCCAGGAGAAAAAGGAAGGGAAAGGTGGCTGCCATGTCCCTCCAAGGGCTTAGCAAATCCCTTTTCTTGGCCAAGTCTCTGCATAGGCAGAGAGGCAATTATGTCATCATCGGAGAGGACGGAATCACTGACCTTCTTTTTTTCTTTTCTTTCTTTTTTTTTTAATTATACTTTAAGTTCTGGGATACATGTGCAGAATGTGTAGGTTTGTTACATAGGTATACATGTGCCATGGTGGTTTGCTGCACCCATCAACCCATCATCTACATTAGGTATTTCTTCTAATGCTATCCCTCCCCTACCCCTCATCCCCCAACAGGCCCCAGTGTGTGATGTTCCCTTCCCTGTGTCCATGTGTTCTCATTGTTCAACTCCCACGCATGAGTGAGAACATGCGGTGTTTGGTTTTCTGTTCCTGTGTTAGTTTGCTGAGAATGACCTATCTCTCTGACTGCCCTTAACATTTTTTCCTTCATTTCAACCATGGTGAATCTGAGAATTACGTGTCTTGGGATTGCTCTTCTTGAGGAGTGTCTTTGTGATGTTGTCTGTATTTCCTGAATTTAAATATTGGCCTGTCTTGCTAGTTTGGGGAAGTTCTCCTGGATAATATCCTGAAGATTGTTTTCTAACTTGGTTCAATTCTCCCTGTTACTTTTAGGTACACCAATCAAATGTAGGTTTGGTCTTTTCACATAGTCCCATATTTCTTGGAGGCTTCATTCCTTCCTTTTCATTCTATTTCCTCTAGTCTTGTCTTCACACTTTATTTCATTAAGTTGATCTTCAATCTCTGATATCCTTTCTGCTGCTTGATCAGTTTGTCTATTGATACTTGTGTATGCTTCATGAAATTCTCATGCGGTGTTTTTCAGCTCCATCAGGTCATTTATGTTCTTCTCTAAAGGGGTTATTCTAGTTAGCAATTCCTCTAACCACTTTTCAAGGTTTTTAGCTTCCTGGCATTGGGTTAGAATGTGCTCCTTTAGCTCGGAGGAGTTTGTTATTACCCACCTTCTGAAGCCTACTTCTGTCACTTTGTCAAACTCATTCTCTGTCCAGTTTTGTTTCCTTGCTGGCAAGGAGTTGTGATACTTTGGAGGAGAAGAGGTATTCTGGTTTTGGAATTTTCAGCCTTTTTACGCTGGTTTTTCCTCATCTTTGTGGATTTCTCTACCTTTGGTCTTGGATGTTAGTGACCTTCTCATGGGGTTTTTGTGTGGATGTCCTTTTTGTTGATGTTGATGCTATCCTTTTCTGTTTGTTAGTTTTCCTTCCAACAGTCAGGCCCCTCTGCTGCAGGTCTGCTGGAGTTTGCTAGAGGTCCACCCCAGACCCTGTTTGCCTGGGTATCACCAGTGGAGGCTGCAGAACAGCAAAGATTACTGCCTGTTCCTTCCGCTGGAAGCTTCATCCCAGAGGGTCGCCCACCAGATGCCAGCCAGAGCCCTCCTGTATGAGGTGTCTGTCGACCCCTGCTGGGAGGTGTCTCCCAATCAGGAGGCGTGGTGGCCAGGGACCCACTTGAGGAGGCAGTCTGTCCCTTAACAGAGCTCGAGCCCTGTGCTGGGAGATCCGCTGATTTCTTCAGAGCCAGCAGGCAGGAACGTTTACGTTAGATGAAACTGCACCCACAGTCGCCCTTTCCCCCAGGTATTCTGTCCCAGGGAGATGGGAGTTTTATCTATAAGCCCTTGATTGGGGCTATTGCCTTTCTTTCAGAGATGCCCTGCCCAGAGAGGAAGAATCTAGAGAGTCAGTCTGGCTACAGTGGCTTTGCGGAGCTGCAGTGGGCTCCGCCCAGGTCGAATTTCCCGGGCTTTGTTGACAATGTGAGGGAAAAACCGCCTACTCAAGCCTCAGTAATGGCAGATGCCCCTCCCCCAACCAAGCTCAAGCATCCCAGGTTGACTTCACACTGCTGTGCTGGCAGCAAGAATTTCAAGCCAGTGGATCTTAGCTTGCTGGGCTTTGTGGGAGTGGGATCTGCTGAGCTAGACCACTTGGCTCCCTGGCTTCAGCCCCCTTTCCAGGGTAGTGAATGGTTATGTCTCGCTGGCCTTCCAGGCTCCACTGGAGTATGAGAAAAAAACTCCTGCAGCTAGCTTGGTGTCTGCCCAAATGGCCACCCATTTTTGTGCTTGAAACCCAGGGCCCTGGTGGTGTAGGCACCCAAAGGAATATCCTGGTCTGTGGGTTACAAAGAGCATGAGAAAAGCATAGTGTCTGGGCCAGAGTGCACCGTTGTTCCTCACAGCACAGTCCCTCACAGCTTCCCTTGGCTAGGGAAGGGAGTTCCCCGACCCCTTGCACTTCCCAGATGAGGTGATGCCCCACCCTGCTTCAGCTCACCCTCCATGGGCTGCACCTGCTGTCTAACCAGTCCCAATGAGATGAGCTGGGTACCTCAGCTGGAAAGGCAAAAATCATCTGCCTTCTGTGTTGATTTCGCTGGGAGGTGCAGACCCTAGCTGTTCCTATTTGGTCATCTTTCCAGCCACCCTTTTTTAAATTTTCTATTTTTGTAGAAACAGGGTCTTGCTATTTTACCCAGGCTGGTCTTGACTCTTGGCCTCAAGCAATCCTCTTGCCTTGGCCTCCTAAAGTCCTGAAATTACAGGTGTGAGCCACCATGCTCAGCCTGACTTTCTTAGACTCTCTAAATGCTCTTCATGTTTTTAACGGTATTCAGATCCATCAGAAAGAGACAGGTAGAGCCCAGACTATGAGCAGCTCTCCTGACAGCCTATCTGATGCTTTAGTAAACCTTCAGAGACCAGCATAACCTGGAAAAGCTCATTGTACCTATTAGAATAGGCAAGCTGCTACAACCACCACCACAACTATTTAATTAAAGTATCAGTAGCTTGACACAATAAGAATTTATTTCTCATTTACATCACAGTCTGATGTAGGGAAGAGGGAAAGAGGTGAACCTCTTCTCTTCCCTCTGGGCCGGCCCTCTCTTAGGCTCTTGGTGTCCTTGGTATTCTATTTCACCAGTAAATGAAAAAAAGAGAGGCAGGATTATACTGAGAGGGGTTTACAGGCCAGGCCTGAAAGTGGCACACCTCACTCTCACCCATTTCCACTGTCCAGAACTCAATCTGGTGGCTACATCTAATTGCACAGGAGGTTGAAGAGACATTGTCAAACTGTGTGCTCAGGAAGAAGAGCTCTCATAGACATTTGTCAGTTCTAGAAGTCTATTCCGGGACAAGTTCTAGAAATATTTTCTGGGACTAGTTCCCAGATTGCAATTTTGTCCTAAGCATACTATGAGCACTTGAACTTTAAGTCTCTATAACATATTTGTTTAAATATAACTTTCTTTGACATTCACTGTAATTAGCATGTTTGCAGACAAGGGTGAAAAGGCAGTGTCAAGCAGCTAAACAACTTTACAAGCTCTTCAGGGCTTCTTGTCCTGCTTTTGTTGTTTTGTTTCATTTTGTTTTGCTAATATTTATCATATACTTACTACTTGCCAAATAGTGTACTAAGCATTTGGCACGTGTTATCTGTGCTAAATCTCACAGCAACTCTGAGAGGTAGGTACTATTATCATCTCCATTTCCCAGATGTGAAAAGGTAGCTTAAAGGCATTAAGAGACTGACCTAGGTCACAAAGCCAGGAAATGTGAGAGCTGAGATTTTAACCTGGGTCTTTTCCATTCCAGATCCTATGCTGTCCACTCCATCGTCCTCTGACTGGCAAAATTCTGGCCAGAGCTGAAACCCAATTACAGCCTGCAACAGTTCTCTGAAGTTTACACACCTCTGAAGTTTAACCTCCATTTGTTGACATGTTGAGGCAAAGGTCACCAAGTGTGCTCCTCTATTAATATAACCTGCGGGGGATACCGACTCCCACCAGCATTCTGATCAAGTGAAGACATCAGCATTGCCTCAACTCTTCCTTGAGTGTAAAAGAAGTTCTTTTATGTAAATACATATTTGGCCTAAGTTTAGAGACTAATTTCACCCAAAATGAAATAATTTATGTTCAGTCAAATATCTTCTAAATAACTTCTAATTCACCGGGATATTTCAAAAGGAATACTGTAGCAGTTCTCTTAACCACCATGGTTACAGGCTAGTCAGATCTTTCATTACATGCTTTTAAATACTTAGAATGCCCTGAGATTGAAGCATGGGATCAATTAGGGCAAACTGACTAAAGGTTAATTTCACAGAGCCCTGAACTGATGCTCTGCTGTCCTGGCAGCTCGATGGTCTAACAAGCTGAGCTGCTTTGACTGTGTAAACACCATTAAAGTATAACTGGTTGTGTACCCAACCCACCATTACAGAGTAGCTTAAAGAACCTTATTAGGGGAAGCCATTGGGTGGGAAGCTGGGGAGCAGAAGGGGGACATAGGTGTCTGTAAGCTGTTGAACTCTGATTGCACTATAAACAAGGGCTTGTTATAAGCACCACTCCCAGTACTCTCAGCATGTGATCTCCTTTGGGAGTTTCACTGTAAGCAGAATTTAATTGCACACCTGTCCTTCTAGGGCATCGTGCCACTCCACTTGCCTCTTATTCAAGTAACTGAAAGGTGTGAACAACTGATTTTGAGATCCTAGTGCTTTAAAAGTAGATTATGCAAAGAGCCCCCAAGCAGCACAGGGCTGAGACCACTCTGGGATGGTTCCATGGCTCAGGAAGCAGACTGGGAGCTGGTTCCAATCCCATGCACTCTTCTCTAGCAGTGACAGTCATCATGGCCATGGGCTGCCATATGTTAATTTTCTAGGGACGCATCACCTGGTTTTTAACTTGTCCCCATAGAGGAAAGGGGAGTCCCATGAACACCTGAGTGTCCCACTCCCTGTCTAGCCCTGTAGTTCTGTTTCCTGGCTGCATTTCAGAATAACCTAGGGAACTCTTAAAATACTGATTCTTGGGCCCCTCCCTCAAGAGATGGTACTTTTCACAAGCTCCTTGGGAGGACCTAATGTGCAGCCCAAGTTGAGAACCATGGGTGTGGCCCCCATCCTTCTCCGGCTGGGTGATTCTGTAGCAGATGGAGTGATTTGGTCCTGCTGGACATTTTGGATATGGAAAATGGAACAGAAGGAGGTGAATCTGAGAACTGCTAACTGTGACCAAGAGCAACCATTGGGTAGCCCAACATGCCCAATTTTATTAAGGAACGGGGAACATGCTGGTGTTGATAATCCTAGGTTTTCAGCTCCCAACACAAGGCCTTTGCTTTTCCTTCTTCCTGTCACATTGCCTTACTTCTTGCCATGTGACAATTTAATGAACATTTATTGTATGTCTTCTATATGCCAGGCACTGGGCTGAGCACCATTAGGAAAAAGAAAGGAAGAGAAAGACATGATCCTTATCCTCAAAGAGCTTACTAACCTTCCCTAGGGAAAGCAAATGCAGTGGTATGGAAATCAGTTTCCTACTTATTTATAGCACATATTAAAGGTTCCATGGGGTGAGATAAAAATGTCATATTTCACAACATTTTGAAGGATTATTGGTGCTTTGCCCCATTATAGAAGTAATAAAGAGTTATCAATATCCCTTCTCTAGATCCATTCACATATGTGGTACACATACACACATACACACACACCTTCCAAAACCGGAAAGAGCTAAACATAGATATTTTACACACCAGTCACAGGCCTGCTACCTTTTTTTTTATACAGAACCTGTTTGTAGAAACACCTGGGTGAGCTAAGTTTAAGCAAGGCCCCAGAGTCCCTCTAGTTAGTCCCAAATTAACAAGAGCTTCCCACTGAGCTCATTAGGCCTTTTCACAGGATCGCTCCAGACCCCTACATTTATTCAAAATTTGAGTCCTATTATGCGCTGGACACCATCCTAGACACTGGAAATGAAATAGTAAGCCAAAAAAAATCTCTAGTGGTGCTTAAAATCTAGCAAGGAAGATAGATAATCAATTTAAAATTACTGTTGCAGTAAGAAGATGTACATGAGGCATGTGAGAATGTTAAAGGGGGAACATAGGAAGTCAGGGAAGGACCCCTGAGAAGCTGATCATGAACCCAGGCTCTAGGGCACAGAGTGTGATGGCCTGGTGAAGAGGGTGGGCACCAGGAGTGGGGCACATTCCAGCCAGAAGGAACGGAGTGAGTGAATTAGTGAGAATGGGTTGGATTGGTGATTCTCAAAGAGATCTCAGACCACGGGAGTTCCAGAGATGCCTCCAGAGGTTTTATAAGGTCAAAACTGTTTTTATAATGACACTAAGATGTTACTACCCTTTTCATTTGATTGACATTTGCACTGATGATACAAAAGCACTGGTGGGTAAAACTTCTGGTGCCTGAGCATGAATCAAACTGCACTAATTATCTTTGTATTTGTATTCTTTACCCCATGCACTTGCAGGAGAAAAACAAAAAAACAAAACCTGTTTTACTTTAAAATGCCTCTGATTAAGTGTAAAAGTTATTTCTCTCATTAAGTCACTACCCAGGAGAGTACACATCTGTTTAATATTCTCTGTGACAAATGAGAAGTATGCATAAAACCCTTCTACTGCATACCGAACTATGATGGTTGTCTCGAGGAAAAGCACTTGTTTGATTTTTTTCAGTTGCAAACGGAACTAGCTGCTTTTATCATGGAATGACATTTTTACTTGAAAAAACTGACAAACTCTAGTTATTCAAACTTGGGTAGTTGGCAGACATTTTCTTGAAAATGAATAAAGTGAGCCTGTCACTTCAAGAAAAATGACTGACAGTGTTTGTTGCTAAAGATAAAATGCAAGCTTTCAAACAAAAATTGGAATGTTAGAAAACTTGTAGCCACCACTATCAGCTAGACAGCTTCCAGTACTTAAAGACTCCAATAAGATTGATGGTGATATTAATTAATGTGATTTTTAAAAATATTGTATAAGGAAATATGTTAACATTTGGAAGATCTGTGTAACTCAGTGAACTAATCTTTTCCAAATAACCCATCATGAGGTTATAAGACCATGTATGGATAAAGGATCCTTTCAAAGTGCAAGACAGCCTAACAGATTTTAATGTAGCAGAGCATGAAAAGTTCATTGACATGATTTCAGATTCTACATTGTAACTAACTTTTAAGAAACTACCACTTTGGCCAGGCATGGTGGCTCATACTTGTAATCCCAGGACTTTGGGAGGCCGAGGTAGGAGGATCACCTGAGGACAGGAGTTCGAGAACAGCCTGGCCAACATGGTGAAATCCTGTCTCTACTAAAAATACAAAAAAATTAGCCGGGCATGGTGGTGGGCACCTGTAATCCCAGCTACTCAGGAGGTGAGGCATGAGAATCGATGGAACCCAAGTGGCAGAGGTTGCAGAGAGCCGAGATTGCACCATTACACTCCGGCCTGGGCAACCAAGTGAGACTCTGTCTCAATTAAAAAAAAAAAAAAGACAAGACAAAAAAAAAAGAAAGAAAGAAAAAAAAAGGAACTACCACTTAAAGAGTTTTGATGCAGTATCCAAAAAGAATATCCATGATTATCAGAAGAGGCTATTAAAATACACTTCTTTTCAACTATGTTATCTGTGTGAGGCCAGATTTTCTTCATATAGCTCAACAACAAAAACAACAACAAAACAGACTGCAATTGATTAAATGCAGAAGCAGATATCAGAATTCAGCTGTCTTCAATTAATCCGGAGATTTGCAAAAATCTAAAACACTGCCATGGGTTTGTTATGGCAGCTAGCTGTTTTTCATAAAAATATTTAGGTTAAACTGTAATTGTTTTATTATTGTTATTTTAAAATTAATATATACACATCTTAAAATTTTCTCAGTTTTGATTTCTGATATGGAAATATTGATACATGTAACCCACATAAACAAAAGCTCTTTGGGATCATCAATAATTTTTAAGGGTTTAAGGGGATCCTGAGACGAAAATGTTTGAGAACTACTGGGATAAATTGTTTTGCAGTAACAAAGGTGTCTTGAATTTCAGTGGTTTAACACCACAAATGTTTATTTCCCACTCATACACCATCAGGCAACTTTCAGCTGCCTTCCACATGCTGAGTCAGCAATCCGGGTTACTCCACTGTGCAGTTCTGCTGTCTGAACACACAGCCTTCACGATTACAGCTGCAAAAGACAAAGCTGGAAGATGGCACAAGACTCAATATTCTTCTGTGTGTCACTGCCACTCACTGCTCACTTGGCAGAACTGGTCACATGGCCCCACCCAACTGCAAGTGGGCTAGAAAATGTGAGACAAATATTTGGTGAGCCACAAATGGCTGTAAACACTATGTGCAAAGAATGTGTGGTGAGAAACTGTAGTTCCAT
Source organism: Macaca mulatta (assembly GCF_049350105.2). NCBI lineage: Eukaryota > Metazoa > Chordata > Mammalia > Primates > Cercopithecidae > Macaca > Macaca mulatta. Next base: position 149,496,954 of record NC_133406.1, read on the forward strand.
TGAATGAACTGATGGAGCACATATAGTGAGATAAGATGTAATGCAGATTTACAAGAAAAAATCAAACAACCCCATCAAAAAGTGGGCAAAGGATATGAACATACACTTCTCAAAAGAAGACATTTATGCAGCCAACAGACACATGAAAAAATGCTCATCATCACTTGCCATCAGAGAAATGCAAATCAAAACCACAATAAGATACCATCTCACACCAGTTCGAATGGCGATCATTAAAAAGTCAGGAAACAACAGGTGCTGGAGAGGATGTGGACAAATAGGAACACTTTTACACTGTTGGTGGGATTGTAAACTAGTTCAACCATTGTGGAAGACAGTGTGGCGATTCTTCAAGGATCTGGAACTAGAAATACCATTTGACCCAGCCATCCCATTACTGGGTATATACCCAAAGGATTATAAATCATGCTGCTATAAAGACACATGCACACGTTTGTTTATTGCGGCACTATTCACAATAGCAAAGACTTGGAACCAACCCAAATGTCCATCAGTGATAGACTGGATTAAGAAAATGTGGCACATATACACCATGGAATACTATGCAGCCATAAAAAAGGATGAGTTCATGTCCTTTGTAGGGACATGGATGCAGCTGGAAAACATCATTCTCAGCATGCTATCACAATGACAGAAAACCAAACACCTCATGTTCTCACTCATAGGTGGGAATTGAACAGTGAGAACACTTGGACATGGGAAGGGGAACATCACACACCAGGGCCTGTCGTGGGGTGGGGCGGGGGGAGGGATAGCATTAGGAGATATACCTAATGTAAATGATGAGTTAATGGGTGCAGCACACCAACATGGCACATGTATACATATGTAACGAAACTGCATGTTGTGCACATGTACCCTAGAACTTAAAGTGTAATTTTTAAAAAAATGTAATGCAGATATAGGCTGAGGAGACTTCTAGGGCCAGATCGTGTAGGCTGGTCTCATAAGCTGTGGTAAAGATTGTGGGCTTTTTCAGAGCAATGGGAAGACAATGAACGGTTTAAACAATTGGTGACAACGATCAGCTTTATCTTTGGATAGATCACTGCAGCTGTGGAATAAAATGTAGGGGGGTGGGAGTGCACATAGTGAAGTGCTGTGCTGACAAATCAGATCTTCAGGGAAAACCAAATGCCTTGACTCATGGTGCTTGCCAATTTCTGTAGTGCAAATATTTCCACCATGGCCAATTTCAAGCTTGCAAATTTGATGTCACTGAACACAGTTATGAAGAGGCATGCACAATTGGCTGTTATGAGCCATTAAAGCAGCCTTCAGCCTTTCTTGCCCGGAGGCAAGAAAACTATTTGGGAGGCTACTCCAGACATAAGACATTTGTAGCTTAAACTTTCCACTCCTTTGAGCATACAGCTGGAGCTAACTCCAACATTTAGTCACAAACTGCATTTCAGTGACTAAAACCTCCTGCCTACACCACAAATACAACTACCACCAACACTGCATATCATCAAGATTTTTCCTGCTATTACTATAATATATGAGGGTGAGAGGTCTGGCTATCTCCCCCCTTCCATCCACAGTCTTGCTTCCAGTCCAAAAAACATGGGCCTATTTCCCGTAAGGATAGGCAAAGAGATTCTCTTCCACAATTAGCTCATCTTCCTAGTGCCACGTTTGCAAACACCTCAGATATTCTGGCATAATATTTCTTCTCAACTCTTCCAGGAAGCGGGCAGCCCAGAAAGCTGCTACAAAGGCCCTGCTTGGGTTTTTAGCCATTTCTGATTTACATGAAAAGATTCACAAGAATCAAAATAGTTACAGGCTCTACAACTACAGGTTCTACTAAAGACTTTGCAAACTTATGAAGCGGTGAAACCTCGGCTTTTGCTAGCTGGCTCAAAATGGAACCAGATGACTGTCTGGCAGGGATGAGAGACTGAGCGAGAGTGCCTACTCAGGGCCCTTTTGCTGAAGTTACCAGGTATCCAAGACTTGCAGCAGCAGACAGCCATTCCCTTTGTCTACCCGACCTTAGATTTAGCTAGTTTACCCAGGCTCTTTTTCCTTCTTCCTCCCCACGGCTCAAGTTTCCGTGCAAAATAACAGCTTGTATATACCTGAAGTGGTGCCTGGGGTGCTGCTATTTAAATAATTCTGCCTCTAAATACAACAACAGGTGTCCCTCACAATGTAGCTCCCACATTTTAACTGTTTTGTATTTTTCTCCAGAGAGCCATAGGAATTTTTAAAAAATGGCTTGTCTGGCTCAGATAATTACCCCTTCTTTTTTCTCTCCCTCCTTCTTTTCCCTCCTTTCCTTCCTTCCCTCCTCCCTTCCTTCCTCTCACTCTCTCTTTTCTTTTTGCTTTTCTCTTCATATAAAGTAGTCTTTCTCAGCTGCCTCACCCATCCCTCCTGCTGATTCTGGAAGTCACTGACCCTTGGGCAGAGTGGGACATTGATGTGCTGGCTCCAAAGTTCCCTTCTCCTGGCTCTGCCTGTTGGACAAACCTCTAAACAGAAAAAAAGGGACTCTAACCAGGTTCAGTTGCAATCAAAGGTCTCCTGTAACCCATGTCAGCAGACACCCAAGTAATCAAAGGGCAACAAAGGTAGATGTGGTGGGCAGATGAGGAAGAAAATCCACAAAAACCTGGATGCCATCAAATGCTAATGTTCTCTCTTGAAACAAATGATAAGAACAAGATTGAATAGCATGGACTTTAATATTCTGTTTTACACATTTCAGTTCTTGTTCCTAAATTAACTGAAACCACAAACCAAATAGAAGAGCTGAAAACCAAAGAGAATACACCTCTAATTTTGCTGGAGTCACCTAATCCAAATATTCCTGGCTATGCTGGCAGAAATCCTGAGTGAACGGATTAAGAGGCCGACTTCTTATATTGCAAGGTAAAGATACTATTTTAAAAATATATTTTTTATCACCATCATGTAATGAAATAAAGGATATTTAAACATCAAATATTTTAATGAATTTAGCAGGAAGAAAACTCTCTACATTATCCTTTTTTCACCTGGCAAAGGAATGGTGAAAATTATGGTCCTTTTAGCAGCATTTGAGAATCTAAGTCTCAGTGCATTCAGCTACATCTAAGGGAAAGACACTATATTTGGCAGGTATTCTCATTAGATCTATGGAGAAATAAAGTATCAGAGGGATTAAACAACTTGCCCAACACCACATCGCTAATAACATCAGAGTTAGAATTCAACCCAAGATGCAACTCTTTCCATGGGGAAATAAAAATGGTAACAGTAGATTTTCCCAGCCTCAGTATTGGATATAGGCCTATTCTTCCTGTTGTATAATTCTCTGCCCATCAGATAATCTTCCAATCATGTTTTTGATTTCACAAGGAAACCTACTAGCAGGTAAAGAGATTCTGAAATAGTCTGCATCCGGTTGTAAATTATTAGCTTTGCTGTTTACAAATCAATCTCAACAGAGTTCAGGTGTCGGAAGCCTATTTCCTGAGGCAGGGCCGGGGAAATGAAGAATAGACTGTGGGATTTTTAGACTTGAGAAACCTGACTTTCCAGCTCTAGAATTCAAAGGCAACAAACATGCTGATGAGCACTGATAGGGCTGTAGAGAACATTCTGTCTGGCTGTGACCAAGGATGGACCCTCCACCTGCCAAGCAAATGGTTCTCCAGCAGGTATTCTCTGCAGGTGACGCAGTAGCTGACTGTGAGCATGGGCACATCACTACACTCTCCACCCAAGTTACAGTTTCTTCATCCATGCGTGGGAAGGATCTGGATAAAATAGTCTTGAGAACTTCTCCTAGATTGACAAGCTAAAGCAATGATAATGACCAATGAAATCCTAAGGACATTTTCTCCCGCTAAATGTAGAAATCGGCATTTTTCTTTTCTTTCTTTATTTTTTTAAATTCTAATTTGGTTTATATGGCATTTCTTGGTTTTAGCTACACACGATCTGGGAACGAAGCAAGACTCATTTCCTTCATTTTCTTCCCCCAGTGTCATCCACTTCCACCAGCTCCCAGCAAAACACACACTGTGCCAGCCAAAGCTACTTGCTTTTGAGGAGTTCTTATTCATAGGTGAAATGAGAAACTGTCTGTAATTCATGTAGGGCGTGGTACCCTATAGCAAGCAGTCACTAAATGGTAATTATAATTATCATAGGTCTACATCTACTGCTTGATTGCCTCCATTTTTTTAATAGTATGACCTAAGTCCACACCTGCAAGTGTCCCCAGAGGGGACACATTTTACGCCCAGTTGGTCAGCTGCTGTCACCACAATACCTGCTCTACTGTGGCTCCTGCTGCCGTGGATCTGGCCCCACAGGCCCATGGGCCATTTGACTCAGCGGTGAGCCAATGTCAAAGTTCACCAAAGGAGTGAACCCTGGACACTCTCAAAGCTCCCAGACCCAGCATCAGAACAAAGCTGAGTGGGCTCTTAGGCAACAGAGAGGAGGAAGGAGAAAAATGTGTTGAAAGTCAATAAAGTTTGCCTCTTATCCAGAGTCATCCCTGCCCTGCCTGCTTTGTCACCTATTGGGTCCCCAGTCCAACCACAAGCTACAGAGCTATTAACTGACCATGCCATTGTTCAGTGATAGAGGTTGAACACATTTGCTCCCCTGGCTCAGCCCATTTGCTTTGATAGGCTTCCTCCACCTCTGCCCCGCCTTCCAATGAATCAAGTAATACTAGCCTAAAAGGTCATCCCCACCAGGCTAATCCTTACTTAGCCAGACCCAGAAGTGACTTCATAGTTCTCTAACTGGGCTCCCTTAACCCTTTGTTCAGAACTTGCTTCCAGCAATGATCTCTGCAGCACATTCGTTTGCTTCTCTGTCTCACCCACTAGATGGTGAGCATTTTTAAAATTCCCCTCCCAACTCAGTGCCGAGCTCAGCCCTGGAAACAGAGGAGAACTCAGTAAATGTTTACAAAATGAATAAATAATGAAAAAAAATAGAGTATGGGTGCAGTTATTTTGAGAGTCAATGAGCAAAACTAGCTGAAACTCTTATAGCAAATGAAAAGGGTAGGGTCAAAAATCTTTTAACAGAGGGAAAAGTGGAATGTTCATTCAACATTATTGAATAGATAAGTCATTTGGTAAGCATGCTCAGGGAAAACTGGGTTTTCCAAACCCCAACACAATGTTTTCTCATAATGCGTTTATTACCTCTGTCACATTACTTTTGTTTGTGATTTGCAGCCTTTTGAGAATTACAACATCATCCGTTCATTGTTTACTGGGTTTCACAATGTTCCCTTCCACAAAGCATATACAGTAACTGCTTTTTACATATCTAAGAATTTAAATTGTATTCTGTTTTGCAAACTTCACAACACCCCTTTGAGATAACTGGAAACACCTGGGGATGTTGTGAAAGCAGGCCTAGGAATGGCCTCTTCACAATGTGCTTAGCAGGGCTCCACAGTGGAGAAAGAACATGCAGTTCCTTGTTTGTAGTTTTCTTCTTTATATGTGTATCTGTGCCTATGCTCAGAACTCTCCATGTTCAACTCAGCTGGAACCCAGGAGAAAGTGGCAGCATAGTCCAAATTATTGAGGAGCCAAAAATCTAAGCAGCAATGAGCACTTTCCTCCAAAATAGGCTATTAATTTAGGCATGGAGTTTTATTTTTATTTTATTTTTTTAGAGATGTGGTCTCGCTCTGTCACTTAGGCTGGAGTGTAGGGGCACAGTCACAGCTCACTGCAGCCTGCACCTCCTGGGTTCAAGTGATCCTCCCACCCCAGCCCCCCAAGTAGCTGGAATTAAAGTGTGGCCACCATACCCAGCTAATTTTTGTATTTGTTGCAGAGATGGGGTTTGGCCATGTTGCCTAGGCTCATCTCCAACTCCTGAGCTCAGGCAATCCACCCACCTTGGCCTCTCAAAGTGTTGGGATTATAGACATGAGCCACGGTGCCCCCACTTAGACATAGATTTTTGACTTGATTTATCATACTGTTTCTATTCTTTTACTTATTTGTTTAGTGAGTTATTTTAGAGACAAGATATCATTCTGTCACCTAGGCTGGTGTCCAGTGGCAGCATGATCAGAGCTCCCTGCAGCCTTACACTCCTGGCCTCAAGCAATCTTCCCACCTTGGCCTCTTGAGTTGCTAGGACTGCAGGTGCACACCACCATGGCTGGCTAATTTTTACATTTTTTGTAGAGACAGTGGTCTTGCTATGTTGCCCAGGCTAGTCTCAAACTCCTGGCCTCAAGAGATTCTCCTGCCTCGAACTCCCAAAGTGCTGGGATTACAGGCATAAGCCACCATGCCCAATGTGTTTCTATTCTTTTGTTTGTTTGTTTGTTTGTTTGGCGGGGTTGGGGGGGATAGAGTCTCCCTCTGTGGCCAGAATGGAGTGCAGTGGCACAATCTTGTCTCACTGCAACCTCCGCCTCCTGAGTTCAAGCCATTCTCCTGCCTCAGCCTCCTGAGTAGCTGGGATTACAGGCTACAGGTGCCCACCACCACACCCAGCTAATTTTTGTATTTTTAGTAGAGTCGGGGTTTCATCGTGTTGGCCAGGATGGTCTTGATCTCTCGACCTCGTGATCCACCCACCTCGGCCTCCCAAAGTGCTGGGATTACTGGTGTGAGCCACCGCTCCCAGCCATGTTTCTGTCCTTTATTTGGTTTTACGTAGGTCTATGTGGTCCAGTATGGTAACCACTGATCATTTATAACTACTGAGTACTTGAAATGTGGCTTGTCTGAATTTTGAAGACTTACCACAAAGACAAAATGTAAAATATCTCAGTAATTTTTAGCATTGATCACATATTAAAATATAATATTTCAGACCAGGCATGGTGGCTCATGCCTGTAATCCCAGCACTTTGGGAGGCCGAGGCAGGCGGATCACCTGAGGTCAGGAGTTCGAGACCAGCCTGACCAACATGAAGAAATTCCATCTCTACTGAAAATACAAAAGTAGCCAAGTGTGGCTGGGCGCAGTGGTGGGTACCTGTAGTATTTTGTATTTTTTTTAGTAAAAAATACAAAAATTAGCCAGGCATGGTCGTGGGTGCCTGTAGTCCCAGCTACTCTGGAGGCTGAGACAGGAGAATCACTTGAACCCAGGAGGCAGAGGTTGCCGTGAGCTAAGATCACGCCACTGCACTCCAGCCCAGGTGACGGTGTGAGACTCTGTCTCAAAAAAAACAATTAGCCAGGCATGGTGGTGGCGCACACCTGTAATCCCAGCTACTCGAGAGGCTGAGGCAGGAGAATCTCTTGAACCTAGTAGTCAGAGGTTGTGGTGAGCTGAGATTGCGCCATTGCACTCCAGCCTGGGCAACAAGAGCGAAACTCCGTCTCAAAAAAAAAAAAAAGAAGAAGAATATTTCAATATACTGGTTAAACATACTATTAAAATTAATTTCACCTGTTTCTGTTTATCTTTTTTTAATGGGGCTACTAAAAATTTTCTTATTGCATATGTGGCTTTCATTGTATTTCTATTAGACAGTACTGGTGCACACAATGCCTACAGAACTTTGATTAAATAAATTTGCTACTCTTTTATGTTGTTAACCTGTCTTTTGCTATAGGAATGCCAGTTGTGACCCTTATGATGGGTGAGGAAAGGTCTCACACCTTTCTACCATTATGAGCTGATGTATGTGAAGCGCTTCACATGGTTCCTGGCACACAGGAAGTATTACATGTAAAGTGGCAAACATAATCATTTATCCTGTTAGTCAAGGTCAAAGGAGAAAGGTGGTACAAAAAAGAACATGTGGACCGGGCGTGGGGTTCACGCCTGTAATCCCAGCTGCTTTGGAGTCTGAGTGAGCCAGGAGAATCGGTTGAACCCGGGAAGTGGAGGTTGCAGTGAGCCGAGATTGCGCCATTGCACTCCGGCCTGGACAATAAGAGTGAAACTCTGTGTCAGAAAAAAAGAGGGAACATGTGCTTTGGTGTCAGATCTGGAAATATGTTGGCTCTAATCTATATATTTGTGGTCTCAGAAAAGTAACTTAATCTTTCTGTGCTTCAGTTTACACACTGGCAAGGTAGAACTACACCTTGTAGGCTTGTTATGAAAATTAAAGGGGACATTCTAAATATGCACATGGTGGTCAGCTATGATTATTGCTATGAAGATCTCTCCAATTTTAGCCTGAGAGACCTACCAGATTTACTACCTCCCAGCACCCAGTGCACCCCACACACCAAGCTTCCATGGCTGGGTTCCTGCTCTCTCACCTGTAAAAACTGACCACGATACATTAAAATCCCCCTACGATTCAAAATCCTGCTTAAACCTACTTCCTTAAATGTCCTTTCCTCTCCCCAGACAGAGAAGGTGGCTCTCCTTTGCTAATTAGTCCCTCTTGTAATCAATTCCAATGAGCCAGGTTGTGTTGCCCTTGGATAAATTCTGCCTTCTACACCAGTAGTTCTTTAAAAAACGCAACATAGATGTCAAGCGCGGTGGCTCACGCCTGTAATCCCAGCACTTTGGGAGGCCGAGGCAGGCCGATCATTTGAGGTCAGGAGTTCGAGACCAACTTGACCTACATAGTGAAACCCCATCTCTACAAAAATACAAAAATTAGCTGGGCATGTGGCGGGCACCTGTAATCCCAACTACTCGTGAGGCTGAGGCAGGAGAATCGCTTGAACCCAGGAGGCGGAGGTTGCAGTAAGCTGAGATCACGCCACTGCACTCCAGCCTGGGTGACACAGCGAGACTCCCTCTCAGAAAAAAAAAAAAAAAAAAAAAAAAAAAAAGGCAACATAGAGAAAAATGGTAATAACATAGTGAGTTTTATAAACCAATTCACATATCTTTCTCCTTTTTAAAATCAGTGCTAGAATCTTCTTTATTTTATATAATCATGGTAATGATAGATGATGGTTACCTTTTTTTTTAGTGGCTTTCATCTCGTTTTATTTTTTATTTTTAGGGGTACAGAGTATGATATAGTTTGGCACTGTATCCCCACCAAATCTCGTCTTGAATTGTAATCCCCATGGTCAAGAGAAGGACCTATAATCCCCACATGTTGAGGGAGGGAGGTGACTGGATCATGGGGGTGGTTTCCCCCATGCTGTTCTCATGATAGTGAATGAGTTCTCATGAGATCTGACAGTTTTATAAGTGTTCGGAAGTTCCTCCTTCACAGACTCACACTCTCTCCTGCATCTTGTGAAGAAGATGCCTGCTTCTGCTTCCGCCATGATTGTGAATTTCCTGAGGCCTCCCCGGCCATGTGGAACTGTGAGTCAACTAAATTTCCTTTGTTTATATATTACCCTGTCTCTGGTAGTATCTTTTTTTTTTGTTTCTTTTTTTGTTTGTTTTTTTTTTTTTTAGACGGAGTTTCACTCTTGTTGCCCAGGCTGGAGTGCAATGGTGCCATCTCAGCTCACTGTAACCTCCACCTCCCGGGTTCAAGCTGTTCTCCTGTCTCAAGTCTCCCGAGTAGCTGAGATTATAGGTGCCCATCACCACACCTGGCTAATTTTTTGTATTTTTAGTAGAGATGGGGTTTCACTATGTTGGCCAGGCTGGTCTCGAACTCCTGACCTCAGTGATCCACCTGTCTTGGCCTCCCAAAGTGCTGGGATTGCAAGCATGAGCTGCTGTGCCCGGCCTCTGATAGTATCTTTATAGTAATGTGAGAACAGACTAATACCTAGGTGTATCTATTTATGGGATACATGAGATATTTTAATACAGGCATACAATGGGTAATAATCACATCGAGGTAAATGGGGTATGCATCACCTCAAGCATTTATTATTTCTTTGTGTTGCAAACATTCCAATTATACTCTTTCAGTTTTTTGTTTTTTTTTTGAGACGGAGTCTTGCTCTGTCGCCCAGGCTGGGGTGCAGTGGCCGGATCTCAGCTCACTGCAAGCTCCACCTCCCGGGTTTACGCCATTCTCCTGCCTCAGCCTCCTGAGTAGCTGGGACTACAGGCACCCGCCACCTCGCCCGGCTAGTTTTTTTTTGTATTTTTTAGTAGAGATGGGGTTTCACCGTGTTAGCCAGGATGGTCTCGATCTCCTGACCTCTTGATCCACCCGTCTCGGCCTCCCAAAGTGCTGGGATTACAGGCTTGAGCCACCGCGCCCGGCCTCTTTCAGTTATTTTTAAATGTACTATAAATTATCGTTGACTGTAGTCACCCTGTTGTGCTATCAAATACTAGATCTTATTCATTCTAACTGTATCTTTGCACCCATTAACCATCTTCACTCCCCCCGCCAAACCCACTACTCGTCCCAGCCTCTGTTAACCATCATTCTACTCTCTATGAGTTCGATTGTTTTAATTTTCAGCTCCCACAACTGAGTGAGAATATGTGAGATTTATCTTTCGGTGCCCGGCTTATTTTACTTAGCATAATGTCCTCCAGTTCTGTTCATGCTGTTGCAAATGACTGGATCTCCTTTTTATGGTTGAAGAGTACTCCATTGTGCATATGTATCACATTTTCTTTATCCATTCATCTGTTGATGGACACTTAGGTTAATTCCAAATATCGGCTATCATAAATAGTGCTGCAATAAATATGGGAGTGCAGGTATCTCTTTGATATACTGATTTCCTTTCTTTTGGATATATACCCAGCAGTGGGATTGCTGGATCACATGATAGTTTTGAGTTTTTCAAGGCACCTCCATACTGCTCTCCACAGTGCCTGTACTAATTTACATTCTCACTAACAGTTCCCTTTTCTCTACATCCTCACCAGCATTTGTTATTGCCTGTTGTTGGGATAAAAGCCAATTAACTGGGGTGAGATGACATCTCACTGTAACTTTGAATTTCATTTCTCTGATGATCAATGATGTTTAGCCCTTTTTTGTTGTTGTTGAGATGGAATCTTTCTCTGTTGCCCAGGCTGGAGTGGAGTGGCACGATCTCGGCTCACTGCAACCTCCGTCTCCCGGGCTCAAGCAATTCTCCTGCCTCAGCCTCCTGAGTAGCTGGGATAACAGGCATGTGCCACCACACCTGGCTAATTTTGTATTTTTAGTAGAGATGGGGTTTAGCCATGTTGGCCAAGATGGTCTTGAACTCCTGACCTCAGGTGATCTGCCCACCTCGGCCTCCCAAAGCGCTGGGATTATATGTGTGAGCCACTGTTTCCAGCCTTTGGGCACCTTTTTATATGCCTGTTTGCCATATGTATATCTTCTTTTGAGAAATATCTAGCTGGGACTACATGCACATGCCACCACACCCGGCTAATTTTTGTTTTTTTGTTTTTTTTGTAGAGATGGAGTTTCACCATATTGCCCAGGCTGATCTCAAACTCCTGAGCTCAAGCAGTCCACCTACCTCAGTCTCCCAAAGTGCTGGGACTAAAAGCCTGAGCCACCACACCCAATGTATTCTGTCCATTTTGCCCATTTTAAAATCAGATTATTAGATTTTTTTCATATTGAATTGTTTGAGCTCTAATACTATTATAACAATAATTAGTAATCCCCTGTCAGATAGTTTGCAAATATTTTCTCCAATTCTGCCTGTTGTCTCTTTACTTTATTATTTCCTTTGCTGTGCAGATGCTTTTTAACTTGATGTGATCCCATTTGTACATTTTACCTTTGGTTGCCTGTGCTTTCAGGGTATGATGCAAGAAATCTTTGCCCAGACCAATGTCTTAGAGAGTTTCTCCAATATTTCCTTTTAGTGGTTTCATAATTTTTGGCCTTAGATTTTAAGTATTTAATCCATTTTGACTTGATTTTTGTATATGGAGAGAGAGAGGGGTCTAGTTTCATTCTCTTCCATATGGATTTACAGTTTTCCCAGTACCGTTTATTGATGAACGTATTCTTTCCCCAGTGTATGTTCTTGGCACCTTTGTTGAAAATGAGTTCATTGTAGATGTATGGATTTATTTCTGGGCTTTCTATTGTGTTCCATTGGTTTATGTGTCTGTTTTTATGCCAGTACCATGCTGGCATTACTATAACTCTGTGGTATAAGCTGAAGTTAGGTAATGTGATTCCTCCAGTTTTCTTCTTTTTGCTCAAGATGACTTTGGCTATTCTGAGTCTTTTGTGGTTCCATATAAACTTTAGAATTATTTTGTCTATTTCTGTGAAGAATGCCATTGATATTTTGATAGAGATTGCATAAATCTATACATTGCTTTGGGTAGTATGGACATTTTAATAATATTGATTCTTTTAATCCATATTCCCATTTTTTTGTGTGTTCTTTTCAATTTATTGCATCAGTGTTTTTTAGTTTTTGTTGGAGAGATCTTTTACTTGTAAATGATTATTATTATTTTTTTTTGAGATGGAGTCTTGCCTTGTCACCCAGGCTGGAGTGTGCAGTGGTGCGATCTCGGCTCACTGCAAGCTCCACCTCCCAGGTTCACACCATTCTCCTACCTCAGCCTTCCAAGCAACTGGGACTACAGGCGCCCGCCACCACACCCAGTTAATTTTTTGTATTTTTAGTAGAGACAGGGTTTCACCATGTTAACCAGGATGGTCTCAATCTCCTGACCTCATGATCCGCCTGCCTCGGCCTCCCAAAGTGCTGGGATTACAGGCGTGAGCCACCACACCTGGCGTAAATGAGATTTTTTAAAAATTTCTTTTTCAGATTGTTGTTGGCATAGAAATGCTACTGGTTTTCATATGTAAATTTTGTATCCTGCAACTTTACTGAATCTGTTTACCAGTTCTAATAGTTTTGTGGTGTAGTCCTTAGGTTTTTCCAAATATAAGGCCATATCATCTATAAACAAGGATAATTTGAATTCTTACTTGTTTTTCTCTTATCTGATTGCTTTAGCTAGGAATTCAAGTACTATGTTGAATAAAAGTGGTAAAAGTGGACATCCTTGTCATGTTTCAGCTCTGAGAGGAAAGGCTTTTAGTTCTTCCCCATTCAATACTAGCTGTGGATCTGTCATATATGCCTTTTATTGTGTTGAGATATGTTCCTGTTTTTTTTTTAGGGTTTTTATCATAAAGAGATGTTGGATTTTCTTAAATGCCTTTTCCGAATCAATTGAAATGGTCATAGGGCTTTTGTCCTTCATTCTGTTGATATGATGTATCACATTGATTTGCTTATGTTATGCCATCCTTGCATCCCTGGGATAAACTTCACTTGGTCATGATGAATGATCTTTTAATGTGTTGTTGAATTTGGTTTGTTGGTATTTTGTTGAGAATATTTGCATCAATGTTCATGAGAAATATTGGCCTGTAGTTTTCTTTCTTTTTATTTTTTTGATGTATCTTTGTCTGGTTTTGGTATCAGAGTAATACTAGTCTTGTAGAATGAGTTTGGAAGTACACCTCTTGCTCTTTTTTTCAGAATAGTTTGAGTAGAATTGATATTAGTTATTTAAATGTTTGGTAAAATTCAGCAGTGAAGCCATTAGGTCTCAGGCTTTTTTTTTTCTTTTCTGGGAGACATTTAATTATGACTTCACTCTCTTTACTCGTTATTTGTCTATTCAGGTTTCCAGTGTCTTAATGGTTTGATCTTGGTAGGTTGTATGTGTCTCAGAAGTCTCAGAATTTATTCATTTCTTCTAGGTTTTTCAATTTATTGGCATATGGTTGCTCATAGTAGGCCTCAATGATCCTTTGAATTTCTGTGGTATAAGTTGTCATGTCTCCTTTCTCATCTCTGATTTTATGTATTTGGGTCTTCTCTCTTTTTTTTCTTAGGCTGGGTAAAAGTTTCTTTTGCTTATCTTTTCAAAAAACCAACTTTTCATTTTGTTGATTTTTGTGATATAATACATCACATTGATTTTTTTGTTTCAATTTCATTTGTTTCTGCTCTGATCCTTATTTCTTTTCTTCTAATAATTTTGAGCTTGTTTTGCTCTTGCTTTTCTAGTTATTTAAGATGCATCATTAGGTTGTTTATTTGAAGTTTTCTACTTTTTTAATGTAAGCACTTATTGCTATAAACTTTCCTCTTAGTAGTGCTTTTGCTGTATCCCATAGGTTTTTGTATGTTGTATTTCCATTTTTATTTGTTTTAAGAAATTTTTCAATTTTTTTCTTAGTTTCTTCATTGCCTCACTGGTCATTCAGGAGCATATCATTTAATTTCCATGTGCTTGTATAATTTCAAAAGTTTCTCTTGTAATTGATTTCTGGTTTTATTCCATTGTAGTCAGATGAGATTCTTGATGTGATTTCAACATTTTTGAAATTTTTAGGACTTGTTTTGTGGCCTAACTTACAGTCTATCCTTGATAATAATCTATGTGCTGAGGAGAAGAATGTGTATTCTGCAGCCATTGGATGAAATGTTCTGTAGGTGTCTATTAGGTTCATTTGGTCTATAGTGCAAATTAAGTCCAATATTTCTTCATTGATTTGTGTTTGAAAGACCTGTTGAATGCTGACAGTGGGATGCTCAAGTCTCTATCTATTATTGTATTGAGGTCTATCTATCTCCTTAACGCTAATAATATTTGCTTTATATATCTGGGTGCTCCAGTGTTGGGTGCATATATATATATATATATATTTATATATATATATATTTATTATATATATATTATATATATTTATTATATATATTTTATATATATATTTACAATTGTTATATTCTCCTGCTGAATTAACCTTTTTATCACTATATAATGACTTTCTTTGTCTTGAAATCTATTTTATCTGATAGAAGTAAAGCTATTTCTGTTCTTTCTTGGTTTCCATTTGCATGGAATATTTTTTCCCATTTCTTTATTTTCAGTCTGTGTATGTCTTTATAGGTGAACTGTGTTTCTTATAGGCAGCAGATCCTTGGATATTGTTTTTTATCCAATCAGCCACTGTATGCCTTTTTATAGAAGAGTTTAGTGCATTTACTTTTACTGTTATTATTGATAAGTAAGAACTTACTACTGCCATGTGATAGTTATTTTTCAATATTACTTGGAAAAAGAGAAGTAAGCGGCCCTAAGTTGATCACCAAAATGTTTTTGGTTTCATTTATTTTGCTCTTTTACTGATTTACAAAACAACAAAACAGTCTGGAAACTACTCCTTTATAGTGTACAGTATAGAAAAAGGAGATAAAAGGATGGAGGAGTTGAGATTAATAGGAGCTGGTCAGAATATCAAGTCTCAGTGTAGTGACTTTCTGTAGGCAGAATGGGACCCCAAAGGTTCTGTTCAGGTGCTAATCAGGCACCTACATAAAACAGGCCACAGTTAAAAGTACATTTATTTGCTAGAACCAATGAATAATCATGTAAACCAAAAATAAAAATCGAAGCCCCGAAACAACTGAATAGACCCATCTCTCAGCCGAGGAGACCCAAAGAAACCTAAATAAGTGGTTCAGGCCGTAATGAGAAGAGAGGTTAAGACATGCCTCATTATACTCTCCTCCCTTTGGAGTTCAGGCATAACTGAGTAGCATTAACATTAAAACAGAGATCTTAAGACTGAAAAAACAGACTTTCTAGCAATAAGATACTAAATTTTAACCTGACTGTAATGTAGCATCATATGACAAATAACAGACCCTAAAAAAGAAAAGTATTTTACTCTAAAATATATTTCTTTAAAATATTTTAGAATGGCCCTGCACAGCTGTCTCTTATGGGAGAAAATTGCATTCTGTGGGAAACATTTATGATCTATTGTCTCTAAGAGTAGCCACTTATGAGACTTCATGTATGTGATAAGAAACTTGGTCTTCACAACTACTTATCTTTTTTTTTTTTTTTGACAGAGGAGTCTCACTCTGTAGCCCAGCCTGGAGTGCAGAGGTGTGATCTCGGCTCACTGCAACCTCCAGCTCCCAGTTTCAAGCGATTCTCCTGCCTCAGCCTCCCAAGCAGCTGGGATTACGGGTGCCCACCACCACGCCTGACTAACTTTAGTATTTTTTGTAGAGACGGGGATTCACCATGTTGGTCAGGCTGGTCTTGAACTCCTGAGCTCAAGTGATCTGCCCACCTCGGCCTCCCAAAGTGCTGGGATTACAGGCCTGAGCCACTGTGCCCAACCCACAACTACTTATCTTAACCCAGACACTCCTTTATATTGATTCTGGATATTTAGATAATAACTTAACTCTTTCAACCAATTGCCATCAGAAAATCTTTGAATCTGCCTATGATCTGTATGCCCTCCCTTTGAGTTGTCCTGCCTTTTTGGGCTGAACCAATGTATACCTCACATGTATTAACTGATGTCTCATGTCTCCCTAAAATGTATAAAGCCAAGCTGTAACCCAACTGCCTTGGGCACATATTCTCAAAACCTCTTTAGACTGTGCCTCAGGCCATGGTCACTCATATTTGGCTCAAAATAAATCTCTTCAAATATTTTACTGAGTTTGGTATTTTTGTCAATGATCATCTCTTTCTAACTCCAAGTAGCAACAGGTAAGCCTGGCTACACCAGTTTTAAAACAATGCTTTTTAAACTCCAACATGCAGAAGAAGCACCTGGAAAGTTAGTTAAACTCTAGAGTCCAGAGCCCACCCACAGAGACTCTGATTCAATAGATCTGGTGCATCTGCATTTTAAACAATCCTCCTGGGAATTGCTGATGTAGGTGGTCCCCAGGCCAGCCAGACATTGAAAACACTGTGCTGAAAGCCAAATATTGACCATTTGGCTCTCTCCTATGTATCCAAAGGTTCACTCACTCCAAGCCTCTACCTTTACCAGCTTCTGTCTGATATTGCATCTGCTTTCACAGATGTGCAACCCTAAGGTGTCCATAAAAATTGTTTTGTTGGGGGGCCTTAGTAATCAAAAGACTCTAGATGGCTAACTTCTCCTGGATCAAAATGAAGTCCATGTCAGTTTTTGGCAGCTTATTTAAAAGTCACAAGTATTGTGAATATCTGGGGGTTCTAAGACAAAGCAGCACACCTTCTACCTCCCCATCACTGCATCCAATCCATCTCTAGCAAGAGGCAAATGTTTTTCTTTTACATGACTATATTGTGCAAGAAGCCACAACATTCTGTTTCTTAGAGCAGATGCTTAGGTGTTTGTTCATGATCAACTATCTGAGTTTAGTACCACAGGTTTTCAGATGTCACAGGAGAAAAAATATAGCTTAAAAAATTACCTACTCTAAGTTGGCTGGGTGTGGTGGCAGGTGCCTGTAGTTCCAGCTACTCAGGAGACTGAGGCAGGAGAATTGCTTGAACCTAGACCAAGGTTGCGGTAGGCCAAGACCGCACCACTGCACTCCAACCTGGGCAACAGAGTGAGACTCTATCTGAAAGAAAGAAAGAGAGAAAGGGAGAGAGAGAAAGACGAAAGAAGAAAGAAAGGAAAGAAAGGAAAGAAAGGAAAGAAAGGAAAGAAAGGAAAGAAAGGAAAGAAAGGAAAGAAAGGAAGAAAGGAAGAAAGAAAGAAAGAAAGAAAGAAAGAAAGAAAGAAAGAAAGAAAGAAAGAGAAAAGAAAGAAAGATTCTGAATGTGGCTGATCTAGAAAAAGCAAAGATAGACCTAAATGTGGAAATTTGCTCTTTTGTTTTACCAAAATCACTTAATTTCACTGACTTCACCTTCAGCCTATGCTCATGACATTTGTCCATTTTCTTGTTCTAATCACCAGTTAGTGTTGCTGTCATATTTTAATTATTTCTTTGCAAAAATCTTGACCAAGATTCATGCAAGTAGCCCAAAATAAAGGAAAAACAACCTTTCCTGAGACTCCCCCTATTGGAGTTTGCATCCTGGTGTTTATCCAGAATCATAAAGACTTTTGAAAAGACTTCACAGGTGGGTAAAGCTCTCAAAGAGATTGATTTACAAAACGCCAGCCAGGGGCCAACCATACTCCTCAAAGACTTGAGTTTCTGGAGGAGTGAATTTTAGAGGCCTAGGAACAAAGCCTAGATTTGGTAAGCTTAGGAGGATAGCTGAAGCAAGGAATTTCTTTGCTTTACATACAAAATAATTGAAAAAGGAGGTGTATCCGTGAGAAGTGTGGGGGAAGGGCACTCATTCTTGTGTTAAAAGAACAGAAAAGGACCATATTTTGCTTTTTAATTTTTTTTTATGTAAGGCAGATGGGCTGTTGATCAATACTAAATTAATCCTTGAATAAATGAATCTCTCAAGCACTGGGGAGGGTGGTGATGGAGAGAGTCAGGGGAGGATGGGAAGTGCCTTGTGCATGTGGAACAGATAACTTTTTAAGAAAAGGGGGATTAAAAGCAAGAACCTCAGGGCTTTTAATAACTGTGGTGTTTTATTCTTACTTTATGTGGATTATTGGGGATTACCTGCTAAAAGCAAGAGCCCAGTCTCAGTCTAATGTTACTTTTTGACTCACCCTTCCTTTTCTCTCATTTAAAATTTTCTGTCTCTTCCATGATTTTCGTTTGGCTAATGGCTGACAAACCCAGCATGCAAAAAAAGTTTTCCTGATAAATGGAAGGTGCTACACAATCAACCTTCACTATAGGTTTTACTGTCAAATTCCACCTTTATAAAATCAAAAAGGCCAATTAAATGCATTAAACAGTAGATCCATAAAAAGCTTTTCAACCAACTGCAGGGTCTTAAAGCATTGAGCTGCTGAAGCTCAGTAAAGCCAGTTAGTGGCAGAATGTGTGCCGAAACCCAGGCATCAGTAGAAAGTGCTACCTTTCATTCCACCACATGATCTCTGCAGGTTTTAGGTCACACATGTTTATGCACTTTGCCTCTCAAACATCACAAATTACCTGCATTTCCAAAGGAAGAGTCTTTCCTTGGGCTTTGTGGAGACAGAAGAAAAAGAAATTTTAAGCCCAAGCCTAGCATAGGTAAGATTTAGCCTTTATAAATTCAGTTTGGGGATTCTAAACATATGGGATAGTCTAGATACATGGTGTAGGGCTTCCCCTTTGCCTTTGGAAGTTTCCCTGAAAAAATCAACTTACAAAAGGTAGACTAATTTGAGAAAAGGCATACAAATTTATTAATGTGTACTCAAGGGAGAATCACAAAGTGATTACCCAATATACCAATGGAATCAAAATACTTACATAACTTTATTTCACAGAGGGGTAGGGGGAGATGGGAAAAATATGGATAATTTCAGGGGAATAGTAAATAATTCTTACTTTTTTTTTTTTTTTTTTTTTTTTTTTTTTTGAGACAGGGCCTCACTCTGTCACCCAGGCTGGAGTGCAGTGGTGCAACCTCAGCTTATTGCAACCTCCACCTCCTGGGTTCAAGCCATGCTTGTGTCCCAGCCACCCTGAAACCGCCTTTGCAAAATTATGACTGAGACAGTGAAAGCGATCTAACTTAACTGACTCCATCTTGCTTCTAATCTCCAAGCTGTCCTTGTTCATTCCTGGGCCCAGGCTAAACTAACTTTGGGAGAAACTTAGTTTATAGTTTAAACAAACATGGTAACAGCCCTTTCCCAAAGCAGACCTCCTTCTTGCCTGGGGACTAGATTGCCTTTGTAGGACTAACATTAGCCACGAGATTAGAAATTACGGTTTAGGAGTCATGCAGCTGGAGGACAGATTCTGACCCTCTCTAAACTGCTCCTGAGATCAGTGCTTGAGATGTTTTGCAGACCCAGCACTTGACGGATCAGCTGGCACCACCCAGATTAATAAACTGGCTCATCTGATCTTGCGGCCTCAACCCAGGAACTGACAGAGGGCAAGAAGACAGCTTGGACTCTCTGTGATTTCATCTCTGACCAATCAGCACTCATGGCTCACTGGCTTCCCCCCACCCACCAAGTTATCCTTAAAAACACTGCTCCCCGAATGCTCGAATGCTCAGAGAGACTGATTTGAGTAATAATAAAACTCCAGTGTCCCTCACAGGCGGCTCTCTGTGAATTACTCTTTCTCTATTGCAATTCCCCTGTCTTGATTAATCAGCTCTGTCTAGGCTGCAGGCAAGGCAAACCCCTTGGGCAATTACAATCTGAGTAGCTGGGATTATAGGCAAGTGCCACCATGCCCAGTTCAGCTAATTTTTGTATTTTCAGTAGAGACAGGGTTTTGCCATGTAAGCCAGGCAATTTAGTGGGTTTGAGGAACATAAAAATGGCCTGGCATAAGCTTTGTTGGGCCTGCAGAGTGGACAGTGGTTTGTGACAAGTCTGTCCAGGTGTGTTGACTGACTTCAGTCTTTCTTCCTGTAATATGTGTTCAGTTAATGGAACTCAGGGAAGGGACCAGAGATAATTGTTTTCCTTTTGGGGAGTGTGACAGTTAATACTGAATGTCAACTTGATTAGTTGAGTATGCAAAGTATTGTTCCTGGGTGTGGCCAAAGGAGATTAACATTTCAGTGAGTGGACTGGGAAAGGCAGACCCACCTCAATCTGAGTGTGCACAATCTAATTAGTTGCCCGTGAGGCCAGAATAAAAGCAGAAGAATATGGAAAGATTAGACTGGCTTAGCGTCTGAGCCTATATCTTTCTCCTATGCTGGATGCTTCCTGCCCTCGAACATCAGACTCCAAGTTCTCCAGCTTTGGGACTCGGACTGGCTTCCTTGCTTCTCAGTCTGCAGACAGCCTATTGTGGGACCTCACCTTGTGATCACGTGAGTTAATACTTTTTAATAAACTCCTCTTTATATGTCCATCTATCCTATTAATTCTGTCCCTCTAGAGAACCCTAATACAGGGAGGTCTGAATTCTTTCAGATAACGAAATTTCAAAGAACAGCTTCATCCTGTCTTTGGGAGAAGTAGAGGATGGAGAGACAGGAAGGGAGGAGAAAAAACAATTGTTTTCCTTGTTAGATCTGTCAGGACTTTATGTAGATAGGAGAAAAGTCTCTTCCAGCATCTGTTGTTGTTCTCTAAGGGCCTTTAACTGAAAATACTCATTATACTAGGGAGCCATATTTTGGGTTCCCTGCATTCCTTTAATGGAATAATCTGGAAGATTATAGTAGTATCAGGAATTACGGAAAGAGCAATGGGTTTTGCAGCCAACTCCAAAGTGTGGATTGTACTCCCAGTCCTGTTACTTATTTATGTTTTGTCCTGGGACAAAGTTTTTATATTCTCTAAATCTAAGTATCTTTATTTATGTAATAGAAATAACAGCATCTTTCTCACAGGGTTGTCAGTATTTATAATGGAATACACAGAAAGCTCCTTCCTTCAATATGCAAATGCTCAGTAAATATTACTTTCATTTTGCTCTTCTCTGTCTTCCTCCCACCTATCCCCAAACTCTATAGTCCAACCAAAACTCTTCAGTGCTTCTGTGCCAACATGCCTCAGTCATGCTTCAGCCACTTGGCTCTTTCAGTCTCCTCTTTGCAGACCTCCCATGTTTAAAAAATTCCACATTAATAAATTCTTACACTTTTTTTCTATTTATCTATCGTCAGTTAATTTCAACAGACTTAGACGTGAAGCTTCACAGGGGAAGAAAAATATCTCCTGACTCCTACTTTATCCCCGTCAACTCTAAACAGAAGCTGCAGAGCAGCATTCTGTTAACAGGAAGACTAGAGTCAGGTAGAGTAGAGGCCAAATGCTTAAACTCTTCCTCCTATATAATGAGGATAATAATAGTGTCTTTCTCATAGGTATTTTTAATTCCTCACTTGACATTGGTGGGAATAAATGTCATGTTATATTTAAAGCACTCTACAAGGGCCCTGTATGTAGTATGCCAGTGTGTTATAAACGATGTTGTTACTGATAAGGAAGATGATGATAATAACATGATGATGAAAATATACATTTTCCATGTGATACACTGAAGAGCTCTCAGTAGGCTAAGCACATATGGTTGAGTATTCTCTATAAAATACGATGGTATGTTAGTCCAAAGCCAAATGGTAACTCTCCATAAATAGACATCCACCTTTATGTCCTGTTATGGCTGATGAGGATGTGGCATGGTGCCGCAAAGTGTACCAAGAACTTTCACATCCATAATCTTTTTTACTCCTCACAGCTGACCTTCAAGGTAGAGAATGAGGGCATAGCAATGTAGTGTAGACCACTGGACACGAGTCAGGCTGGAGTTCCACACTCGCCCTGTGAC
This sequence comes from Macaca mulatta, assembly GCF_049350105.2. Taxonomy (NCBI): domain Eukaryota; kingdom Metazoa; phylum Chordata; class Mammalia; order Primates; family Cercopithecidae; genus Macaca; species Macaca mulatta. The sequence goes on from NC_133406.1 coordinate 149,518,946, forward strand.
TTTGAACAAGTCCTTTCACCAGTTTAGTCTCCATTTGCTCACTTGTGAATTGAGATAGAATTCCTGTTTTGTGGAATCCACAGTCTTGTGGGAATCAAAGGGAGACCATATGTGAAAGTGCTAAGCCACCCTGCCCACATACAAAGATCTGATCTGCCCTTGTTTTGGAACATAAGGAAACTAAAATTGACAGAAATGACCTGACATGTGCAAAACCTCTCAGCTTACAAGAGGGAGAGGCAGAATAGGAAATTGGGTCAGTGTGCCTTCCTTCACACAGCACTGCTTCCTGAACCGCTGACATTCCCTGCAGGCCCTTCACTGCAGAGGCAAAGTAAGAGAAAGACGCAGGTCACACAGACCCCTGCGGTCAGAATTTTGCAAAGCAGACCTGGCCAGTAGATCACTGCACCCTGTCCCCACAGGTCAGGCCACCACCTCTCTGTGGGAAACACAGCTTCCTGTATCAGGCTCTGTGCCAAACCAAAGCCCTTTGTGGGTGTTTAACTCTTTGCGACGTTCCAATTTATACTAGGGTCATGAGAGGCAGAGTGAAAGTGAGGGGGCGCTGGGTGTAAGGTCTCTGCTGATGAACTTGAAGCCATTATGAATTTGTCAGAGGCATGTGAACCAGAGCAACTCCATCTTAAATAGGAGCTGGGTAAAATGAGGCTGAAACCTACTGGGCTGCATTCCCAGACAGTTAAGGCATTCTGAGTCACAGGATGATATAGGAGGTCAGCACCAAATACAGGTCATAAAGACCTTGTTGATAAAACAGATTGCAGTAAAGGAGCTGGTCAAACCCACCAAAACCAAAATAGCGACGACAGTGACCTCTGGTTGTCCTCACTGCTATACTTTCACCATTGCCATGACAGTTTACAAAAATGCCATGGCAACGTCAGGAAGTTACCCTATATGGTCTAAAAAATGGGAGGCATGAATAATCTATCCCTTGTTCAGCATATCATCAAGATATGGGGCAACCAGCAGGCCATGGGGCTGCTCTGTGGAGTAGCCATTCTTTTATTCCTTTACTTTCTAAAACTTGCTTTCACTTTGCACTGTGGACTCGCCCTAAATTCTTTCTTGTTCTAGATCCAAGAACCCTCTCTTGGGGTCTTTCTCGTGCTAGATCCAATAACTCTCTCTTGAGGTCTGGATTGGGACCTCTTTCCTGTAACAAATTGATCGTTTAACTCACTCTTTTTTTTTTTTTTTTCTCCCTCTGTCGCCCAGGCTGGAGTGCAGTGGCACAATTTTGGCTCACTGCAACCTCCGCCTCCCGGGTTCAAGCGACTCTCCTGCCTCAGCCTCCGGAGTAGCTGGGATTACAGGCGTGTACCACCAGGCCTGGCTAATTTTTGTATTTTTAGTAGAGACAGGGTTTCTCCATGTTGGTCAGGCTGGTCTCGAACTCCTGAGCTCGTGAACACCTCTGCCTCCCAAAATGCTGGGATTACAGGCAGGAGCCACTGCGCTAGCCCAGTGTTTCTCAAGGAATGGCCTGCAGGATACATATATCAAAATCACGTGATGCACACTCCCTCCCCTAACCTCACCTATCGAATCAGACAAGGAGTGGGAGCAAGAATGGGAGCCCAGAAATCTGCATTTCACAAGGCTTACAGTTCAGTCCCATAGACATCCAAATTTGAGAACCACAACCACACTCCCCAGCCTCCCAGAAGCATTCAATCAAAAGACAGACAAGGAAGGGAACAGCGTGACCTTCAATATTGAATGCTTCTTTGACATCATTATGGACAAAAAAAGCCAAGTCCCTTTCCCCTTATTATTTGCTGAATAACCTGCACAGCTCTTCTTTAGCAGGTCTGAGTGGGACAAGGTTGTTTCTGTTGATTGACAGGGATTTTAGCATTAATATTTAATGGGCAGGGCAGCTGGTACACTTGACTAATGTAATATTTCAAACTCTGCTTTCACACTGAAGGGATTTGCCCTCCCTTAATGCATGTCTACATCCTGTCCCAGTCCTTCCAACAGCATTTCCCACACAGATAATGCCAGTTCAGAGGGCCTCTATTTCCCAGTCCTCAGAGTAAACTAGCACTTACTCTTATTTTGAGATAAGATCCTTCATGCTGATGGAAAGCTACTGGGCATTCTTTTGATTTTTACCATTTCCTGTCCTGGCCCTCCAACCCATCTTGGTTACAACGCACTGATAGAATCCACTTGGCTGATGTCGTTTAGATGAGTCACTTGGGCCTTTACCATTCTTCCTCTGTATCATCTCTGTATCTTTCTCTATCTCTATCTCTATCTCTGTCTCTGTCTCTCTCTCTCTCTCCTCCTTCCAGCCTCTGATATTTCCCAGCTTGCAAAATATTTGGTTCCAGTATTGTACTTGTGATTTATCTGAGCCAATTAGGGGGACAAAGAACACTGTCATCAAGAGGAACAGTCTTACTTGCTGTGTTTCTGAAAATTATTGGAGAGTAATTTCATGCAACTAACATTATACTTAATAATGAAGAACTAAATGCTTTCCACTTAAGTCAGGAACAAGGCAAGGATGTTTACTCTTACCCTTCTATAAGTTAAATAAATAAATAAATGCTTTCTGATTAAACAGAAATATGTAAAACCATCTTTATTCACTAATAACACAATATTGTATATAGAAAATCCCAAGGAATCCACAAAAAACTAGTGGAACTAATGAACAAGTTGTGAGGTTATAAGACACAAGAATAATACACACAAAAAACCAATTATACTTCTATATATTAACAACAAACAATCCAAAAATAAAATTAGGAAAACAATTTCATTTATAGTAGCACCAAAAATATATGTAGCAATAAATTTAATAAAAAGAAGTAGAAAATGTACACTAAAAACTACAAAACATACATGAGACACATTAAAGAAGATCTAAATAAATGAAAAGACATTCCATGTTCATATTCAAAGACTCAATATTGTCAAGATGGTAATTTTTCCCAAATTGATTTATAAATTTAATGCATCCCTATCAAAATCATAGCAGCTTTTTTTTGGTGTCATTCACAAATGAATTTTACAATTTATATGAAAATGTAAAAGACCTAGAAAAGTCAAAATAATTTTTAAAAAAGAGAACAAAGGTGGGGGATTTATACTACTAAATATTAAAATTTACTATAAGGCCACAGTAGTGAAGACAGTGTAGTATTAGTGCAAGGATAGGCATATAGATCAATGAAACAGAATTGAGAGTCCAGAAATAAACCTTACATTTATGGTGAATTGATTTTCAACAAAGGTGTCAAAAAATTCAATGAGGAAATTGTAGCCTTTTCAGCAATGATGCTGGGACAATTATTAATAGATATCCATATACAGAAAAGTGAACTTCCCTCATAAAATACACAGAGATTATCTCATAGACCTAAATGTAGGATCATAGACTTAAATGTAATAGCTAAAATGATAAAACTCCTAGAAGAAAATATAGCAGAGGCCAGGTGCGGTGACTCATGCCTGTAATCCCAGCACTTTGGGAGGCTGAGGCAGGCAGATCACCTGAGGTCGGGAGTTTGAGACCAGCCTCACCAACATGGAGAAACCTCGTCTCTACTAAAAACACAAAATTAGCCAGGCGTGGTGGCGAATGCATGTAATCCCAGCTACTTGGGAGGCTGAGGCAGGAGAATTGCTTGAACACGGGAGGGAGGGGTTCCAGTGAGCCAAGATCATGCCATTGCACTTCAGTCTGGACAACAAGAACAAAACTCCATCTCAAAAAAAGAAAAAGAAAAAGAAAATATAGCAGAAAATATTTGTGACTTCAGATTAGGCAAAGGTTTCTTAGATTTATCAAAAGTAAACCCATTTTTTGAAAACCTGAAAAATTGCATTTTATCAAAATTTAAAACATTGGTACTTCAAAAAATACCACTAATCTGATAAGGCACTTGTATTTAGAATATAAAAGAATTCTTATAACTCAACAATTAAAACAATAATGAATTAGAAAATGGGCAAATGATTCAAATGAACTTCTTCCCAAAGATATACAACTGGTGAATATCCACATAAAAATGTACTCAACATCATTTAGTTATTAGGGAAATGTGAATGAAAACCACAATAAGATACCAATTTACATCTACTAGACTGATTCTCTTCCACTGCTGGCGGGAATGTAAAAGATGTATACACTTTAGAAAACAGTTTGGCAGTCTTTCTCTCTCTCTCTCTCTCTTTCTCTCTTTCTTTCTTTCTTGACGTTGTCTCACTCTATCACCCAGGGTGGAGTGCAGTGGCCTGATCTCAGCTCACTGCAATCTCCGCCTCCTGGGTTCAAGCGATTCTCCTGCCTCAGCCTCCCGAGAAGCTGGGACTACATGCGCGCACCACCATGTCCGACTAATGTTTTTGTTTGTTTGTTTCTTTTTTCTTTTTTTTTTTGAGACGGAGTCTGGCTCTGTCACCCAGGCTGGAGTGCAGTGGCCGGATCTCAGCTCACTGCAAGCTCCGCCTCCCGGGTTTGTGCCATTCTCCTGCCTCAGCCTTCCGAGTAGCTGGGACTACAGGCGCCCGCCACGTCGCCCGGCTAGTTTTTAGTAGAGACGGGGTTTCACCGTGTTACCCAGGATGGTCTTGATCTCCTGACCTCGTGATCCGCCCGTCTCGGCCTCCCAAAGTACTGGGATTACAGGCTTGAGCCACCGCGCCCGGCCTTTGTTTATTTTTTCTGAGACGGAGTCTCGCTCTGTCGCCCCGGCTGGAGTGCAGTGGCGCAATCTTGGCTCACTGCAAGCTCCGACTCCTGGGTTCCAGCCATTCTCCTGCCTCAGCCTCCCATGTAGCTGGGACTACAGGTGCCCGCCACCACACCAGGCTAATTTTTTTGTATTATTAGGAGAGACGGGGTTTCACTGTGTTAGCCAGCATGGTCTCGATCTCCTGACCTCGTGATCTGCCCACCTCGGCCTCCCAAAGTGCTGGGATTACAGGCGAGAGCCACTGCGCCTGGCCATTTTTTTGTAATTTTAATAGAGATGGGGTTTCCCCATGTTGGCCAGGCTGGTCTTGAACTCCTGACCTCAGGTGATCCACCTGCTTCTGCCTCTCAAAGTGCTAGGATTATAAGGATGAGTCAGCACGCCTGGCTGGCAGTTTTTCAAAATGCCAAACAGAGTTATTACATGACCCAGCAATTCCATTCCTAGATATTTAACCAAAATAAATGAAAATATATGTCCACGCAAAAACTTGTACATGAATGTTCATAGTAGCATTATTTATAGTAGCCAAAATGTGAAAACAACTCAAATGTCCATCAACTAATGAATGGATAAACAAAATATGGCATATCCATAAAACGGAATATTATCATCAGTAAGAAAGAATGAAGTACTGATATATGCTACAAACATGGATGAACCTCAAAAACATTATGCCATACAAATAAAGCCAGTCACAAAAGACCACATATTATATAATTCCATTAATATGAAATGTCCAGAACAGGCAAGTTTATAGAGACATAAAGTAGATTATTGATTACCCAGGGCTAGGAGGAGGGAGAATGAGGAATGCCTACTAATGGATATGATGTTTCTCTTGCAGATGATGAAAATATTCTAAAATAAGAGTATGATGATAATACCAAAAAATAATAAAAACCATTGAATTGTACACTTTAACAGGTGAACTTCATGGCACGTAAGTTTTATATCAATAAAACTGTTTTTTCGTTGTTGTTGAAAAGAAAACTAAAACAAACAAAAAACACATCATGAAGGAAAGGAAAAGATAAGACCGACTGGAAGAAAATATTTGCAAATTATGTATACAATATAGAACCTGTATCCAGAATATATAAAGAACATTTGCAACTCAATAAGACAGATGATCCAATTATAAAATAGGAAAAATATTTAAATAGACAATTCACCAAAGAAAAGATACAATGGCTAACAAACATGTGAAAAGATGCTCAATAACATTAGCAGCCATTAGTCATTAGATAAATCCAAGTTAATTTTTTTTAGTTTTTATTTTTTTGAGACGGAATCTTACTCTGTCACCCAGGCTAGAGTGCAGTGGCGCGATCTTGGCTCACTGCAACCTCTGCCTCCCAGGTTCAAGTGATTCTCCTGCCTCAGCCTCTCAAGTACCTGGGATTACAGGTGTCCACCACCGCGCCTGGCTAATTTTTGTATTTTTAGTAGAGACAGGGTTTTACCATGTTGGTCAGGCTGGTCTTGAACTACTGACCTCAAGGGATCTGCCCACCTCCCCCTCCCAAAGTGATGGGATTACAGGCGTGAGCCACCACACCTGGCCAAGAAATCCAAATTACAACTACAATGTTATATCACTTTATATCTACTGGAATGGCTATTACCAAGAAGACAGAAACCTGTAATAATACTTTGCTATGGGAATATAAAATGGTACAGCCCATTTGGAAAACAGTTTGGCAGTTTCTTAAAAAGTTTCACATTAAGTAACCATGCAACCCAGAAATTCTACTCCTAAGAATCTAGAGAAATGAAAACACATATTCATACAAGGCATGTTTGTGAATTTTCATAACAGCTTTGTCATAGCCCAAAACTGGAAACAATCCAGATATCCATCAACGGATAGATAAAATGTGATAGATCTACAAAGATATTTTTTTAATGCTACAATTCAGCAAAAAACAAAAAGAAAGACAGGAAGAAAGGAAGAAGAAACAGGAAGGAAGGAAGGAAGGAAGGAAGGAAGGAAGGAAGGAAGGAAGGAAGGAAGGAAGGAAGGAAGGAAGGAAGGAAGGAAGGAAGGAAGGAAGGAAGGAAAGAAAGAAGGATATGTTGTTAGAAGACAACTCTCCAGCCGGGCGTGGTGGCTCACACCTCTAATCCCAGCACTTTGGGAGGCTGAGGCGGGCAGATCACCTGAGGTCGGGAGTTCAAGACCAGCCTGACCAACATGAAGAAACCCTGTCTCTACTAAAAATACAGAATTAGCTGGGCGTGGAGGCGCACGCCTGTAATCCCAGCCACTTGGGAGGCTGAGGCAGGAGAATGGCTTGAATGTGGGAGGTGGAGGTTGCGGTGAGCTGAGGTTGCGGTGAGCTGAGGTTGCAGTGAGCTGAGATCACGCCATTGCACTCCAGCCTGGGCAACAAGAGCAAAAACTCCACCTCAAAAAAAAAAAAAAATATATATATATATATATTCTCCATGGTCTGAGGCACCGATTGCCTGTTCCAGACCATCTTTTCAAGGATAATTGTATAGCAGACAGCTTCAGCTTTGGAAGACTGAGATAATACCTCCTTCTAAAGCAGAGAGATGGCTTGTGTGATATCCAGTTTACTAAAGACAATGTCTCTCTCCAAGGCAAAGGTTAAGTAGGTTTGCTTGAAGCCTCTTATAAAAAATTAGGGCCAGGTATGGCGGCTTATGTCTGTCATTTCAGCACTCTGGGAGGCCAAGGTGGGCATATCACTTGAGCCCAGGAATTCGAGACCAGCCTGGGCAATATAGTGGGACCTTCTCTCTCCAAAAAGCAAACAAAACCAAAATTAGCTGAGTACATGCCTGTAGTCGCAGCTACTTGGGAGGCTGAGGTAGGAGGATTGTTTAAGCTTGGGAGGTTAAGGCTGCAGTGAGCTGCGATCATGGCACTGCACTCCAGCCTTGGTGACAGCGCAAGACCCTGTCATAAATAAATAAATAAATATAAATAAAGGTTTCCTTAGCCTGGGGTCTCTCCGCTTTGATATGTTTATATCCACTGCCTGTGCACTATCCATCGAGGCCCCCTGTACCACTCCCTGGGACCTGAGGGGCATGGGGAAACAGCACAAACACAGAGCTGCCTGCTGAGCTGTGAGTAATGAAGTCCTTTGCCCATGATGCAGGAGTCTCATGGTTTCTGTCAGTACACATGAAACTGTGGCAGGCTACCTGATTAGCTTGCAAGTAGGTAAAATCTCAGAACTCCCGTAGTTCTTGATATACAAGCTAAACATGAATGAGCCTCAAAAATATTATGATAAGTAAAAGGAGCCAGAAGCAAAAGACTACCTATTGTATTATTCTATTTACATGAAATATCCAGAAAAGGTAAATTTATAGAGACAGAATGCAAATGAGTGGTTCCCTTGGGCTGAGAATGGGGGCAGAGACTGATTGCAAATGGACATGAAGCAGCTTTTTGGAGTGATAGAAATATTTGAAAACTGGTTTGTGATGATGTTTACACAAATCTCTAAACTTAATAAAAATATAATTAAGCTGTACCCTTACAATGGTGAATTTTTATGGTATGTAAACTACACCTCAATAAAGCTGTTTAAAAAACACAGTAAGGCCAGGCGCGGTGGCTCACGCCTGTAACCCCAGCACTTTGGGAGGCCGAGACGGGCGGATCACGAGGTCAGGAGATCGAGACCATCCTGGCTAACACGGTGAAACCCCGTCTCTACTAAAAATACAAAAAATTAGCCGGGCGTGGTGGTGGGCGCCTGTAGTCCCAGCTACATGGTAGGCTGAGGCAGAAGAATGGTGTGAACCCAGGAGGCGGAGCTTGCAGTGAGCGGAGATTGCGGCCACCGCGCTCCAGCCTGGGCGACAGAGCGAGACTCCGTCTCAAAACAAAAACACAAACACAGTAAAACACTACTTCATACTCACTAGAATAGCTAAAATGGAAAAGATGCAATAGTATGGGTTGGCGAGGGATGGAGAGCAGCAAGAATATTCATGCATTGCTGGTGTGAACACGAAATGGGGCAACCCCTCCAGAAACTCCATTTGGCAGTTTCTTGAAAAGGTAACATACATCAACCCTATGAGCCAGCAATTCAGCTTCCTAGGTATTTACACACAAGAAATGAAAACATCTGTCTGTCCATGAAAGGGCTGTACTTTAGTGTTTGTGACAGCTTCATTTATAATTACTCTAATTTGCAAATTACCCAAATGTTCTTCAACAGGTAAAGTGATAACCCAATTGTGATATATTCATACAATGAAATACTCTTGGCCAAAAAAATGTTACTGATATATGAAGTAACATAGATGAATCTCACAGATATTATGCTGAGCAAAAGAAACCAGATACAAAGGAGTACATAATATGATTGTGTATATAAAGTTTTAGAGCAGATAAAATTGATCTAGAGTAATAGAAATCAAATTAATGGTTATGAGGCATGATAAGGGAAGGAAAGGCCACATGGGAACTTTCTGGGGACTGGCAAACACACACACACACACACACACACACACACACACACACACACACATATTTCTTTTCAGAGAAACATAGTGAGACAGCATCTCACTATGTTGCCCAGGCTGGAATGCAGTGGCTATTTACCAGCACAATCATACAAATACACTGTGGCTTTGAACTGCTGCGCTCAAAGGATTCTTCTGCCTCAGCCTTCCAAATACATGGGACTACAGGCGCATGCCATCATGCCCAGCTAATTTTGTATCTTGATTTTAAGGTGGTGGGTACACAATACATACCTTTGCCAAAAGGCATCAACCTGTTTCATCAATCTGCTTACCTTGTATAAATGTTATTGTACATGAATTACTGTATTTGAGTTCAAATTAAAAACGTTTATTATCTTCTCTCCAAATCACCACTATCATGGACGATAACACCCTCCAAGTTAACCAGGTCAAAAACTTTAAAGGTTTGGTTGATTTTTCCTTCTTTATCTTTCAAATCCCTTTAGCCATAGGTCCAGTGGATTTTCCCTTTAAAATCTATACATTCATTCCTACCTTAGCCCCAGTACTGTAAGTCTATTGTTTCCATTGGTCTTGCACAGGCAAAAGCAGAGGCAGAGTGGAGAAAAAAGAGAGAGGAGGAAGGGGCAGGGGAGGGAAACTGACAACCATGAATTCCTTGTTTGTTATTTTTTTGTGGGAGGCGGGATTTAAGCTTAACCTTTGTGTTTGGTTTCTATTATTGGCAACAAATGCTGAGGCAGAGTGATGTGGTGATTAGAAGCTTGACTCTGGAACTAGAATGACTAAGTTTCAATGAATCTTGGCTCTGTTAACTGTGTGGCTTTGGGCAATTTACTTATCCCTTTGAGCCTCAGTTTCCCCCTCATTACTGCACTACCACTACTAATGAAATAACCACACACTGTAAACTCTTTTCCACTCCTTGAGCATTTTTTTCATTACATAATTAAATATTTAAAAAGCAAACAAAAAGCACATGTTAGATGCTGTGATAGAGATGGTGACCAAGTGCTTTGGGACAGCTGAAGAGAAGCACTACTGCATCAGTCAGACTTCAAAGGCTGAGGGCTAATCCTTAAGACGGCCCTCACCAACTCCAAGTTCAGGAGTTCCCTGAACTACCGTCAGATGCTAGGATTCTATAAAAACACAGAACTTACAGAAAGCTATTATTCTCCCAGTGACAGTTTAATTACAGGGAAAGGATACAGATAAAAATCAGCCAAAGGAAGAGGCACACAGAGCAGAGTCTGAGAGGGTTTCAACTGTGAAGCGTCCATCGTCCCATCCCCCCGGAGTCAGGAAGTGTTACCCTCCCAGCATCAATGCCAGACAATGTGCATGGAATATTGCCAACCAGGAAACTCACCTGAGCTTCAGTGTCCAGAGTTTTGTGGTTTTATTTATTTATTTATTTGAGATGGAGTCTCACCCTGTCACCCAGGCTGGAGTGCAGTAGCACGATGTCGGCTCACGGCAACCCCTGCCTCCCAGGTTCAAGCGATTCTCCTGTCTCAGCCTCCCAAGTAGCTGGGATTACAGGCGTGATCCACTATCCCCAGCTAGTTTTTTTGTATTTTTAGTAGAGATGGGGTTCCACCATGTTGACCAGGCTAGTCTCGAACTCCTGACCTCAGGTGATCCACCTGCCTCGGCCTCCCAAACTGCTGGGATTATAGGTGTGAGCCATCTTGCCTGACCTGTGGGGTTTTAAATTTTTTTTTTTTTAATTATTTTTTACTTCTTAGGGTCTTGATATGTTGCCCAGGCTGGTCTTGAATGCCTTGGCTCAAGTGATACCCCTGCCTCAGCCTCCTGAGTAGCTGGGACTTTAGACATGTGTCACTGCACCCATCAGTGTCCAGAATTTTTATTGGGGCTTCATTACATAAGCAGGATTGATTGATTGATTGATTGATTGTCATGTGGTTGAATTCAGACTTCAGTTCCTACGATACTGCAAGACCCAAAGCCTTGATCCTAGGTCACGTGGTTGGCCTTTCTGATGTGGCTAGTTCCCACCCTAAGACTGTTAGGTGTGATAAACCCCACCCTGAAATCTGGTGTGGTCATCCGCCATCTTAACCAAAGACTGTCCTGTCAGGTATGACAGATTACCTCCTAGAAGTTTAGAGTAAAAGCCAGATATTTTCTCTGAGTAAGGCCAAATTCTTAACTACAAAGAATTTGGGAGCCAAGCTTTATGGTTAGAGTTGAGATAGGTTGAAGTCTAATTGAAGTCAGCAGAAGAATCTGACAAAAACCATGATGGATTGATTTGTTACTGATATTTTTATGTAAAAAAGAATCAGGGCTGGGAGTAGCAGCTCATGCCTCTAATCCTGTAACCGCCCAAGGAGTTCACCTTGCCTACTGCCTAGACAGAGCCAATTCATCAAGAGGAATTGCAGTAGAGAAAGAGTAATTCGCCCAGAGCCGGCTGTGCAGGAGACTGGAGCTTTATTTTTACTCAGATCAGTTTCTCCACGCATTCAGGGAGCAGAGTTCTTAAGGATGGCTTGGTGGGTGGGGGGAAGCCAGTGAGCCAGGAGTGCTGATTGGTCAGAGATGAAATCACAGAGAGTCCAAGCTGTCTTCTTGAGCTCTGTCAGTTCCTGGGTGGGGGCCGCAAGATCAGATGAGCCAGTTTATTAATCTGGGTGGTGCCAGCTGATCCGTCAAGTGCTGGGTCTGCAAAATATCTCAAGCACTGATCTCAGGAGCAGTTTAGAGAGGGTCAGAATCTGTCCTCCAGCTGCATGACTCCTAAACCGTAATTTCTAATCTTGTGGCTAATGTTAGTCCTACAAAGACAAGCTAGTCCCCAGGCAAGAAGGAGATCTGCTTTGGGAAAGGGCTGTTACCATGTTTGTTTAAACTATAAACTAAGTTTCTCCCGAAGTTAGTTCAGCCTGGGCCCAGGAATGAACAAAGACAGCTTGCAAGATGGAGTCAGTTAAGTTAGATCTTTTTCACTGTCTCAGTCATAATTTTGTAAAGGCAATTTCAATCCCAGCACTTTGGGAGGCCAAGGTGGGCGAATCGCTTGCACTCAGGAGTTCAAGACCAGCCTGACCAACATGGGTAAACTGTCTCTACAAAAAAATACAAAAATTAGCTGGGTTTGTTATGTGCCTGTAATCCCAGTGACTTGGGGGACTGAGGTGAGAGGATTGCTTGAGCCCCAGAGGTCCAGGCTGCAGTGAGGCATGATCAAGCCACTGCACTCCAGCCTGGGTGACAGTAAGACCCTGTCTCAAAAAAATTTCTTAAAAAAAAATTATATTCCTTTTATACTTAAATATTAATAGCAATAATTCTTACCCCTAGATTTTAGTTTTATCCTGGCTATTCTTTTTTTTCTTGTTACCTCTTTATGAAAAGCTCATGTTGTCCTAAAATTAGAAAGATTTTAAAGATTATTAGAAAAACTGAACTGAATGTTAAACACATATATTTTGCCTTTCAAAGAAGAAAGCAAAAGAATGACCACAGTCAGATTCGGGAGTTTATCTGTTTTCAGTAATCTGTTCATTGTTCTACATTGCTCTAGATAACTGAGAGTTGTCTGAGATCGGTTTTTGTAAATGTTTAATTTTGCCTGCTTTTACAAGATAGTCATTTAGCAAAAGAAATTTCCAAATAATTCCTCATTTCAGCAGTAATAGGCAAGAAAAGAAGATCAAATCCTTGAACTATTTACTTAGATGAACAGAAATATCCTTTTTGAAATAATGGATATTCAAGATTTAGCCATTAAAGGGTTAGGGTAAAATGAAAATCCTCTCAGTAATAGTTGAAATCTGAGAAAATCTTTCAAGGAAATTAAACACTTGATCAAAAAGAGGAAAGGGTTACTGGTGAGAGCTGAGATTAAACAGCAGAGTTGTCTGAGAAGAGGCCTCAATTATAAGAAGTATGCAGTTAATAATATCCTCTCAGGGATCTGCCTTTCCTCAAGACATCACTCTGGGGGAAAATGCAATAGGATTTCATTTTTTTTTAACTAAGATAGGACACGCAAAGAAAATTTTAAAATGAAAAGTTAGTAAAAAATTAGAACAAAGAAGGAAGAATTTAGAAGTATACTTTTAGAATAATCTAAGAGATAGGAAACTGTTACTCCAAATTGGAGTCAAAGACATTTTAAAAGTACACATCCATTAAACTTTATTTTGTAAACTGAAAAATAGAAACAAACCAAAAGCAAGATACTATTCACACTCACTGCCATGAAAATAACTAAGCACTTCCATCATGTAAGTCCTTTGGCTCCTAAGAACACAGAAATCTCCAGAATGAGTCTGTTATTTGAGTCTCGTCTTTGTCAATGACTCATCACATGGTCCTGAAGAAGAAGAACCACTCTCCCCTGTTGTGTTTCTCAACTGGGAAGTATGAGAATGCTTTACAGTCAAAATGCGTACCATCATTATCATCACCAACCACCACTGTCATTACCACAAACTACCATGTATTAGCTGCCACCTAGTATGGGCATTGTACCGTGCACTGTCCATAGTTTATTTATTTGTTTATTGAGACAGATTCTCACTTTGTCGCCCAGGCTGGAGTGCAGTGGCGCAATCTCAGCTCACTGAAACCTTCGCCTCTCGGATTCATGAGATTCTCTTAACAGCCTCCCGAGTAGCTGGGATTACAGGTGCCGGCTACCGCACCTGGCTAATTTTTTGTATTTTTAGTAGAGATGCAGTTTTGCCATGTTGCCCAGGCTAGTCTTGAACTCCTGAGCTCAGGCAGTCCACCCACCTCAGCCTCCCAAAGTGCTAGGATTACAGGCATGAGCTACTGTGCCCGGTTCACAGTTACTTAAATTAATTCATATAAAAGCACCAAAGGTTAAAGTATTATTATTCCCACTTTACAGATGAAAAATCTGGTGCTCAGATAATTCACAGAGTTAATAAGAAAAATAGTTAAGTTAAAACCTAGTTCTGTGCTGGGCACGGTGGTTCACACCCGTAATCCCAGCACTTTGGGAGGCCAAGGTGGGTGGATCACCTGAGGTCAGGAGTTTGAGACCAGCCTGGCCAATATGGTGAAACCCCGTCTCTACTAAAAATACAAAAATTAGCCAGGCATGGTGGCATGCGCCTGTAGTCCCAGCTACTCGGAGGCTGAGGCAGGAGAATTGCTTGAACCTGGGAGGCGGAGGTTGCAGTGAGCAGAGTACGTGCCTGCACTCCCGCCTGGGCCACAGAGTGAGACTCCATCTCAAAAAAAAAAAAAAAAAAAAAAAAAAAAAAAAAAAAAAAATTCCCTCACTCTTTATTCCTGCTTCTGTGGTTCAATAGTTTAGCATTTCTTGAGAGTAACTGTATTTGTAACTGCAGCCAGTGCTCACGTTGTCTTCACCACACTTGTGATTAGGGTTAGCTCAGTCCTTGGAAGGACAGTAAGGACTCTGCCTTGTCTGTGGGCCTAAGGCTAACAGAGGATGGAGCCTTATAACTCGATGGACAACAGGCAGCTTGAGGCAGTCATTGTACCTAGGCTGCGAAGAGAGCTGTGATGGGTCCCAGCAGCAGACAGACCAATCTCGAGTTGGGCAAACTCTCTTTCACACTCTACCCCGATACCATACAGTGCCTCATAACATTCAAATCTCTTTTTGATAGCATTTCAAGTCTATATGCCTTCTCTTACAGCATACTCCTTTTTGAGTAAACACACAAACAAAAAAGGTTTTATTGAAGCAGTTTGTTAGAATTCTGGCTGAATGAGACAATGCCTCAACTTTTGCCTAAACAAAACAGATAAATCTATCGACTTACATAGCTAAATTGTGAGAAGGCAGGAACAGAGCTGGTCTGAGAAAAGACGGAATGCAGAGGACTGGGTACCATCAGGCTTATCTCTCTCCCTCTTTATGGGAGCACTGGTGGCTCCAGGCTCATACTCTCAGAGGGTGGCAACTTGAAAGGAGAAAGTGTGCCTGTGAATCTGAGCAGCTCCACTTTGAAAAATGCTGGGAAAGAGTCGTTCCAACTTGGGTTACATGCCAATCTCTTGGACCACTCACTAAGGCCAGGGAGGCAGAGATATACAAGAGGATGTCCATTCCCGTTCTGACTACAGGACTAGAATGCAGGAAAGACGGGTGGTTTCCCCAAAGAAGGAAATGACACTGACATGGGGCATTACTGTGGCAGCCTCCCTAGCCCCAGTCAACCAAAGGTCGTATCTGAAGTAGGGATTAGGTTCTAGGGTCAGCCTGAAGGAGAACCATTACATATTTTAAAATCATCCTCAAAAATCTCTAAATTGGTTACACATCCCTAATTCTTAGTCACACTAGGGATTGAAAAACACCAAGCTTGATTAAAGGAAAGAACGACATACAAGTCTATAAAGTGATGTTTGGGCATTTAAATGAACTTGTTTTTTTGTTTTTGTTTTTTTTTTCTGAGATGGAGTCTCCCTCTGTTGCCCAGGCTGGAGTGCAGTGGCACGATCTGAGAAATGAGCATCCTTTTAAGACACAAATCACATCTCTTCCTAAGAGTAGCAGATGCAGAGAAATTTCCAAAACTATGTCTTTTTTTTTTTTTGAGTCAGATTTTCACACTTGTTGCCTAGGCTGGAGTGCAGTGGTGCGGTCTCGGCTCACTGCAACCTCCGCCTCCCAGGTTCAAGTAATTCTCCTGCTTCAGCCTCCCAAGTAGCTGGGATTACAGGTGCCCACCACCACACCCAGCTAGTTTTTGTGTTTTTAGTAACGATGGGGTTTCACCATGTTAGTCAGAGTGGTCTCAAACTCCTGACTTCAGGTGATCCACCCCCTTTGGCCTCCCAAAGTGCTGGGATTACAGGTGTGAGCCACCACACCCTGCCAAAACTGTCTCTTCTTAATCACAGGGTGCGCTCCATTGTTTTTTTGATATTAAGCTTCTATTACCTTAAAACAAAACAATAAAATCATTTGTTGAGATGATTTTAAAAGATACGTATAAATACATAGCATAGGATCTGGTCATAGAAGGTAGTCAATAAATAATTGCTGAATTTAAATCCAAATCCTTCTTGAATCTGAAAGAGAAGTTTCTATTTGGGTTGACGTTTTATGTTGTGGCTCCTCCAATCAGCAATCGTCTCCTGATCATCTGGGCTTGGTCTCTGACCTTCAATGGAATCACATATTAGAGGAGTTTCTTACATCATAGATTTGTGCTAGGAGAGGCAGCTGGAGGAAAATGAAATGTGCTTGGATGGCTTGAAGAGCCTGGGTTCTAACCCTGGCTCTGACAAAGTTAGTCATGAAACTTAAGGCAAACCCTTTCAGTTTGCTGGGCTTCAGTTTTCTCACTGGCAAAACCGGGATGTTAATGCCTCTCTACCAATAAAGCTGTTGGAGAGAGATTAAACTAGATAGCATATAACTGACTAGCTGGCTCATATTAAACACTGAAATGATGTCAGTTTCTTTCCTTCCTGAGAAGGAATTACATTATGGCAGGCCTCGGGATACTGACAACCAAAGAGAGTCTGTAATGCCCACTGATACACCTGGCATAAAATAGTTAAAGAAGCAAATTCCGACTCAGAAATACGGTATGCAGTTCTTCATTACCATTTTCTCAGGTGGACAGAACTTTTCTCTGTTTCTATCAAGTTGCCAAAAAATTATTTTTTAAAAAATATATACATAGATATATACACATACATATATGAAATGTGCTTGGATGGCTTGAAGAGCCTGGGTTCTAACCAGGCTCTTGTTTATATGTATATATATGTATTCATAAATATATATCCATATTTATATGTATATATGTATTCATACATATATATCCATATTTATATGTATATATGTATTCATACATATATATCCATATTTATATGTATATATGTATGTATATATATTTATATATTTTTTTGAGATGTATAAAATATATATTATATGTATATATTTTTTGAGGCGAAGTTTTGCTCTTGTCACCCAGGCTGGAGTGCAATGGCATGATCTTGGCTCATTGCAGTCTCCACCTCCCTGGTTCAAGCGATTCTCCCACCTCAGCCTCCAGAGTAGCTGGGATTACGGGCATGCACCACCATGTCCAGCTAATTTTTGTATTATTAGTAGAGACAGGGTTTTACCATGTTGGCCAGGCTGGTCTTGAACTCCTGACCTCAGGTGATCCACCTGCCTCAACCTCCCAAAGTGCTGGAATTACAGGTGTGAGCCTTAATATGTCTTATATGGCGTGCCCGGCCATTTTAAATATACTAAATTGTGCCTAATGAGAAGAAAATTTTTTTTTATTTGGATTTATATGTATACATGTGATAGGATGTTGGTAAAGATATACAACTATTGAGTTATTGAGCTTTGAAAGGCATTCTGGACACAGTGCTGGCCGTTACAAATATTCATTTATAGTGTACAAGTTGTTCTAGAAATAAGATTTTTTTTTTTTACTGTTTCATTGCTGGCAGTTGAATTTTTTCCTTTCTCAACATAGCCATTAGCCTCTGTAACCTTTCCTAATTGATTGTTCCAAAATGGTTTACTACTGTTCATTATAGTAGAGTTCTTATGTATATGTGTAATACATGTTATGATTATGAGTAGGCCTTTTGGCTCACAGAAACCCAGATATGGCACAAATATTCATCACACATGGCCCCTGGAAATTACCTGGCCTGGAAATCTAAGCCAACATGGGATTAATTTGATGTAATTCAATCTCTTGGAAAGAGTGTCTAATATAATTGCCTTACATTATATTTATTGATTGGTTAATTTGGATAGAAATAAATTCTTTTTTGATAAGTGTGAATTAGAATCATATGCTAATTTTACAGAGGAGATAAAGTTATTTATTTAATTTTAATGTCCTCCCAGCACTCTGGTTCAATTGTTGGTGAAATACAGTGTTGCACAATAAGTTGACACCCAGATTTAATTAGTTTCTTGGGGGAATTATTACAAGATGGCATAGACCTTAGCAGCAACCCCAATTTTTAAAAACATATATTGTGATATTTCTTTTCTTGGGGCATGCATTCCCTTTTATCGTATCTTATCTCTGGGATACACATTTCTCTAGAACAAATAGAATATTCATGAACATTACATAGGTTAAAACACTTACACACTAGAGAGGGTCCAGCATGGGCCTCCAAACTATACCTAGAAGACAGTTTAGCACACACTTGTGAAATTAGTTATCCTGAGGATCATGGATCCAGTGAGAACATATGCCAGAATGCAGGACAAGAACATGCAGATATATCACTAACTTTTGTAAATAAAAAACATGAAATTTGACTAAAGCCAAGACCGAACCATTCAATATTCTAGATCCTACCACTGCTTGCCTTGTTCATGTTGGCAATCATAGCAGCACCAAGGGATTCCTAGTTTATTCGTTAGTCAGGGTGAGACTGAGAGTGTAAAGCATTTCAGGAAAAGACAGCAGCATGCTAGAAATGAGAGAGAGCCTGGGATGCTCATCGAAATAGGTCTAGGAGTGCTGGGATATGCAGACTAAGGGGAAGAGTGATGAGGAGGCATAAGGGCCAAAGTCTGCAGGAGTCTTTGGCTCATTCTAAGGACAGTGGGAAACCACTGAAGAGTGTTAAACAAGGAAGTTCCATGATTCGATCTGCATTTTAATAAGTTTTTGTCTAGCTGCAGGATGGAGACCAGAGGTCAGGAGAGTAGGTAGGAAGTAGAAGAAGGAGGCAAGGAAGACTCTCAGGCTTTTGACTTGAGCAGCTGAGAGTCTGGGCTATTTACAAAGCAGGGCAACACTGGAGGAAAGGCAGGGGTTTTTGTTTGTTTTGCTGTTATTGTTTGTTTTAAAAGATAGGGGAGAGGGTGATGAATTCAGTTTTGGACCCACTGAATTTGGGGTGCCTATGACAACAATGTATTAGTCAGCTTGGGCTGTCATAACAAAATACCACAGACTTGGTGGCTCAAACAACAGAAACTTATTTCTTATAGCTCTGGGGACTGGAAAGGTCATGATCAATGTGCTGACCAGGTACATTTCATTCTGAGGCCTCTTCTCTTGATTTGTCGGGGGCCACCATCTTGCTGTGTGCTCACGTGACTTCTTGTGAGCACACCATCTTGCTGTGTGCTCACCTTTGTGTCTTTGGAGAGGGCAGAGAGAAAAAGAAAGAGCGCCTTGGTGTCCTCTTTTTATAAAGACACTAATTCTGTTGGATCAGGACCCTACCCTTATGACCTCATTAGCCTTAATTACTTCCTTGGAAGCCCCGTTTCCAAATATAGCCACACAGGGGTTAGGGCCTCAGTAGAGGAATCTGGAGGGAGATGGGAACAAACATTCCATAACACTTACCCAAGCAGAGAGGTTAAGGTGTCATCGGGAATGGGAGTGGGAGGGGCTTTGGAGCTCAGAGAGGAGGCCTGGGCTGGAGCTCCTGATTTGAAGGCTATTGGTATAAAATTGCCAACTTGAAGCTTCACGAGTGGTCTGAAATCATCCAGGGAGAGAGAACTCCAAAGAAAGGAAGGTCTCTCTAGGATCTCAACTTAGGGTAGAGGAGGAAAAGCCGGCAAAGGGGATTAAGATGGAACAGCCAGAGAGCTAGGAAGAAACCAGAGGATCATAGTAACTTGGGAACTAAAGGGAAAAGAGCGTTATCCCATTTCCCTTCTCATGGCCTGGCAAGCAGGAAGTTCCCCTGAATGTCAGACTTCTGGATCTGGCTGTGGTTCT
Organism: Macaca mulatta; assembly: GCF_049350105.2. Lineage (NCBI taxonomy): Eukaryota > Metazoa > Chordata > Mammalia > Primates > Cercopithecidae > Macaca > Macaca mulatta. The sequence goes on from NC_133406.1 coordinate 149,538,888, forward strand.
ATCCCTCCCCAAGGCCAGAACTGTGATTATTGAACAGATGTCGGTTGAGCACTTGGTGTGTCCCAGCTCTAGTATTTCCTCCATGGAGGACAGGGAGCAGCTGAAGAAGCAAGTCCTATTCAAGGAACTTATGGAAGAGCCGGGAAATATTTTGAAAGAGAAATAACTCTCAGGGCAGGGACATGAATATTAACTGACATAACATGTATACGGTGACCGTCGTTAAGAGTTTAGAGGAGGCAGAGATTGCTCTGGCCTGAGGGAGTCAGAGGAGAAGTGGATTTGAGTGAGAAGGACTATATTCTTGTGGTGTGAGTGAGCAGGCATTTCAGGCAGAGGGAGTTGCATGAGCGCAGGACACTGAGATGACAAATCTGATCTTGCCATCAGTTCCCCAAGAGCTCCTTGTTGCTGGTACAAGGATTCTGGAGTCTTTAATGCTCGGGCCTCTGCCTGCAGCCCACACTCACCTCCCACTCCTACCCTACAGCCCACACTCACCTTCCTACCCCTCCCCTTCTAGAAGGTGCTTTGTATTCCAGCAGATCAGAACTCTTTGTAGCTTTTCACACATGAACACACACATACACACACACCAAGCTTCTAGCGTCCCTGCCTTTATTCATACCATTCCTCTGCTTTGCATGCCACCTGCCCCTCCTTCTGGTTTACCCTTACTCTGCCCCTAGGGCTGAGTCTAAGCCTACGTCCTCACTGAGAAGCTCATCGCACTCCATCACCGGCCCCACACGCTGCTCACACAGCACTGTGAGCAATATATCCCCATGAAGACCCCTACCGACACTCTGCTAAATGTCTAATTGTTTATGTGGCTGTCACCTGCACTAGATTGTCACATTCATGAAGACAGGAATCGTGGGGTTTGTTTGTTTGTTTTTGAGATGGAGTCTCGCTTTCTTGCCCAGGCTGGAGTGCAATGACGGGGTCTTGGCTCACTGCAAGCTCTGCCTCCTGGGTTCAAGTGATTCTCCAGCCTCAGCCACCAAAGTAGCTGGGATTACAGGTGCATGCCACCACACCCAGCTAATTTTTTGTATTTTTGTAGAGATGGAGTTTCACCATGTTGACCAGGCTGGTCTTGAACTCTTGACCTCAGGTGATTCGACTACCTCGGCCTTCTAAAGTGGTGGGATTACAGGCATGAGCCACCACACCCAGCCTTGTTTTTTTTTTGTTTTTTTTTTTTTTAAACACAACCCCAGCATCTAACCCACACAATACATTGCTGTGGACAATGTTAATGAAAAAAATAAAGCACATCCTCCACTCCACTGTGCTAAATTTGACTTAACTGACATTCAACCTTGTACTTCTTCCATAACACAATAAAATACAATAAAACGTTAGAGGTATGGAAACGCAAAGTAGCCCGGGGCAGGCTTGGACATCATGTGATGGAAAGCATTAGCTAAGCAGCCAGGACCACTCTGGGTTCTTGCCTGTTTTGTCACCATGAGCAGCACGCTCAGTAACTCATTGGTTTATGTGGATCAAATTTGGAAAATGCCACGATGAATGAGAGTGCAAAACCAATTAATAAGCCTGAGAATTTTATTTTGAAACATATAGGGAAAATACCAAAATATGGAAAACCATAATAGCTAACCTTTAGTGAGGACTTACTATGTGCTAGAGGCTGACTACAATATGCTCTTTACAAATATTAACACGTTTAATTTTCACAATAGCTCCATGAGATTATTTTTAAGTGAGTTAACATTTAAGGAGTGAGTAAAATATATTAGCATATAGTAAGCACTATGTACATGTTAGCTTTTTTTTTTTTTTTTTTTTTTTTTGAGACAAAGACTTGCTCTGTTGCCCAGGCTAGAGTACAGTGGCACCATCTTAGCTCACTGCAATCTCTGCCTCCCAGGTTCAAGCTATTCTCCTGCCTCAGCCTCCCAAGTAATTGGGACTAGAGGCATGCACCACCACGCCAAGCTAATTTTTTGTATTTTTAGTAGAGACGGAGTTTCACCATGTTGGCCAGGCTGGTGTCAGCTGGCCTGCCCGCTGATCTGCCTCAGCTGATCTGCCCGCCTTGGCTTCCCAAAGTGCTAGGATTACGGGTGTGAGCCACTGCACCTGGTCCATATTAACTATTTCTATTCTTATGATCATTTTATGGAGGGGAAACCAAGTGACAATGGGATGAATATAAATAAATTGCCTCAGTAACTTGGTAGGTGGTAAAATTGAGATGTGAAGCCACGTCATCCAATTCTAGAGTCCAGACTCTTAACCATTACATTAGAAGGTGACCAAATCCCCTATTCCACTGTAGGTAAAGTCAGTTTAGCTATTTCATTTGAAACAAGATGATAGTGTTTACACAAGAGAACCTGTGACCATTTGGCACCTGTAAAATACACAGCCATAGGGAAGTCATGTTGTTTACCAAAGCAAAAAGTGCGGGTTGGACTGTAGGACAGAGGAAATCAAACTGTGGTTTAAAACATTCACCTGTGGGAAGTCTGTGCTAGTGCAGCAGTTTCTAAATCAGAAACATTGGCATGGCTGGTAAAGGGTGTGTGTGTGTCTAAAGGGAGCAGAGTCACCAAACATAAAGTCAAGTTCAGGACATTAAAAAGAAGTGATTGCCAGTTTCTGTCATTATCATTTTTAAAAGAAAGATATGGAGAAGAGAAAAGGTGAGAGAAATTACTGAATGCTAGGCACTCCACTGCATTCTTAACATATTTTAGCTCATAAAATCATTGTGGTCACCTGGGAAGTACCTATCATTATCCTGCTTTTGAAGAGAAGAAAACTAAGGTTCAATGACTTGCCCATAGTTTCCTAGTTTGTAAGTGGCAGGACTGAGATTTGAACCTAGGCCAGCCCAGTTCTGAGAACTACATTCTCCCCTTGATGCCAGACTATAGGTAACCAAACTTTCCTCCCAGTCACATTATTCTTCTTCCTATCAGAGCAATGGGAAACCCCTGTAGTACTTACTTTTCAAAAACTATTACATTACTCCTTTTGTTCCTTTTTTTTTTTGGTAGCAGAATATTAGGGACTTATAAAAAGGGTAAAAGAACAAAATCACTAAATTAAAAAACCCTTCTGGGTGCAGTGGCTCAGGCCAGGCACTGTGGTTCATGCTTGTAATCCCAGCACTGTGGGAGGCTAAGGCAGGCAGATCACCTGAGGTCGGGAGTTCGAGACCAGCCTGACCAACATAGAGAAACCCTGTCTCTATTAATAATACAAAAAAAAAAAAAAATTAGCCAGGCATGGTGGCATGCCTGTAATCCCAGCTACTCGGGAGGCTGAGGCAGGAGAATTGCTTGAACCTAGGAGGTAGAGGTTGCAGTGAGCCGAGATCACGCCATTGCACTCCAGCCTGGGCGACAAGACTGAAACTCCGTCTAAAAAACAAACAAACGCTCAAATATCATTGTCCCGCAATGGTTAATAACGATACTTTCACCACTTTGGCTTAAATGAGAAAAATAAAAACAATATGCTCTGTTTTCCCATAAACTAAATATATTCTTTAAAAAAAATAATTTCAACTTTTAGTTTATATTTGGGGGGACATGTGCAGGTTTGTTACTTGGGTATACTATGTGATGCTGAGGTCTGGGGTACGATTGATCCCATCAACCAGATAGTGAACACAGTTTCCAATAGTTTTTCAGCCCTTGCCCCCTCCCTCTTATCTCCGTCTAGTAGTCCCCAATGTCTATTGTTACCATCTTCATGTCCATGTGTACCTAAAGTTTAGCTCCCACTTATAAGTGAGAACATGAGGTATTTGGTTTTCTGTTCCTGTGTGAATTTGCTTAGGATAATGGCCTCCAGCTGCATCCATGTTGCTGCAAAGAACATGATTTCATTCTTTTTTATGGGTGTGTAGTATTCCATGGTGTATATATACCAAATTTTCTTTAGCCAATTTACTTTTGATGGGCACTAGGTTGATTCCATGTCTTTGCTTAGTGCCGAAATGGACATACAAGTGCATGTATCTTTTTGGTAGAATGAATTATTTTCTTTTGGATATATACCCAGTAATGGGATTATTGGGTCGAATGGTAGTTTTGTTTTAAGTTCTTTGAGAAATCTCCAATCTGCTTTGCCCAGTGACTGAACTAATTTACATTCCCACCAGCAGTGTATAAACATTCCCTTTTTTCCCCAGCCTCACCAGCATCTGCTATTTTTTGACTTTTTAATAATAATAAAAGGACTTTTTTTCTAAGATTTTTTTCCTCCTACCTACCTGGTGTTAAAATACCTTTATTTTATGAAGTGATGACAGCAACCAGTAATTTCCTTTTAATGTCTTAACCTGGCAATTATGTGTTTGCCCTGCCCCCTCCAAACCTCCCCCTGTCAACCTTCCTACCTCCTGCAAAATGTTATTGCTATCTCTCTAGGAACTGCTGCATGAATGCATGTTAATGTGTGTGTGTGTGTGTGTGTGTGTGTGTGTGTGTGTGTGTAAAAAGTTTGTCTATTTTTGCCCTAGATTCTCCTCCTCTTCTTGTTATTGCTTCTAATATCTGATGAAATATAAATGAAATTTCTCAATGTCTTTGTGCTTGCAACTGTATCCTGAACAGGCAGGATTTTTGCAAACAAAGAGATATTGACAATACAGTTATTCTCTGAAATATTTTCTCTGAAAAGAGTGACAGTGCTGCCTGCTGAGGTCTCTTACACCAAACATGATTCTGAACTACACAGTCATGATTATAAAAGTGAAACTGACTCCATAACATATTAGCTGTTTTGTGGAAAGTGACTTTCTGATATCAGAAGAGTGTATTGAATAGAATTGAAGCAAAATTATTCTTATGCCATATATAGAGAACTTTAAGCAAAATATATTTTTTTTCTAAGTTTATTTAGTAAGCTTCTTAAAATAAGATCCTCAGATATAGTCATTCATTCCTATAGTGTAATTTTAAAACCAAAAAGAGTTTCCATCCTCCAGATATCTTCTTGCCAACCTATAACAAAACACAAAGCAGGGAAACTGCCAACAGCAGGATTCCCAGGTTGTTTTGCCTTTGCAGGGTGACTTTCCTCTAACATTATCTGGGGTCCAGGTGCTCTGCCCCAGGGTTCACAATCGCTTTCCCTACCTTTCTCCTTTAAGTATCCCTTCCCCTCTCCATCGTGCCTGCTGCTCCACTTCATAAGACTTTCATAAACTGTTTTTAATACAGTGAGCGAAACTCAGGATCACACAATAAATACAATAAATACAAACTTGGAAAGTATCCCAGTACTGAATTGTTTGACTCTAGATCCACATCCCGCCTTACACCCCTCTTCCTGCCACAAACTCAGACGTTTTTTCAATCCTTTGCCGCTCTCCTTCATAGTGAACTCAAGCTTCCTCCACTGGAAAGCAATCTTGCCATTTATGTTTCAGCTCCCTCCCACACCCTCTTTCCCTTAGTGTAGACCACTTCAACCTGGCTTTATACAATGGGTGGAATGCTGGAGCCAGCTCATGCTGTCTCAAGAGAGCTGATTATAACATTTTCGGGAATTTTGCAAGCTGGATGTTAAAACAGTTATTATTAAAAATTAAATAATATAAACTGAAAATCAAGAAAAGTATATAAAAACAAACATTATAAATAGTCCAAACTCACCACTGCCTAATTATTTTACTATGTGTTATTATTTTTTATGCATTGGAAGTTATTTATGTCCACTGTATCTGTGTGATGGAAATGGTATATAATAGTAAGGGCATCTCTTTCCCAGCCTGAGTTCAGTGGCATCATATCGGTAGCTTGAAATCTGTCATGGTTTACACCACTGCTGCAAATCAGGGTTCTGGCCTGGCACAGTGGCTCACGCCTGTAATCCCAGCACTTTGGGAGGCCAAGGTGAGCAGATGGCTTGGGCCCAGGATTTCAAGACTAGCCTGGGCAACATGGCAAAACCGTCTCTACAAAAAAAAAAATACAAAAAATTAGCTGGGTATGGTGGCACATGCCTGTAGTCCCAGCTGCTTGAAAGGCTGAAGGTGGGAGGATCATCTGAGTCTAGGGAGGTCACGCTGTAGTAAGCTGTGATCTTGTCACTGCACTCCAGTGTAGGTGACAGAATGAGACCCTGTCTCAAACAAATCAGGCTTCCTCCCATCACACTGCCTAAGGCCAGTTGTGAAGTATTTACCAGCACATCCTCATGCAACACAATGGGAAGGCCCAGCTATTTAGTCTACAGAGCCAAGGAAAGCAGAGCCCTAATGATGTGGTTAGGCTTTGTGTCCCGCACCCAAATCTCATCTTGAATTGTAATCCTCAGGTGTTTAGGGAGACAGCTGGTGGGAAATAATTGGATTATGGGGGCAGTTTCTCCATTCTGTTATCACGATAGCGAGTGAATTCTTGTGAGATCTGGTGGTTTTATAAATAGTAGTTTTTCCTGTGCTCTCACACACTCTTGCCTGCCACCATGTAAGACGTGTCTCTTCCCCTTCCACTGTGATTGTAAGTTTCCTGAGGCCTCCCCAGCCCTGTGGAACTGTGAGTCAATTAAAATTAAACCTCTTTCCTTTATAAATAACACAGTCTCGAGTCTGTCTTTATAGCAGGATGAGAATGGACAAATACACTGACATATCAACACCAATAGAAATCCCTTCAGCTTCAGCTGGGCCCTCCGTGCTGCTCTGCAGTCTTTTACGCTGCTCTGGCCAGTTTTCTCTTCCTGCTCCAGATGCTTTTTTTTTTTTCTTTTTTTCTGATTTTCTTCACTTCCCTCCACTATCTAGCCATCTTTCTCTTTCCTCTTTACTCTCAGAAAACAAACTAAATTTCTATTTCACAAAGAAAATGGAAACCATTCAAGAATTGTTACCTTAACTTTCTGGCTCCAAATATTTTTTTTTTTTTTTTTTTTTTGAGATGGAAAAGAAAAATACATACGACTCCAAAACCAGTTTTTTTTTTTTTGAGAGGGAGTCTCGCTTTGTCTCCCAGGCTGGAGTGCAGTGGCCGGATCTCAGCTCACTGCAAGCTCCGCCTCCCGGGTTTACGCCATTCTCCTGCCTCAGCCTCCCGAGTAGCTGGGACTACAGGCGCCCGCCACATCGCCTGGCTAGTTCTTTGTATTTTTTAGTAGAGACGGGGTTTCACCGTGTTAGCCAGGATGGTCTTGATCTCCTGACCTCGTGATCCACCCGTCTCGGCCTCCCAAAGTGCTGGGATTACAGGCTCTGGCTCCAAATCTATCAATGGACATGTGTGTGCACCCTGCCTTTTCCTGCTGCAGTGAAGGAGGTGTCCCTGCTTCTAAGGCTTGTCTTTCCGCTTCAGCCCTGGTCCTAGCCTCTTCTGCCTCCTCAAGAACTTCCCTTTCTCCATTATCCTCTGTCTTCTCTGTTGTCGCCTCCTTATCCAGTATTTTAACTTGTATTGTGCCCTCGTATTTAAGCAAATGAGTTTTCTCAATTCAGTGTCCTCCTATACCTACAGACCTACCTCTTCCCTTCTCTTCATAGCCACACTTGAGAACACTTGTCCAAACTCTTCAGATCTACTTTCTTTTCTACTTTCTTTTCTCCCACTCTCTCTTCACACTGGTTTCCCACCCAATTCCACCAAAACACTCTTGCTAATGCCATCAATGGCTTCCATGTTACTAACTCCAATGGACAGTTCTCAATCTTTATTTTAGTTGATTTCTCTCCAATATTTGAGCTGATTTGACCTTCTACAGGATTTCCATCACACTCTCTCTCTGAAATTCTTTCTTCTTTGTCCTCTGGGATATTGCTCTCTGCTGCTTTTCCTCATACTTCTGTGACCTCTGCTTCTCAATCTTCTGTGCAGTTTCCTTTTCTCTTTCCTTAGGAGTATGGGAGGAATGTAGAAAACCAAATGTTCTTGACAAAAGCTGGCACTGATTTTTCTGTACCACTGCTGTCTTTACTGTGATTATCATCAGCAACATTCTGACCACCAACCCCTCAGACACAAACCTGATAGGATGAGGGGGGAAATTTCTAAAATGTGTCTGTATTATTATAAAGTAGAGGCCGGGTATGGTGGCTTATGCCTGTAATTCCAGCACTTTGGGAGGCTGAGGTGGGTGGATCACCTGAGGTCAGGAGTTCAAGACCGGCCTGGCCAACATGGTGAAACCCTGTCTCTACTAACAATACAAAAATTAGCCAGGCATGGTGACAGCTGCCTATAGTTTCAGCTACTTGGGAGGCTGAGGTAGGAGAATCACTTGAACCCAAAAGTGCAGGTTGCAGTGAGCTGAGATCGCGCCATTGCCCTCCAGCCTGGGTGAGAAGAGCAAAACTCTGTCTCAAAAAATATATATATATAAATAAAATAAGGTAAGGTAGCGGAAGCAAGGAAAAAAACTAACATTTATTATTAAATGTCAGATACGTTCATATGTGTTATTCCATTTAATCTTCATGATCATGAGTTAAATATTATCAACCATATTTTACAGATGATGAAATTGTCTAAACAGCACACAACTATCAAGCTATCAAGTAGCAGAGGCGGAATTTAAACCCACCCCTCGGACTCCTAGGGTAATGCTCTTTTCAGTGATAGCATACCTGACCTGCTTCTGGTTTATAAGGGTTCTGTGGAAAACATTAAATGCTTCTGTTGAATGTGCTGAGTTGGGAGAGAAATGTCCTATCGTTGTTCAGAAGTAATGGGTTGTTGGCCTGGCTGGCTGACCTCCAGGCAAGACTTCCAAGCACAGCAATATGTTATGGAGGACATTACAGACCAGGGTGTGGTTTTTAGCTCTGCAGACTGAGAAACTTCATTCTTGCCAGAACACCCAGAAGCAAACAGTGTCTAGGGGACAGACACATCTGAATTCAAAAGACTGGTATATAAAGCAGAATGCCAATTTATACAACTATCAAAATTCTGGTATTCACTCACTGATATATTCTGAGCCTATGGAAATATCTCTGTGAGATATTTTTTAATCAGCAGGCAACTAGGCAATACATTAAACAAGGAAATAAGAACCAGGGAGTTACACTGGTGGTCTTTCTTGCTGGAGCAGTTAAACTATCATCTTTGCCAACAAAAGGAGGAGTGGGGAACAAAATGTCAGGTACCCTTAACCCCGGATTAGGCTGGAGACCCCCTGGCAAGTTCCTACTCTATAAGTCTCCAGGTTGGCCATGCACCCCCATTCTGCTTATATGATGTGTTAGTTGGGGCACATGCCAAGCTGCTAGCAAAGAGAGCATAAAATATTGTGATTCAAATATAATGGGGGTAAAGGGGCAGACTGAAGTGAATGCGGAGCTCTGCACCTCAAAGTCCTCCAGGAACTCAGATTTCTTCAATCTTGCTGATCAACTGTCCCCTAAGACTTCAAAGTGCAATGTTCAGAATAGCAACATGAGCAATACCTGGGAGCTTGTTAGAAATGCAGAATCTCCATCAGCTCCAGACCTACTGAATCAGAATCTGCATTTTAGCAGATTCCCAGGTGGTTCTTGTGCACATTAAAGTTTGAGAAGCGCTGCCCTGGGGTGTTGCTCTTGACAGCATGGTTGAAACTGGTTTAACACCACATTTGCATCCAGTGTATGAGAAAGCGGAAGAAAGGAAGTAGAGGGAAATCTATTTTTTTTTCAAGGTGGTGGTATAGACATCACACAAATCATTGCCATTCAGATTTCATTGGTGAGAGATTAATCACAAGGCCACATACTTAGCTGCAAAAGAGGCTGAGAAATGTAGCTGCTAGCTGGGTGTCTATGTGCCTTGCTAAAACTCACAGGGATTCTATTACCAACAGAGAAAAAGAGGAAATGCATCACAGAGACAGTAATAATCTCTGTTATATATGTTTTTCAAGACAAAAAAAAAAAAAAAAAGATCAGGCTGGGTGCTGTGGCTCACACCTGTAATCCCAGCACTTTGGGAGGCCGAGGCAGACAGATTACTTGAGGTCAGGAGTTCGAGACCAGCCTGGCCAACATGGTGAAACCCCATCTCTACTAAAAATACAAAAATTAGCCAGGCATGGTGACAGGCGCCTGTAATCCCAGCTACTTGGGAGGCTGAGGCAGGAGAATCGCTTGAACCCAGGAGGTGGAGGTTGCACTGACTGAGATTGTGCCACTGCACGCCAGCCTGGGCGATAGAGAGAGACTAAAAAAATAAAAAGTCAGTGCTATTTTGGGAAAGAGTCAGGGAACAATGAAATATTTGACTGACTTCTCAAAGGTTTCAGTCAAGACACTGAACCTGATTGTCTTTCACATTAAAAACCACTTGTTTACAGTGTGGGTTTCTTTGCAGATTTTAATGTCTTTCACACCATATCATAGTCTCTTGATGTCAAATATCTTCTATCACTCTGGGTATTGCCCAACATGGGAGGAGGTTTTCTGTTCCTGTATGGGACACAGAGCTTTAGGTACTTAGGAGGCCTCCATTTCCCATGTTCGGAGAGTAGTGTTTTAAAAGAAACTTACTTCACATTTAACAACTTGAAAAAACATCTGTGTTAAAATAAAGGGGGTGGTTTCTACAGAGGAGAACCAAAATTACAATAAGCATTAGTTGTTCACACATCTGGGGTCAACTGCAGATCAGCTAGGTGGCTCCACTGACTGCAGCAAGGCTCATTCACACTTTGGGAGTCAGCAGGATGTGTGCTGAAATACACTCACCTGGCTGCGTGGGACTCTGCTCCATTTGTTTGTCATAATCTCATTCACGGGACTATCAGGTGAGTCTGGGCATTTTCTCACAATAATGGCTGAGGCACAAGAAAGCAAGTCCATTTTAAGCCTCTGCTTTTTTCATGTCTGCCAACATGCTGGCCAAAGTACATCTGGCCAGGATGTTGGCCAAAGTACATCTCATGGTGAGACTTCTTTTGATGAATGAGGCAGTTCTCTCTTCTTATGGTGGGAAGGCATCATAAAATTACTTGGCAAAGAGTATGGATACAGGGAGAAGTAAAAAAAATTAGGACTATTTCCTCAGTCTGCCAGAGGCTTCCCTCATAATCAAAATTATTCATGTTCCTCTCAGTGAAAAATATGTTCACACCCATTCCACTCCCCTTAAAGTCTTATCCAGGCCCGGTGGCTCGCGCCTGTAGTCCCAGCACTTTGGGAGGCTGAGGCGGGTGGATCACCTGAGGTCAGGAGTTCGAGACCAGCCTGGCCAACATGGTGAAACCCTGTCTCTACTAAAAATACAAAAATTAGCCAGGCGTGGTGGTCCGTGCCTGTAATCCTAGCCACTCGGGAGGCTGAGTCAGGAAAATCACTTGAACCCGGGAGGTGGAAGTTTCAGTGAGCCAAGATTGCACCACAGTGAGACTCTGTCTCAAAAAATAAAAATAAAAAAAAAAAATAAATAAAAATAAAAAGTCTTATCCAGTCACAGCCACAGGCTCAAAGTCCAAGATCTTATGATCTACATCAGATTCAGATCAGATGCAGCTCCTCCGAATCTGGAGTCCCATGAGCTAACAACGTTATCTGTCCCCTACCCACCCAACAATTGCTGAACAGGTACAGGGTAACTACAACAAAGACTCCTATTCAAAAAATGGGAAAGAACAGGAGGTATACAACAGTCCCTGGTCCATAATAATTCTGAAACCCTGCTAGGCAAATGTCCCATACTCTGGAGTGGAGAGTGCTCCTTGATTAGGCCCTGGTTTGGCTTCCTGGGTCCCTCCAGTTTCCATGCTTCTTGGCTCTCCTTCTGAGATGTCTCTCCTTTTCCTTCATTCTCCTTGGCTATTTCTATGGAGAGCTTTGGAAAACAGCTTTGGGCAACTTTCTCACCCTACTCTTTCCCAAAGAAAGTTGAGAGCCCATAAGCCTTTCCCTGCCCTCAGCATTTTGAACAGTTTCAGTCCAAGCCAACAGTGATTCCGTCAATACAACTCTCTCAAAAACTCTGTGGGTTTTTTGTGTTTTCAATTCCAAATCCCTCCACTTACCAAAAAAACACAACTATAGTGTTTTCTTGAGACATGCCTCTGTCTTTAGACTTAATCATTATTACTTTGAACACGTTAAGTTAACTGTGGGACAAATACCCCTTAAGATTCAGAAGTCTTTTTTGTCCAGTTACAAAGATCCATTTGGGTCTACCTTAATTTTTTTCAGATCTGGTGGCAAGATTGCCCGGGCATATTCTCATGGCTTTGTCAAAGGTGCAAAAAGCAAATTCTAAGGAGCCCATTTCAAGCCTCTGCTTGTGTCTTATCTAAAAAACTCCCTTCGCAAAGGCAAATCACACGATTAAGGCCAATGTCAAGGGGAGGAGTAGGAGTGCACTGCAAAGTTATATAGTAAAAGGCATGGCTCTGAAGAGGAGTAAAGACTTGGGGCCATTGTTGCAATCTATCACACTCATTTTCCTTGGAAAATTATTTATAGGACATTTTTTGAGGCCTAGGATGAAGTGATAGTCCACTAGAAAGGACTTAATGTGGTCTTTGCCAGGTAACTAAAGGATGTGCTAGTCCAGTACTATTCTAAACTAAATTCATGCCTTGAGATTTCTGGTACCACCCAGGTGTATTAGTTTGTTTTCACACTGCTGACAAAGACATACCTGAAACTGGAAACAAAAAGAGGTTTAATTGGACTTATAGTTCCACATGGCTGGGGAGGCCTCAGAATCATGGTGAGAGGCGAAAGGCACTTCTTATATGGTGGCAGCAAGAGAAAAATGAGGAAGAGGCAAAAACAGAAACCCCGATAAACCCATCAGATCCCGTGAGACTTATTCACTATCATGAGAATAGCATGGGAAAGACTGGCCCACATGATTCAATTAACCTCCCCCTGGGTCCCTCCCACAACACATGGGAATTCTGGGAGATACAATTCAAGTTGAGATCTGAGTGTAGGCACAGCCAAACCATATCACCAGGTAAGATAGATTTGGGCTGAAAACCAGCACAAATACCAGTTGTGGTTGAACTTCTCATAGAGTGGTCCTCTCTTCCTTCTTAGCACCAGAACCAAGGGAGTTTTCCTTATTTACTTCGGGGATGAGGGTTGGTGGGGGAGGGGACTTCGTTCTGAATTATTCTATCCTGGGGTCTAGGCCTTTATAAAGTCTCAGTTTTCTTCAGAGAGGGTTTCCTATTATGGGTGTCCCGTAAGCCAAAACTATGAAAACTGTGTGCTACAATTTTCCTCCTTTCAGCAAACAACCTCAGGGCAAAAGTAGCTTTGGTTCTCAGCTACCCTCAGGATTCCTGCCTTCACTTAGATTTTGGCCTGATAATTTATTACCTAAAGGTAAGGTGCTTTTAAGAAGACATTTTAAATATATTTTTGTCCAGCACTTCTTCGTTGTTTTTAGCAAGAGGATTAGTTCAAATAACCTGTCCCCATAGTACTAATATTAACATATGATAAGTCCTCAATAAAAGATCGCTAATATCTTGCACAAATGACCAGACAGATAAACTAATATGTACTCAGAATGAGGACTTGGGGAGGCTGAGGCAGGAGAATCGCTTGAACCTGGGAGGCAGAGGTTTGCAGTGAGCCGAGATCACTCCACTGCACTCCAGCCTGAGCAACAGAGCAAGACTCCGTTTCAAAAAATAAAAATAAAATAAAGAATGGGGACTTGCTCAGTTGCATCTCTAAAAGTGTGCTCTTGCCCTGTCTTCATCCTTTGGTAGATTCTGGAGCCCCACCCTAGGCCTGCTGATTAGAATTTTGGGAATCAATCCAGATCCACATTGATAAGCTCTGTAGATAACTCATGAGCACTAAAGTTTGGAACAACTGACCTAAGACATGGTTTCAAATTAGATCTCATACATTCCCAGAAATTCCACTTTTTCTAAATCCTTCTCACCTGGAATATGCATTAGCAAAGCACTCATTTATGAGTAAGATTATTGCTCAGCATATCTTTTCATTTTCATCATATTTATAATTAAGTATTCATAGCAGATTCTTACTAGCATACTTAAATTACCATAAGGAGTGTATAAAACTTTAAAAATCCCAAGACTGCTTGACAGCATAACCTTCATAAAAATCTAGAAACTTGAAATCCAGTTATCAGTTGAATGGAGGAATTTAGACTGCCAACTGTAATTTAAATCACAAACCTAGTACCGTATTCCTAATCAGCATAAACCCTTTTACAGTTGCCAAAACTAAAATAAAACAAACAAAAATACCTTCTTGATAGATTAAGGCATTTTGTAGTCAATGGATTATATTTTTCCATAATAGTATTTTCTTTTATTTATTTTAAACCCTTAACTTCTTTATTTGAGGTCTTATAAAAATTTTATATTCATATAACCTCTAACTCTAGTGGAAGTTCAACTTTGAAAATAGCCACAAGAACGTGATAATTTATGATAGCCTAAAAGTATCCTTAATAGCACATAATTTTTTTCTTTCTTTTTAATATTTGAAATTTTGGACAGATAGATATAAAAAAATAGCATAGAAATATTAATAGTAAGATCTGGAAAGCAGTGTATGAGTATTCACCAAAATATTCTTTCAACTTGTGTATGTGTGAACATTTTCATGGATCAATAGCTACATATGGTGAATGCCTGCATATTAGACAGCACAGCTCAACAACATGCTCTGCAGTGCCACAGTGCACCCTCAGCCTCAGACATGCCTTCACGCCCTTGACCACCTAAGGTTCGCACTTCCTTTGAGATGCCATTCGAAAATCAGATCTTTTCTGATACCCCACCCCAACACAGATATGATCAGGGCCTTTTTCTTCCGTACTGTGCCTTGTATACTCCACCTTTGTAGTTTTTATCATGTAGTGTTGAGGGTGTTAGTTTATAGAGCTTAGATTCCTACTCAACTGTAAGCTTCCTGAGGACAGGGGCTGTCATTTTGAGAGGTGACAACATGCTAGCAGCCCTCACTCTCAGTGCCTCCTAGGCCTTGGCGTCCACTCCTGCAGCACTCGAGGAGCCCATCCTCCCACCATGGCACTGTGGGAGCCCCTTTCTGAGCTGGCTGAGGCCGGAGCCAGCACCCTCTGCTTGCAGGGAGGTGTGGAGGCAGTGGCGCGGGCGGGAACCAGGGTTGCGTGCAGTGCTGGTGGGCCAGCGCAAGTTCCGGGTGGGCATGGGCTCAGTGGGCCCTGCACTCAGAGTGGCCGGGTGGCGCTGCCGCCCTGGCAGTGAGGGGCTTAGCACCTGGGCCAGCAGCTGCAGAGGGTGCGCCAGGTCCCCCAGCAGTGCCGGCCTGCGGGAGCTGTGCTCGAATTCTCACCCGGCCTCAGCTGCCTCCCTGCAGGGCAGGGCTCAGAGACCCGCAGCCTGCCATACCTGAGCCTTCCCCCCACCTCCCGCCCTCGCAGGGGGCTCCTGTGCGGCCCAAGCCTCCCTGATAAGCGGCTGCCCTCTGCCCCGTGGGGTCGGTCCCATGGACCACCCAATGGCTGAGGAGTGTGGGCCCATGGTGTGGGACTGGCAGGCAGCTCCGCCTGCAGCCCTGGTGCGGGATCCACTGGGTGAAGCCAGCCGGGCTCCTGGGTCTCCTGGGGACTTGAAGAACTTTTATGTCTGGCTAAGGAATTGTGGATGCATCAATCAGTACTGTGTCTAGCTCAAGGTTTGTAAATACACCAATCAGTACTCTGTATCTAGCTAACTTAGTGGGGACTTGGAGAACGTTTCCATTACTCTGTGTCCAGCTAGAGGATTGTAAATGCACCAATCAGCACTCTGTAAAATGGACCAATCAGCAGGATGTGGGTGGGGTCAGATAAAGGAATAAAAGCAAGCTGCCAGAGCCAGCCAGAGGCAACCCGGGTCCCCTTCCCCACTGTGAAAGCTTTGTTATTTCACTCTTTACAATAAATCTTGCTGCTGCTCACTCTTTGGGTCCACGTTGCCTTCATGAGCTGTAACACTCACCGTGAAGGTCTGCAGCTTCACTCCTGAAGCCAGGAAGACCACGAACCCACCAGAAGGAAGAAACTCCAAGCACGTCCGAACATCAGAAGGAACAACTCTGGACGCGCTGTCTTTAAGAGCTGTAACACTCACCGCGATGGTCCATGGCTTCATTCTTGAAGTCAGCGAGACCAAGAACCCACCAATTCTGGACACATTTCATCCCTGTGTTCTTAGGTCTCAAATCAGATCTCAACTCAATTATGATCTCTCTTGAGAGGCCTTCCCTTCCTGTCCAAGCTAAGTGAGTTGCCCACTATACATGTTCATAATATCCTGTACTTCTTAAAGTCGTAACATGCCTTATACTTTATGATAATCATTGGTTTAACTGTCTTTCTTCCCTGCTAGACTATAGGCTCCATGAGGACATGGACCATGCCTGCCATTCATCCATAGTATCCCAACATGAAGCGCACCACACACTTGATATTCCGTAAATATTTGTTAATTGAATGTTTAACACAGAGTAAGTATTTAGTATGCATTTTTTAAATACATCAATGAATGAGTGTTGTCATCAAGAGGAGATTAGACAACAAAATGTATTGTAAAGCCTGCACACAACTAATGGTTATAAAGGACAAAACATTAAATTTTCTCAAAAGAAAAGCTATCCTGTATTAAAGGAAAGGAAACTGCATCAGTATCCATTTTTGTCTTTAAAAAAAAAAAAGGAGTCTTGCTCTGTCACTCAGGCTGGAGTGCAGTGCCACAATCTTGGCTCACTGCATCTTCTGCCTCCTGGGTTCAAGTGATTCTCATGCCTCAGCCTCCTGAGTAGCAGAGATTACAGGTACTTGCCACCATGCCCGGTTAATTTTTATATTTTTAGTAGAAACGGGGTTCACCATATTGGCCAGGATGGTCTTGAACTCCTGACCTCAAGTGATCCACCTGCCTGGGCCTCTCTTATAATTCTTGAGGTCAGAAGTCCAAAATCAGTTTCACTGGACCTAAATCAAGGTATTGGCAGTGCTGATTCCTTCTGGAGCCTCCAAGAAAATCCGTTTCCTTGACGTTTTTAGTTTCGAGTGGCTCCCATGTTCCTTGGCTTGTGACCCCTTCCTCCTTTCCCAGGTGGATCACTCCAATTGCTGCTGCCAGCATCACATGGCCTGCTCCTCTGTGTAGTATAATCTCTTGCTCTCTCCTTCTTGTAAGAACACTTATGATTATGACATTTAGGTGCTACACAGATAATCCAGGATAATCATCCCATCCCCAGGTCCTTAATTTGGTCACATCTGCAAAGTTACATATAAGGTAGCATTCACAGGTTTGGTGGATTAAGATGTGGATATCTTTGGGAGCCATTATTTAGCCTACCACATTGATTTGTCGTAAAACCAAAAAATTCAGGCTGGGCGTGGTGGCTCACACCTGTAGTCCCAGCACTTTGGGAGGCTGAGGCAGGAGGATCACTTGAGCCCAGTAGTTCAAGACCAACATGGGCAAACATGGAAAAACCCTCTCTCTACAAAATACACAAAAATTAGCTGGGTGTGGGGGCATGTGATTGTAGTCCCAGCTACTTGGGAGGCTGAGGTGTGACAGAGTGAGACCCTGTCTGAAAGAAAAAAAAAAATCAGATTAATTTGTTATAAAATTTACAGCATTCCTAGTTTTCAATACTAATTTTTTTGATGAGTATATTTGTAATATGAACAAGTAATACAGATATTACAAATATGGACTGGATTAAAGGTTATTTAATACACTTATTTTAGAATATTTTGTAGATGTGACTATTGTCAGCCTCGTAGTGCAGACAGAATGTTAGGATCAGGGTGTGTATTAGGGAGTTTAGGGAGTGTTTCACCAGTCCACAACTCCCTCCTTCGCCCAAACACGATGGGAGCAGACATATTTTAGTCTATGGGATTTCATCCACATTGACTGAATGAGGAATAATACATCAAGCTAGGCCGGGCGCGGTGGCTCAAGCCTGTAATCCCAGCACTTTGGGAGGCCGAGACGGGTGGATCACGAGGTCAGGAGATCGAGACCATCCTGGTGAACATGGTGAAACCCCGTCTCTACTAAAAAATACAAAAAAAAAAACTAGCCGGGCGAGGTGGCGGCGCCTGTAGTCCCAGCTACTCGGGAGGCTGAGGCAGGAGAATGGCGTAAACCCGGGAGGCGGAGCTTGCAGTGAGCTGAGATCCGGCCACTGCACTCCAGCCTGGGCGACAAAGCCAGACTCAGTCTCAAAAAAAAAAAAAAAAAAAAATACATCAAGCTAGCCTAATTGGATTAGTTCTTGCTAGGAATTTGGAATTTTGCTTTCAGAGATGTGAATGCTAATCAGTATTACTTAGCACCTAAAGTCAGGTAATAATCTCTTGCCATACTTATGAAAAAACAGAGAAAAGTGCTCTGCAGAAAGAAAAGAACGAGTGTGCAAAGAAAGAGATGAGAGAGCATGTTCTCCTGCAGAGAAAGAAGTGGGTAGAGCACATGGCTTTGAGGTCTTTCTAGGTTCCCATTCATCATGAAGTTCAAGGGTGTATTTGACTCACCAGCTTCCTGAGATAGCCTTATAGTGTTAGAAAACCTCCCTCTGCCTTTTCTCTTCCTTCCTCCCTCCTTTCTTCATTCCTTCTCCCTTTCATTCTTTCTCTTTTTCTTTGCCTATTGTTTTAGCTATTTTGAGTATGTATCTATTATTTGCAATTAAAAATATCTTCTATTAAGATAGGATGGAGTCTTTGGTGATGATATTATTCTGATATGACAGGAACAACAGTTGTGAATTTGTGCTTCGAGATATAGAAATTTCTTGTACATGGAGTTACTTAGCTTTAATTAAACAAACTAATCTGTTTTTGAAGTTTTTCTCTTTTTTGAGGGT
Source organism: Macaca mulatta (assembly GCF_049350105.2). Lineage (NCBI taxonomy): Eukaryota > Metazoa > Chordata > Mammalia > Primates > Cercopithecidae > Macaca > Macaca mulatta. Next base: position 149,557,690 of record NC_133406.1, read on the forward strand.
AAAACTATTTTACAATGAGTTTCTAAGTGGAATTGCTACATATTTTGAGGAACAAATTAAGGATCCTAATTTATGGAAAAATTCTTTTCTCTACTTTTATTTCATTATTGTTTCATATTTTTCATTCTGAACCAGTTACCTATAGGTTATGCTGTTGAGACTTAATCCATTTGTGCACAGCTAAGTAAGTCTTTGTTTTCCTTTGCTTTTAAAAAATGGATTTAGATTTGGAACAATCTGCATTGTGATGATTTCCCTTTGTCTAGAGATTATTCAAATTTAGCTGTCAGTAGAAAAGCTTTCTCTAAATTTTATCTCCTCACTGTTTGAACACCAATATTTCATGAAAGATAAATTTTTGAGTTGTTTTCTTCTTTTCTGCTTTGAACACGAATTAGGCACAAAGAATATCTAAATGACCCTATGAAATACTAACCTTTATACTTGTAATTTATTAAGAAAAAAATGAGTTTCCCTGTCTGAAAAATAAAGCGGGGGTATCAGATTCATCGCATAAAGCTTTGTGGGATGTAAAACAGTAATAACAAAACTTGAGCTTTTTTTTTTTTTTTTACTTTTGCTATTTTCTCAAAGGCTTATACAATGTAGAAACTCTCCTATATATTTGGTTGAACCATATAAAACTACTGACTTTCCCGTATTTTTGACTTAGAAAATTGGCAATTTTATGTTGTTCACTTTCAAAGGTTTCTCATTTTAATCACATAAAATATTGATCTATCTGAGAAATGCTGTCCATTATTTTGCTTCCTTTATCTTTTCTTGGACACTTTCTATTGGGCAAAATGTTCGTAGCTATCAAATGTATTTTTTGTTCATAGTGGTTAAATGAACAAGTTATTTCTGTTTCTTTATGTTTATAACATTATTTTTTAAAAAACCAGTGGCAGCCATATATGCTTGTGTAGATTAGATTCTAAGAGATGACTTGTTTTAAAACTTCTTAAACTGTTCTCCTATTTTCACTTCCTTCTCTATGCTTGAATGAGAGACATCTGTTTCTGCTTTCCGTGTTCCTTTGTTACACGAAGTGGAGTATCAAAGTTCTCCTCCTTTGACAAGGAAAGAATGCTTCGGTTTTGTTTTTTATTTCCTTTTATTTATTTTCATTGGTTTAAAAATTATAAATGTTGTACAAAAAAAAGATGAACTGCTCTCTGAAAAAATTTAAACAATAGAAAGTACAAAGTGAACCTCTCTCATCCTACTGCTCCTACTCCCCAGGGGCAACCACTGATGAGAGTTGGTGTGTGCCTTCCAGACCTTTTTATATGTATATATGTAAGTATGTATGTGCGTGTGCATATGTACATATACACACACACACATATATATCATTAGAAATAGGATCATACTTCACAATCTAATACACTGGAACTTCTGAACATATGCTGGCTGCCATTGTCATTATTTTTCAACAATTATTTACTGAGCATTACCATATAATAGACACTGGGTATAAATCAGGGAGGATACATACACAACACAATTCTTGCCTCAAAGGATTACAAATCTAGTGGGAAGTTAGTCATGCAAGGTTCAATTATGAGACAGCATGATAATACTGAATTGAAGGTCTCTACAAAGTACAGTTAGAACACGAAAAGAGGCCGGCGTGGTGGCTCATGCCTGTAATCCCAGCACTTTGCAAGGCCAAGGCAGGTGGATCATCTGAGGACAGGAGTTTGAGACCAGCCTGGACAAAATGGTGAAATCCCATATCTACTAAAAATACAAAAATTAGCTGAGTGTGCTGGCACGCACCCGTAATCCCAGTTACTGGGGAGGCTGAGGCAGGAGAATCACTTGAACACAGGAGGCAGAGGTTGCAGTGAGCCGAGACTGCACCATTGCACTCCAGCATGGACAACAAAGCAAGACTCATCTTAAAAAAAAACAAACAAACAAAAACTTAAAAAGAGCATCTAGGTCTAATACCATTTATGTGCTGATGAGGTTTCACATTTCTAACCTTGACCCCTATTCCACATAGCATTGCCTCTGACCAAGGCACTCACTTTACGGCTAAAGAAGTGTGGCAGTGGGCTCATGCTCATGAAATTCACTGGTCTTACCATGTTCCCCATTATCCTGAAGCAGCTGGGTTGATAGAGGGGTGGAATGGCCTTTTGAAGTCACAATTACAATGCCAACTAGGTGACAATACTTTGCAGGGCTGGTGCAAAGTTCTCCAGAAGGCCGTGTATGCTCTGAATCAGCGTCCAATATATGGTACGGTTTCTCCCATAGCCAGGATTTACGGGTCCAGGAGTCAAGGGATGGAAGTGGAAGTGGCACCACTCACCATCACCCCTAGTGACCTACTAGCAAAATTTTTGCTTCCTGTTCCACGACATTACGTTCTGCTGGCCTAGAGGTCTTAGTTCCAGAGGGAGGAAAGCTGCCACCAGGACACACAATGATTCCATTAAACTGAAAGTTAAGATTGCCACCTGGCAACTTTGGCCTCCTCCTACCTTTAAGTCAGCAGGCTAAGAGGGGAGTTACAGGCTGGGGTGATTGACCCGGACTATCAAGATGAAACCAGTCTACTACAATGGAGGTAAGAAAGAGGATGCATGGAATGCAGGAGATCCATCAGGGCATCTTAGTATTACCATGCCCTATGATTAAGGTCAGTGGGAAACTACAGCAGCCCAATCCGGGCAGGACTACAAATGACTTAGACCCTTCAGGAATGAAGATTTGAGTCACTCCACCAGCAAAAAAATCACAACCTGCTGAGGTGCTTGCTGAAGGCAAAGGGAATACAGAATGGATAGTAGAAGAAGGTAGTCATCAATACCAGCTATGACCACGTGACCAGTTGCAGAATCGAGGACTGTAATTGTGATGAGTATTTCCTCCCTATTTTGTTAAGAACATGACTGTGCATGTATACACTTGTACTAAGAAATTATCTTCATTTTATTTCCTTTTTCCTTTATCATGTGACATAAGATTTACAGACTTCATATCAGCATTTAAGTATTGTTAACTTTATGTAATAGTATTTGGGTTGGGGATTGGTGCATTTCTGGTTATACAAAGGATAGCTGTATTTGTATTCTGCTAAGTATAATTATGACCTTGTTATTGTCCTCATTTGAAGATTATGTATGATCTCAGGAGTTGTGTATGGGTTCAGGTTGATGAAGGGTGGACTTGTGATGGTTAATATGGAGTGTCAACTTGATTGGATTGAAAGATGCAAAGTGTTGATCCTGAGTGTGTCTGTGAGGGTGTTGCCAAAGATTAACTGAGTCAGTGGATTGGGGAAGGCAGATCTACCCTCAATCTGGGTGGGCACAATCTAATCAGTTGCCAGTGAGGCCAAAATAAAAGCAGGCAGAAGAACATGCAAAGATTAGACTGGCTTAACCTCTGAGCTTACATCTTTCTCCCATGCTGGATGCTTCCTGCCCTCAAACATCGGACTCCCAAGTTCTCCAACTTTGGGACTCAGACTTGCTTCCTGGATCCTCAGCTTGCAGATGGTCTATTGTGGGACCTCACCTGGTGATCATGTGAATCAATACTCCTTAATAAACTCTCCTTTATATATACATCTATCCTATTAGTTCTGTCCCTCTAGAGAACCCTGACTAATACAACCCCTCTCCTACTCCAGACACATACAGAAAACTGTGACACTTTCTCACTGATGTCTAACAGGCATAAACTTAATACAATATAAACAGAGCTCTTGATTTTTCACCCTAAACCTGCTCCTCCCTCTGACTTCCCTCACTTGATAAATGGCACCATCCACCCAGTAGCTTGAGCTAAAACCTCACAGTCAGCTCCGAGGAAAGGAAGGAATCAAGAAATCAAGAAAAAGAGCTGAAACTGAGAAATATCTAATGGGTTTTATCTCCTGGCTAATCTTGTATTCATCACGAAATGTTCTTGGTTTCACTTCCAGTTTGTCTGCTTGGCTTCATCTTGGCTGCTACCACTCTCAGCCCGCCTCTGCCTTCTCGTTCTGAACTGCTGGAGTAACCTCGCAATCCTTCCTGCTCCTGTGCTATTTCTTCTATAGTCCACTTTCCACAGAGCAGCTAGAGTGAGACTCTTCCATGCCAATCAAGTCATCTTCCCATCTTGCTCACAGCCTTCTTTTAGAATTTAGCATAAAATCCTAACTTTTTTCCACAGCCTGCAAAGCACTGCACCATCTGGCCACTGCCCGTATGGCTCAGCTTGGTCTACAAGTCCCCTCTGCAGAGCTGCTCTCCTGCTATTCCAACATCTTTTCTTGACTTGGAGCATTCTAAGCTCCAGGACCCTTTCATGGAGATTCCTCCAATGGAAGTCCCCTTCCACAGCTTGTCTATGTGGCCAGCTCATTCCCATCCTACAGATCTGCTTTCAAAGCTTTTTCTGACCACCCTACCTAAAGTAGCTTCTCCTGCATCAAAACTCTCTCTATCATGTCACCCTGTTCATTCCTTCACAGCACTTATCACAATGCAAAATGATCCTAATTATATATATTAACTGCTTATTTATTTAATGTCACTATTCTCCCCTCACCTTCCCACCCCCAGACTGGAATGGAATCTCCCTGAGAGGTTGGACTTTTACTGTCTTGTCACAGCACCTAGAAGAGAACCTGGCACATAGTAGGTGCTCAATCAATATTTATGGAGTAAATGAAAGAAAAATTGTCTGGGAGAGTTAATGAAGTCTTTACAGGGAAGGTATCTTTTGGGTGAAGGCATGAATAATGAACTAAAATCAGCCAGGTTGACATTCAGGTGAAAGAATACTACACATTCTGAGAATTGGGATATAAAGAGAATGGAAAGGAGAGGAGTAGGAGGGAGGTGACATCAGAGAGCAAGATAGATGAGTAAGTTGGGAGCAAAGAATGACAAGAGTTTTACACTGTGCTAAGGAGTTCAGATTTTATCCCAGAGTGACTGGAGCCAGTGGTTAATTTTGAGCTGTGAGGCCTTCTGTGTTAGCTTTCTATTGTTGTCATAACAAATTACCACCACTTAAAGCAACACCTGCAGGTTAGAAGCCTGATGTGGGTCTCAGTGGGCTAAAATAAACGTGTCAGCAGGGCTGTGTTTCTCTCTGGAGCTCTAGGGGAAAATCTGCTCCCAAGCCTATTCAGGTTGTAGGCAGATTCCAGTTCCCTGTGGTTATAGGACTGAGGCCTTGTTTTCTCCCTGACTGCCAACAGGGTGCTGCTCTTAGCTCCTAGAGCCTGTTTTGGTCCTTGCACTCCAACTCCTCCATCTCAGAGCCAGGAACAGCATACTGCCCTTCTCTCACTTGCTATCTCTCTGACTTCTTCTACTGCATCCCTCTTCCTCCTCTTCATCTCTGTCCGACTTCAGTTAGAGATAGTCCTCTGTTTTTAAGGACTCACGTGATTACACTGGGCCCATTTGGATATCCCAGAATAATTTCTGTATCTTAAAATCAAACGCCTTAATCACTTTGGCATGCAATGCAACATATTCAAAGGCTCCAGGGATTAGGGTGCCTTTTGAGGTGTGTGCGGGAGTACTTTATCTTCACATTCTGTGATCACATTTTCTGATTAGATAACTCAGCAGGCTGTGTGAGGTAATCGAACCAGAACTGAAGGGGCACAAGACTAGTAATATGGTGACTACTCTAGGTCAATAACAATGAAGGACTGAAATCAGATCAAGAAGGGCTGAACTAAGAAATATTTAATAGATTTTTATTTTCAGATTTGGTAACTGATTAGATGTGGGGATTGTGGCCAGGAAGACTCAGGGATGACTCCCAAGTAGTGTCATTTGGTGAGATAGGGTAAGAAGGAGCAGGTTTGAGGGAAAAATGATACATTTCCTGAGGTATTGAAGATAACTCCAAATTTTGTTGAAGAGTTATTCATAATTAGAAAATTACTCAAATAGCTATGTTGACCATTTTCAACATAGTATTCTTTATAAGGGTTCTTAACAAATTTAGAGGATATTATTTTAAAACAAAATTAATTGTACGTACTCACTCCTTTCCAGACTAACAAACAGACCTAAATCTTTCTTTGCATAAAGTGCAGATAAGATATGTAAAATCCTTTCTTGTACTTGATGTGGAAGTAATGCCTGTCTAGCGAATTAAGACATGTAGGTACTGGCATGTAGGTACTTGTTTGTTTGTTCTTAAGAATTTTAAGGAAAGAAAAATCTTTTATTGAGTATTTACTTTTAAACATCTAACTTCATCTTTATAATAAACAAGTAAGAGGGAATTATTTTTATTCTCATGTTCCAGAAAAGGAAACTAAGCCTAGAGGGGGTTATGTAACTTGCCCTAAATCCCATAAAGAGTAAGTAGTAGAGGTAGAATTCAAACCAGGATTGTCTGATTCCAAACACTATGCTCTTTACCTGGGGCTACAGGACCTTACTCTTGAAGATCAGAGGAGGAAAGGAACTTCCAGACTTCCACTTAGATGCCTTTACCTTGCAGACTGTTTCTTGATCTCTCTGACTACATCATTTTCTTCTCTTCTGCACACCTCCACATAGCTCCTTTTGGGTACTTACCCACAGGTGTAATTTACTTGTGCAGGTAAAGTGTGTCTCTTCTCACTAGGCTCAAAATATCATAGACTAGTTACTCCATGGCCTCTGGTTTATCCTTGAATTCTCAGTTCTTAGCATAGGGCTTGGCACATAGTAGATGCTCAAAAATAGTTTGTTCAGTAAATGTATGCATGCATGAGTTAATCAGTGAATGTCATTTAACTTCTTTGCACCTCAAGTCTGTGATCTCTAAAATGAAGTAATCAAGACAGATTAATTTATTTATTCATTCAAAACATTTTTATTTTCCTACTAAATGGTCTGTAGTTCCCTTCAGAGAAACAAAATACAGTAAAAAAAGAAATCGGTACTAGAAGTGTTAAATATGTTTATGCCTATTTATAACTATCTATCCATCTATCTTCTATCTATAAAATTTTTTCTACCTATAATTATTAGTTATTATTGGGCTACTAATAAAGACCTTTAATATTTTAATGTTGGGCAAATTATTAAATATGTGAGAATATTTGAATTCTAATATGTTCTGTTATTGGTGGCATTATCATTGTTGATGTTTTTGAAATGTATCCTTTTATAGTTGAGGAAATGTTATAGATTTATAAATGCAATTGTGTTAGCTTTATATTTTTTCTTTTTTACTACAAACTCTATGTTCTTTTTTTGTAATTGAAGCTGACAACAAGAAGCATGAATATAAGAGCTATATTTATATTTATTGTGTCTAATTTATTTATTTCTTTTTTTTATTTTTTGAAGACTTCCGCTCGTGTTGCCCGGGCAGCCGTCCAATGGCGCAATCTCGGCTCACCGCAAACTCTGCCTCCTGGGTTCAAGCAATTCTCGTGCCTCAGCCTCCTGAGTAGTTGGGATTACAGGCGCCTACCACCACACCAAGCTAATTTTGTATTTTTAGTAGAGGTGGGGTTTCAACATGTTGGCCAGGCTGGTCTCGAACTCCTGACCTCAGGTGATCTGCCCGCCTCGGCTTCCCAAGTGCTGGGATTACAGGCGTGAGCGACCAGGCCCGGCCATTTCTTTCTTATTAGCAGTTCTGTAATTGGAGCTACAGAACGTTACATTTTATTTTCTGCAGGCTATTGCTAACACTTTTTCTTTTGCTTACTCTGTCTTAGTGTAAATGTATCACTTCCTCAAATCGAAAATTTTAAAACAAAATTTTTTCACTTCATGTGAAGGAAAGTTTATTGTTGTAGCTATTTCACTTACTAAAGCTACTTTAGGCCGGGTCCGGTGGCTCATGCCTGTAATCCCAGCACTTTGGGAGGCCGAGGCGGGCAGATCACGAGGTCAGGAGATCGAGATCATCCTGGCTAACATGGTGAAACCCCGTCAATACTAAAAATACAAAAAAATTAGCCGGGCTTGGTGGTGGGCGCCTGTAGTCCTAGCTACTCAGGAGGCTGAGAATGGCGTGAACCCAGGAGGCGGAGCTTCCAGTGAGCTGAGATCGCGCCACTGCACTCCAGCCTGGGCGACAGAGCTAGACTCCGTCAAAAAAAAAAAAAAAAAAAAAAAAAAGCTACTTTATACATTTAATATTTTACAATATATTAACAGATAACAGTATTTTAAAATACCTTCCAGTAGGTTTATTATAGTTACAATGTACTTATATTGGGATTGATATTTAAGTGACACTCTTTAATGCATGGAAACTGTCTGGTTTGGGTAAGAATACCCATCTCAAGATAATTTACTTTATCAGTAAAATGAAGCAAGTCTTAGGATAAACAATAACCTCTAAAAAACAGCAATATTTTCACCTGTTATTCTTTATGTGTTGAAAGTGCTGTTGAAAACAATCATTCCAGAATTTTTTAAATAATCTTTTAATAACAGAAAACTGTTCAATACTTGAGTACTTCTTTTCTTTTTCTTTTCTTTTTTTTTTTGAAACAGAGTCTCTCTGTTGCCCAGGTTGGAGTGCAGTGGCATGATCTCGGCTCACTGCAACCTCCACCTCCCGGGTTTAGGGGAGTCTCCTGCTTCAGCCTCCTGAGTAGCTGGGATTACAGGTGCGTGCCACCATGCCTGGCTAATTTTTGTATTTTTAGTAGAGACGGGGTTTCACCACGTTGGCCAGGCTTGTCTCAAACTCCTGACCTCAGATGATCCACCTGCCTCGGCCTCCCAAAGTGCTGGGATTACAGGGATGAGCCACCACGCCCGACCGAGTACTTATTTTCTATAAGGTTATATGTTTAGTATTGATGGAGATGGACAAACTGAATGATCCTTTCTTACAAGTATCCTAAACAAGTAGGAAAGAAGCACAGCACAGAATGATTTTGACCTATTGACCTCTGCAACCCATTGGCCAAAGTCTCATGCCTCACTTTCTTTTTCCATAGTAAACTACCAGTGTCAGGGATGTTCTGAATAGTTCAGAGCAATTCCCTGAGACCTGCTCTGGGACACTGAAATTCAGCTATAACTAGCAGCTACAGGAGAAATCCGTTCTTATTTAAGGATACATGGTACCAACAGAAAATGATTGGAGGAAAGGGGAGATGTATTGTTGATTTTTTTTCCTGATAATAAAAATGCACATAAGACACTTAAATAAATGGAGAGCAATATCATGTTCAAGAACTAGAAAAGTAAACATTGTTAAGATGGCAATTCTCCCCAAACTGATCAACAGATTCAATGAAATCCTGAACAAAATCTCAGCAGATTTTTCTTTTTTTTTGGTAGAAATTGAAGCTGACCCTAAAATTTGTACAAAAATACAAAAAAAAAACCTAGAATAGACAAAACAATTTTGAAAAAGATGAAAAGTGTTGGAGGACTTTTATATGTTATTTTAAAACATGCTATAAAGATACAGTAATCAGCTGGGCACATTGGCTCACGCCTGTAATCCCAGCATTTTGGGAGGCCAAGATGGGTAGATCACTTGAGGTCAGGAGTTTGAGGCCAGCCTGGCCAAAATGGTGAAACCCCATCTCTATTAAAACTACAAAAATTGGCTGGGTGTGGTGGCTAGCGCCTGTAATCCCAGCTACTCGGCAGGCTAAGGCAGGAGAATCTCTTGAATCCGGGAGGTGGAGGTTGCAATGATCCAAGATAGTGCGATTGCCCTCCAGCCAAGAGTGAGACTCAGTCTCAAAAAAAAAAGGTACCATACTCAAAACAATATGATTTTGCCATAAAGGTAAACATATAGATCAATGAAACAGAATACAGAGACCAAAAATAAATATATGGCTAATTAATTGTTTTTGACAAAGTTGCTGAGCTAAATCAGTACAAAAGTAATTTTTTTTTTTTTCAAAAAATGGTGCTGGCATAATTGACATCTTTATGCAAACAAAACAAAACAACAAGTTGTTTCTTATCTCACCCATACACAAAAATTCACTCAAAATATACAATAGACCCAAATGTAAGAATCTAAAAATGATAGAACTTTCAGAAGAAAATGGGAAAAATATTTGTGATCTTGAGTTAGGCAATTCCTTAGATATGGTTTTAAAAAGCACAGACAACGTTTAAAATTGAGAAATTTAACTCCATACAAAATTAAAGTATTAGTTATAAGGACACCATGTTAGTCCATTTGTACTGCTACAACAGACTATCCAATTCTGGGTTAATTTATAAATAAGAGAAATTTGTTTTCTCACATTTCTGGAGGCTGGGAAGTACAAGGGTAAAGCATCTGCATCAGTTGAGGGCCTTCTTGCACAAATAATAATAATAACACATTACTATTGCAATTACAAACACCGTTTTAAAAAGTACCATACTGTGAGAAAATATTTACAACATATAATCAATGACAAAGATTAATATCCACAGTGTTTTTAAAAGCGCATTTAAAATAATAATAGAATAACTAAAATATTTAGAAACTAGATAAATTTCTAAAGGGCAAAAATCACTCACATACTGCCAGGAGCACATTATCACATTCCCTTCTAGTCTTGTTTTAACACATATTTTAACATAGTTGAAATAATAATTTTATAAGCCTGCAGTTTTTTTGAATTATTTGATGAAAGGCTGTATAAAATCCAATGCTTGGCTAGGCTAGGTGGCTCACACCTGTAATCGCAGCATTTTGGGAGGCTGAGGTGGGCGGATCACTTGAGGTCAGGAGTTTGAGACCAGTCCAGCCAACATGATGAAACTCTGTCTCCACTAAAAACACAAAAATTAGCAGGGCATGGTGGCAGGCGCCTGTAATCCCAGCTACTTGGGAGGCTGAGGCAGGAAAATCATTTGAACCTGGCGGGTAGAGAAGGCAGTGAGCCGAGATTGCACCACTGCACTCCAGCCTGGGTGACAGAGTGAAACTCCGTCAAAAAAAATCAAATGCTTAATTATAACATGAAAGGAAAAGACTTCTGGCTAATAATAATGAGTAAAAGGATACATTTCTTCCATATGAAATGCAGTGAATAACAAATACATATTTCTTTTCACCACTACTCCGTTCCCTTTGTGCCCATAATTAGCACTTCACCTAAGAAATGCTCCCAGGCTCCTCTTTCTCAGGTCTTTTTTTATCAGTTAATATAGAGCTAAGAAGTCAAAAGATCCTGGATCCTTACTGGATCCTTAATTGTGCTGGTATGGGTGGGCATTTAGTGGTGACCAAAAAATGACAGCCTTACAGAATCTCTATCTGGAGGGGAGGTTAGGCATTATATATAATAAATAATTTATTTATAATAATTAAATAGTACATCATTGAATAAGTAATTAAATCACTACAAGACCTGAGACTAAATCTGAACCCTGTTTTCAATAGTTAATGTCTAAAATGTAAGCCTACTTAAATGTAAGCATTATATCTTGTATATACCATTATCCCTATAATGTTCTGTATTTCCTGGTCCCCAGTTCAGCCCTTCCTCCATCATCCAACTTTTAAGACCTTTCTATCTGACTTCTGTATTTACTCCAACATCAGTAAATTGGCCTACATTCTCATACTTATCCTTCTCAAACTGATGATTTAATATTGTAGTTCACTGACACTCAGGCCTAGCCCCCTTCCCTTTCTAGAAGCTCTCCCTGAGTGAGATCATTCATGTCCATAGTTGTGATCTACATCCTTACAGCTCCCAATTTTCTATTTTCTATCTTCAGCCCTTGAGCCTCAGACCTGTATACACAATTGCCTACTTGACATTTCTACATATAGTTATCTTAAATTCAACATTTCCCAAATTCAATTTGTGAGTTTCAACTGCCCCATCCAAAAACAAACCAAACAAACAAACAAACAGGAAGAAGGAAGGAAGGAAAAAAAAATGATATCATAATCCATTCAGTTTATAAGCTAGAAACACAGGAATCATCATTGCTCATTCTCTCTTTCCTCCTCCAACCCTCATTCAAGATTGAAATAAATTAATAAGTACGTTAAGAGTCAGGAAGATAGGAATCAATATGTCAGCTTAGCTACTGAAAAAAGTCCAGGTTGAAGAATGTGACTTAGGTGTGTGGTAAAAATCATCTTCCTAACTCTGAACTCCAGCTTTAGGAAGGTTAACCTACCCAGTCCCTGATGGCACTGAAATACTACAGCCCTCTCCCCACAAAAACAGGCTCTTCAGGCCGGGCGCGGTGGCTCAAGCCTGTAATCCCAGCACTTTGGGAGGCCGAGGCGGGTGGATCACAAGGTCAGGAGATCGAGACCACAGTGAAACCCCGTCTCTACTAAAAATACAAAAAATTAGCCGGGCGCGGTGGCGGGCGCCTGTAGTCCCAGCTACTCAGGAGGCTGAGGCAGGAGAACGGCGTGAACCCAGGAGGCGGAGCTTGCAGTGAGCCGAGATCGCGCCACTGCACTCCAGCCTGGGCAACAGCGTGAGACTCCGTCTCAAAAAAAAAAAAAAAAAAAAAAAAAAACAGGCTCTTCATTAAAAAGTCTGACCTCTATGCAGACTGAAAACATAGGCTCCCTGCAGACAGGCCAGTGCTAAAGAAAAGGCAGGAAGACCTGAGCCTCTCAAACTCAGTTACTGTCCCAAAGTCATTAGCCACATGGAAGGAGCAGGAAGCCAGAAAAATATAAAGAAAATTTCTCTTCATGGAAACCAGAGGAATCCCCTCCCAATGCAATGCAATACTAAAGCCTATTGATTTTATGTCCAAAATATCTCTGACATTACCTTCTCTCCTTTTCTATTACTACTTCCCTGATTCAAGCTAACATCATCTCTCACCTAACCCTCTGCAATAGACTTCTCGCCATTTTAACTATGAAAACATCCATTTTTACCTCCTTTCAATCTTTTTTTCCATGCATCATCCACAGTGATATTTTCACAATGCTAATCTGATCATATTTTTTCTTTTCATCTTTTCTACTTCCTCTCTTAAGCATGGTTCTTAGCATAAAGACCGAAATTATTTGCAAAGTCCTCAATGCCTTGTAAAGCCTGGCTCCATCTACTGTTGCAGCCTCATTTTATACGTGTATGTATTAGTCAGGGTTCCCTAGAGGTACAGAACTAATAGTGTGTATATAAATATATATATTTACTAAGTATTAACTTACATGATCACATGGTCCCACAATAGGCTGTCTGCAAGCTTGAAGAGTAAGGAGAGTCAATCCGAGTCTCAAAACTGAAGAACTTGGAGTGCAATGTTTGAGGACAGGAAACATCCAGCACAGGAGAAAGATGTAGGCTGGGAGGCTAGGCCAGTCTTGCCTTTTCACGTTTTTCTGCCTGCTCTGTATTCGCTGGCAGCTTATTAGATGGTGCCTACCAGATTAAGGGTGGGTCTGCCTTCCCCAGCCCACTGACTCAAATGTTCATCTCATTTGGTAACACTCTCACAGACACACCCAGGAACAATACTTTGCATCCTTCAATCCAATCAAGTTGACACTCGTATTAACCATCACAAGTCCATCCCTTGTCAACTTCAACCCATACAAAACTCCTGAGATCATATATAATCTTCAATAAGACAATGGTAACATCATAGTTATGCCTAACATAATACAGCTATCCTTTGCACAACCGAAAATGCACCAATCCCCAACCCAAATACTATTACATAAAGTTAACAATACTTAAAGACTGAAATAAAGTGAATGCATCTTATGTCACAGGATAAAGCAGAGAGGAAATAAAATGAAGATATTTTCTTAGTACAAGTGTATACATGCACAACCATCTTTTTAACAAAAGAAGGAGGAGATACTCATGACAGTTATAGTCCCTGTTTCTGCAGCTGGTCACATGGTCATAGCTGGTATTGATGACTACGGCCTTTTACTATCCATTCTGTATTCCCTTTGCCTTCAACAAGCACCTGAGCACGTAGTGGTTTTTTTCCTGGTGGAGTGACACAAACCTTCATTCCTGAGGGGTGTGGCTTATTTGTAGTCCCACCTGGATTGGGCTGTTGTTGTTTCCCATTGACCTTTATCACAGGGCATAGTAATACTAAGAGATGCCCTAATGATCTCCTGTATTCCATGCATACTCTTCCTTAACTCCATTGTGGAGTAATAGACTGCCCAGAGCATCCAGGTGGCAATCTTAACTTCCAGTTTAATGGAATTGTTATTGTGTCTCCTGGTGGCAGCGTTCCTCCCTCTGGAACTAAGACCTCTAGGCCAGCAGAAAGTAATGTCACGGGAACAGGAAGCAAAAATGTTGCTAGTAGGTCACCAGGGGTGATGGTGAGTGGTGCCACTTCCACTTCCACCCCTTGATTCCTGGACCCGTGAATCCTGGCTATGGGAGAAACAGTACCATATATTGGACGCTGATTCAGAGCATACACAGCCTTCTGGAAAACTTTGCCCCAGCCCTGGAAAGAATTGTCACCTAGTTGGCATTGTAATTGTGACTTCAAAAGGCCATTCTATTGTTCTATCAATCCAGCTGCTTCAGGATGTTGGGGGAACATGATAAGACCAGTGAATTCCATGAACATGAGCCCACTGCCACACTTCTTTAGCATAAAGTAAATGCCTTGGTGAGTGGAAGTCCATGTTGCTGAGCCCAAGTGTAACCTCCATCCCTGCCACCATGGCCACTTTGTTCATGGGCCCATTGGGTGATGACAGGGGTGGTTGGGGAAAGAGGCTGAGTGGCGTCCATAGAATGGGTCATCCTATCTACTTTATTATTAAAATCCTCCTCTGCTGAGGTCACCTGTTGGGGAGCACTTACATGGGATACATATATCTTCACAGTTTTTGACCACTCAGAGAGATCCATCCACATGCCTCTTCCCCAAATTTCTTTGTCAACAATTTCCCAATCGTGCTTCTTCCAAGTCCCTGACCATCCAGCCAAACTATAGGTTACAGCCCATGAATTAGTATATTATTGCGTATCTGGCCATTTCTCCTTCCATGCAAAGGGCACAACCAGGAGCATTGTTCGAATTTCTGCCCACTGGGAAGATTTCCCTTCACTGCTGTCCTTCAGGGATGTCCTAGAAGGGGGCTGTAGTGCTGCAGCTGTCCACTTTTGGGAGGTCCCTGCATATTGTGCAGAACCATGTAAACCAGGCCCTAGTCTTCTCTTCCTCTGTCAACTCACCATAGGGAACTCCCCATGAGGCCATATATGCAGGGTAGGGAAGAGAAGGTATGGTGGCAGGAGAGGAGACCATGGGCATTTGAGTCACTTCCTCATGTAACTTACTTGTGCCTTCAGGATTTGTTTGAGCCCGATCATATATATGCCACTTCCATTTCATGATGGAATACTGCTGTGCACAACCCACTTTATAGCTAGATGGGTCAGAAAACACCCAGTTCATGATAGGAAATTCCAGTCACATGGTGACTTAATTACCCATAGTCAAAAGTTCAGTTTCCACCAAAGCCCACTAACAGGCCAACAACTGTCTCTCAAAAGGAGAGTAGTTGTCTGCAAAAGATGGCAGAGCCTTGCTCCAAAATCCTAGAGGTCTCCATGTGATTCACTTATGGGGACCCGCCAAAGGTTCCAAACAGCATCACTATCTGCCACTGACACCTCAGGTACCATCTGATCTGCTGGGTCATATGGCCCAAGTGGCAGAGCAGCTTGCACAGCAGGCTGGACCTGTTGCAGAGCCTTCTTCTTTTCTGGACCCCACTCACAACTGGCAGCCTTTTGGGTTACTCGATAAATGGGCTGGAGTTACACACCCAAATGAGGAATGTGTTGCCTCCGAAATCCAAATAGGCCCACTAGGCGTTGTGCCTCTTTCTTGGTTGTGGAAGGGG
Source organism: Macaca mulatta (assembly GCF_049350105.2). Classification (NCBI taxonomy): domain Eukaryota; kingdom Metazoa; phylum Chordata; class Mammalia; order Primates; family Cercopithecidae; genus Macaca; species Macaca mulatta. The sequence goes on from NC_133406.1 coordinate 149,573,476, forward strand.
CCAAATGCAGCAAATTATCCTTTACCTTAGAAGGAATATCTTGACAGGCCCCACACCACTAGACTCCTAGAAATTTTACTGAGGTAGAAGATCCCTGAATTTTAGTCAGTTTTATTTCCCATCCTTGGTATGCAAATGTCTTACCAATAGGTCCAGTGTGTTTGCTACTTCTTGCTCACTTGATCAGACCAGCATACTGTCATCAATGTAATGGATCAGTGTGGATATCTTGCAGAAGCAAGAAACAATCAAGGTCTCTCTTAATAACATTATGACACAAAGCCTGAGCATTGATATACCCCTGAGGTAGGACAGTAAAGGTATATTGCTAGCCTTGCCAGCTGAAGGCAAATTACTTCTGGTGGGCCTTATGGACAGGAATGGAGAAAAAGGCATTTGCCAAGTCAATGGCTGGCATGCCAGGTACCAGGAGATATGTTAATTTCCTCAAGCAATCCAACCACATCCAGTACAGCAGCTGCAATTGGGGTCATCACTTGGTTAAGCTTACAATAACCCATTGTCATTCTCCAAGATCCATCTGTCTTCTGCACAGGCCAAATGGAAGAGTTGAATGAGGATGTGGTAGGAATCATCACCCCTGCGTCTTTCAAGTCCTTGATGGTGGCACCAATCTCCGCAGTGCCTCCGGGGATATGATATTGTTTTTGATTTACTATTTTTCTAGGTTGAGGCAGCTCTAATGGGTTCCATTTGGTCTTTCCCACCATAGTAGCCCTCACCCTACCAGTCAGGGAGCCAATGTGAGGGTGCTGCCAGCTGCTAAGTATGTCTATGCCAATTATGCATTCTGGCACTGGGGAAATGACCACAGGATGAGTCCAGGGACCCACTGGACCCGCTGTAAGTCAGACCTGAGCTAAAACTCCATTAATTATTTGACCTCCATAAGTCCCTATTTTAATTGGAGGACAACAATGACATTTTGGGTCCACTGGAATCAACATCAACTCAGAGTCGGTGTCCAGTATTCCCCAAAATCTCTGATCATTTCCCTTTCCCCAGTGCACAGTTACACTGGTAAAAAAGCCAGAGGTCTCCTTGGGGAAGGATGGGAGAAAGATTCACTACATAAATTGTCAGTAATGTAGCAGAGTCTTTCCTCAAGGGGACCCAGCCTCCCCTTCATTTTAGGGGTTCTGGATCTGTAAACTGGCTCAAGTCTGGAAATTGATTGAGAGACCATAATTCTCTGTTTTTATAATTCAAATTAGTCTTTTGTCCATTCCACCTAGAAGTTTTCTCCTTATATAAATTAAGTAGGAATGCAGTAGGCTTCCTATCAATTTCACTTCTAGGAACACCGTGATTAATTAGCTAACGACAGAACTCTACATGAGTCAGACTATTCCGATTGCTGCTTTGCCTCTGCTGTCCATTAGTGTAGCTACGCCCTCCTTGCCTTTGATGGTGGAGTGCTACAACTTGGCCCCTGCCACCTCAGAATCCAATTATTTATATTTAAATTTAAACTGTGGTTCCCACTGTTAGATCTGGCATACAGAGAAGAGCAATTACAGGGCTCTTCAAAGATACAGGTGCTGCTCTCACAAATCTATTTCACAAGGCATTGGTCAAAGATATATCTTCTGAATGCTTCCAGCTGGAATGAGTAGGTCTAAAGTGACTAATTCACTCCACCATCCCAATCTCCTCAAGCCTTTGGATCCCTTCTTCTACATTAAACCAAGGGAGATCAGGCATTTCCAGCTCACTCACAGTGGGCCATCTTTCAATCCATGTTTCAGCTAACCAAGCAAATAAACTACGAGAGCCTTTTTTTTTTTTTTTTTTTTTTTTTTTTTTTGAAACAGAGTTTCACTCTTCTTGCCCAGGCTGGAGTACAATAGCGTGATCTCAGTTCACTGCAACCTCCACCTCTCGGGTTCTAGCCATTCTCCTGCCTCAGCCTCTCTAGTAGCTGGGATTACAGGTGCCTGTCACCATGCCTAGCTAATTTTTGTATTTTTAGTAGAAACAGGGTTTCACCATGTTGGCCAGGCTGGTCTTGAACTCCTGACCTCAAGTGATTCACCTGCCTTGGCCTCCCAAAGTGCTGGGGTTATAGGTGTGAGCCACTGCACCTGGCCCAAATAAATGCTTTAATTTTTTTTCTTTGAGATGGCTCACTTCAATCTCCACCTCCTGGGTTTAAGCAATTCTCATCTCTCAGCCTCTGAAGTAGCTGGGACTACAGGTGCATGCCAGCACATGTGACTAATTTTTTTATTTTTTGTAGAGATGGGGTTTCATGATATTGGTCAGGCTGCTCTCCAACTCCTGACCTCAGGTGATCCACCCGCCTCCGCCTCCCAGAGTTCTGGGATTACAGGCATGAGCCACCACGCCCAGCCAGAACCTTTTTTTTTTTTTTTTTTTTTTGAAACGGAGTTTCACTCTTGTTGCCCAGGCTAGAGTGCAATGGCGCAATCTTGGCTCACTGCAACCTCTGCCTCCCAGGTTCAAGCGATTATCCTGCCTCAGCCTCCCAAGTAGTTGGGATTACAGGCACCTGCCACCATGTCCAGCTAATTTTTGTATTTTTAGTAGAGACGGGGTTTCACCATGTTGGCCAGGCTGGTCTTGAACTCCTGGCCTCAGATGATCCGCCCGCCTCAGCCTCCCAAAGTGCTGGGATTACAGGCGTGAGCCACCGTGCCCAGACTGCCAGAACCTTTTTTAACTCCCTGAGCTGCAATATTAAATGCAGAGTCCCTAATTAGGTGGGCCCAGATCAATAAATTCAGCCTGATCCAATTCTTTTTTCCTTCTACCATTATCCCATATCCTTGATATCCATTCCCATGCCTGTTCTTTGGATTTCTGTTGATATGAATTAGAGAACTCTCACGCAGTTCTTTTCAAGGGTGGTGCACCTCCTCATGGGTCACACTCTCAACCTCACTGCTAGGGGCTAGGGGCCTGCAGGCACTTTAGTCTAGTCATAGGTCCTAAAAGCAAACGGGGCTGTTGGGGGTGGCTTCTGAGGAAAATCAACATTATTTTGCCTGGCAACTGTCTCAGGGGAGGCCATCACTGTTCCCTCGGGCAATGGAAGGTTTATCTCCTCAGACAAAGGTGGAAAGGCTGAGGGCAGCATGGGTCAGCAAGGGGATGTTGCCACTACTGGGATGGGGAAGCTGTTTCTTCTGGCAAACAAAGTTCATCAGAGTTTACAAACTCAGTGTCCCCAGCTCCATCAGGGACCTCCCACACGTCCCCATTCCAAGTTTCAGGGTCCCATTATTTTCCAGTCAATGCCTTCACTTTAACAGTAGACACCTGGCCAGGCTGTGTATGCACCTTTCATTGCAGGTCAGCCACTCGCATGATAAAAGCTTGTGTCTGTTTTTCCACAATTTCAGTTCTTTCTCTACATGAGATAAGACTCTCACTTAGGGCAATCTTAGCAGATTTGAAGCTCAGTATCTGCCTCTAAAGCCAGGATACAGAATCCCTGAGTTCATCATTTTCTTTCATCACTTTTTCCACTGAACTTAGGAGTAACCAACCAGCTCCATTATGTTCCTTGGTTCAAAGGTATTATATATAGGGTCACTAATCTCCTTGCCTCTCATGAGCAGTGAATCAGGAGTGTCAAATGCATTTATTTTGCATAACTCTATAAGCAGTTCATGCCAAGGACTATCAGTGTTCTCCATACTATTAGAATTAGAGTCCTTAGCATTTTCAGGTCTAACCATATTAAGCAGCTAACTCCAGAAACCCCTAAACCAATGAAATAACTCCATCCTTAATATTCTGTTTCTCTCAAAACCCACTCCTGGTACCAAAATCTGTATTAATCAGAGTTCCCTAGAGGGACAGAACTAATAGGATATACATATGAGATATATATAATAAACTCCTATATGTGTATAGGAGTTTATTAAGTGTTAACTTACACAATCACAAGGTCCCACAATAGGCTGTCTGCAAATTTGAGGAGCAAGGAGAGCCAGTTTGTGTCTCAAAACTGAAGAACTTGGAGTCTGATGTTTGAGGGCAGGAAGCATCCAGCACGGGAGAAAGATGTAGGCTGGGACGCTGGGCCAGTCTCAGCTTTTCACGTTTCTCTGCCTGCTCTATATTTGCTGGCAGCTGATTAGATTGTACCCACCAGATTAAGGGTGGGTCTGCCTTCCCCAGCCCACTGATTGAAATGTTAATCTCCTTTGGCAACACTCTCACAGACACTCAGGAACAATACTTTGCATCCTTCAATCAAATTGACACTCAGTATTAACCATCACAGGGTGCCCTTGCTTTTTGATCTCCAGTTACACTGGCCTTCTTTCAGGTTTTGAGTGCATCTAAATCTCTCCTGACCCAGGACCTGTAATATGCCAGCCCCTTACAGAAACTAATTACCTGACCAGGCACAGTGGCTCATGCCTGTCAGCCCAGCACTTTGGGAGGCCAAGGCAGGCAGATCACCTGAGGTCAGGAGTTCAGGATCAGCCTAGCCAACATGGTGACACTCCGTCTCTACTAAAAACACAAAAATTAGCCAGGTGTGGTGGTGCATGCCTGTAATCCCAGCTACCCGGGAGGCGGAGGCTGCAGTGAGCCAAGATTGCACCACTTCACTTCAGCCTGGGCGACAGAGCGAGACTCCACCAAAAAAAAAAAAAAAAAAAAAAGAGAGAGAAAGAAAGAAACTAATTTCCTTCTCCCAATTCATCATTAACTCCTGCTCACCCTTCTGGTCTAGGTCGATCATCATTTCCTTGGGGATGACTTTTCTGTGCTACCAAGTCCTTTCAAAGCGTCATGTACTTCTATTTCATGGCACTTTTTATACTTAAAATTTGTATTTACATGTGTGATTATTTGATAATTTCTGTCTCTTCCATTTGGCTCTAAGCTATGTAAGGGAAGGCATTATGTCTCTCTTTCTTCACTAATACATATCCCTAGTTCCAGATACAGTACCTCGCCCATATTAGGTTATTTTTATTTTTATTTTTTTCAGTATGTCACTCTGTTATCCAGTCTGGAGTGCAGTGGCATGATCACAGCTCACTGCAGACTTGATTTCCCAGGCTCAAGCAATCCTCCCACCTCTGCCTCCTGAATAGCCAGGACTACAGGAACATACCACCACCCCCAACTGATTGTTGTATTTTTTGTAGAGATGGGGTTTCACTATGTTGCTCAGGCTGGTCTTGAACTCCTGGACTCAAGAAATCCACTTGCCTTTGCCTCCCAAAGTGCTCTGATTACAGGCATGAGCCACCGGGCCCGGTCTCCAAGGTAGGTTCTTGATAAATGTCTGTAATATTGAAACACAGGGATTAGAGGGGGGTTAGACCTAGAGTGATGGGTTGTGAAGGTTTCACTGAAGAAGTGATCTTTAAGTGATAATTAAAGCATGACTAGAAGTAGTTAGGTTAAGAGGAGAGCAAAGCATTTCAGGCAGAGGAAACACTTGGGGAAACTTATGAGATAAGCAATAGCCTGTATAGTGAATCCCAGGAAAGGAAAGTTTCACAATGACTGGAGCTGAAAGAGAGACAGCTTGGGAAAGAATGTGGAATTTATCCTAAGGGGAAAGAGAAGCCTTTGGAGGGTTTTAAACAAAGTGTTGACATGGACAGATCTGCATTTTCTGGCTGCTGTATAAAGACTGGATTGTATGGGAGAGAAGAGGCCTAAATGTGGGGAGACGTTATCATAGCCCAGGTAGATTATGGTAGTGGCAATGAGAATAGGGAAATGAACAGACTTGAGACATTCATGTCTAAGAGGTGGAAGGAATAGACTTCATGACTGATTAAATGTGATGATTGAGGGAGAGATTGGAGTCAGGAATGACTGCTGGGTTTTAACTTGGACAGCACTAGAGTGGATGGTGTGCTACTGAGACCGGGAACACTGGAAAGGGCTTGGAAAGGAAATTAGTTAGTTTTGGACAATTTAATTTTGAAATATTCTTAAGGCACCCAAATGAAGATATTCACGAAATAACTGGAAATATGAGTCTGTCAGAAATAGGAGTAGTTCACGAGAGATCTGATATGGAAATAAAAATTTGGAATTTAGCATTTAAGTGGTAATTGAAACCCTAGGACACTTGGTAATAGATGAGATGTCTAAGGAGAGTATATAGAGTAGGAAAACACCTCAGGCAGTCTTGAGCAATTTCAACATATAACAGTCGAGGTGAAGGACACCACAAAGGAGACTGGGAAGAACTTAAGAGAGAAAGTGCAGAGAAACGGGGAGAGTGCTGTGCTGCAGAAGTCAAAGGAATACAGCATTTTTAGGAGGAAGTATCCTCTTATATTGACATTCCATTTCTACCATCTACATCTTAGTTTCTTGGAGGAAGCTCACCTAAAATATTTTTCACCTACTGAGCCTTTTTTATTCCATTTTCCTGAAATGTCCGCCTTCCTTTCTCTGCTTTGAGAAAAAGAAAACAAAGTTTTATTCCATAACTATCTCTGAGAGCATCTTTCACATTTTACTGTATTCAGCTGTTTTCAAGACTGTCTTCCTTTTTGCATCATGACCAGTACAATCCCAGGCACAGAGGGGGAATTGAATGAAAGTTAGTTGGAACATTCATTATATATAATATTAAGAATATCTGTTATTTATTAAATGTTTACTGTTTCTGGGTACCTGTGCTACTATTGGGTTTAGAATAGCTTTTTAAAAGTCTTATAAAAAACCTGTGAGGGGTATGATTATCCCCATTTTATAGATGAGGACGCTGAGGCTAAGAAAGAAAAGCAACTTCTCTAAAGTCACACGGTAAGTTGCAGAGCTGCAGTTCACAAACAAGACTGCCTGATTCCAAAGTCCATGCTTTTAACCACCACCTCTCCCAAGAGAAGTAAACATTCACATTTTCCAGACATCTGTGGAAGAGACATTTTTGAACTGGCAGCTTTCCCAATTCATCTCAAATCATAGCACATAAGCAACAGCCTGCTCTCATTCCAAGAATGCTTTATTCTGGGTCTGACTGAGCCCCTACTGTGCTGCCTTCCCTACTTGCAAAATAATAGATTTTGCATTTATCCACTCACCTAAGCTGCCTGTCTGAGCAGATTCTGGCTTCCTAACCAGGAGGTCTCTCTTCAGATCAGTACTCTAATTCCATTTTTCCCTTCCTAACAGTTCTTTGTCCCAATTGATTCATAGGATTACTTAAGAATCCTTTGCTTGAAGTGCCCATAGTGGTTTCTTATTTATCAACTCTTAGTGTTGAGCTATAGTCAGCATAATAGAATGGAAGCTTCACAGGGACAGGGACCTTGTCAATTTTGTTTATAGTATTGTGCCGAGGATCCTAAACAGTGTGATTCCTGGGACCCAGTAGGCACACAATAGATAATGGCTGACCGAATTAGTATGTCAGTGATGGAATCACAAACTTGGCTCTACAGCAATTTAGGTATCTTGTACTCTGGCACTTTGCAGAGAGAAATCATAAACTCATAGATGCCAGAGAAAAACTATTTCCAGGATGGTTTGCCTGAAGGCTCTGCAGGCCAATCTTTCAAGATACACGCAAACCTAAGGGTGGGTGAGGGGAGGCAGAGTAGGTTGCCTTGGGGAAGAGGGGAAATTCTTCACAAGTCACCATAGATAATTCACAAAGCAATCTGTCTTAAGGGTTATTTGTGTAAGTATTCTCCAATTATTTATCAAAAAAAAAAGACAGCACACTTATAATAATAATAAGCCTAAAAATTCCTTATCTCAATAGTTAAGCTTCCAAAAACTAGGGTAAATGATGAATTCCAGCATCAAACCTTCTTCACTTTTAAGAGGCTGATTCATGAATCTGCTCTTATTTTCTGTTACTATTTCAACTATTCATCCTAGCAAGTATACTTGCAGGCATGATACTGATATTTGGCTACATGTATACTTTACACTTAGGGATAATGATTATTGTGGGATTTCTGGCCAGATTACTTATGATGGCTATATAGAGAATCTGTGCATTGACCTGGTTTAGGGAAGTATCTGGCACACGATTTCTTTTCCTATTAAAAAGTCACGGCCAGGCACAGTGGCTCCTGCCTGTAATCCCAGCACTTTGGGAGGCCGAGGCCGGCAGATCACGAGGTCAAGAGATCGAGACCATCCTGGCCAACGTGGTGAAACCCCATCTTTACTAAAACTACAAAAATTAGCTGGGTGTGGTGGTGTGTGTCTGTAGTCCGAACTACTCAGGAGACTGAGGCAGGAGACTCGCTTAAACCCGGGAGGTGGACGTTGCAGTGAACTGAGATCACACCACTGCACTCCAGCCTGGCAACAGCAGAGAGAAACTCTGTTTCAAAAAAAAAAAAAAAAATTCACTATTTTTGGCCGGGTTTGGTGGCTCACACCTGTAATCCCAGCACTTCGGGAGGCTAAGGTGGGTGAACAACTTGAGGCCAGGAGTTTGAGACCAGCCTGGACAACATGGTGAAACCTTGTCTCTACTAAAAATACAAAAATTAGCCAGGCCTGATGGTGGGTGCTTGTAATCCCAGCTACTTGGGAGGCTGAGGCAGAAGAGTTTCTTGAACACAGGTGGTGGAAGTTGCAGTAAACTGAGATTGTACTACTGCACTCCAGCCTGGGCAACAGAGAGAGACTCCATCTCAAACAAACAAACAAAAAATTCACTATTTTTATAGTGATAGAAAGATTAACACTTTGTCTCTTTAGGGATATTGCAGGCAGAGCTCCTAATTCCATTTTGTTCCTTTTTGGGAAAGTCTCCTTGTCACAAGGAAACTTCTATCAGGGGCTATTACATGACCATTTCATTTTTATGCACGATGCAAAAAATTGTTGCTTTTTAAAAATTTTTTTATTATACTTTAAGTTCTAGGGTACATGTGCATAACGTGCAGGTTTGTTACATATGTATACTTGTGCCATGTTGGTGTGCTGCACCCATCACCTCGTCAGCACCCATCAACTCGTCATTTACATCAGGTATAACTCCCAATGCAATCCTTCCCCCTCCCCCCTCCCCTCTCCCCGTGATAGGCCCTGGTGTGTGATGTTCCCCTTCCCCAGTCCAAGTGATCTCATTGTTCAGTTCCCACCTATGAGTGAGAACATGCGGTGTTTGGTTTTCTGTTCTTGCGATAGTTTGCTGAGAATGATAGTTTCCAGCTGCATCCATGTCCCTACAAAGGACACAAACTCATCTTTTTTTATGACTGCATAGTATTCCATAGTGTATATGTGCCACATTTTTTTAATCCAGTCTGTCACTGATGGACATTTGGGTTGATTCCAAGTCTTTGCTATTGTGAATAGTGCCGCAATAAACATACGTGTGCATGTGTCTTTATAGCAGCATGATTTATAATCCTTTGGGTATATACCCAGTAATGGGATGGCTGGGTCATATGGTACTTCTAGTTCTAGATCCTTGAGGAAACGCCATACTGTTTTCCATAATGGTTGAACTAGTTTACAATCCCACCAACAGTGTAAAAGTGTTCCTATTTCTCCACATCCTCTCCAGCACCTGTTGTTTCCCGACTTTTTAATGATTGCCATTCTAACTGGTGTGAGATGGTATCTCATTGTGGTTTTTATTGGCATTTCTCTGATGGCCAGTGATGATGAGCATTTTTTCATGTGTCTGTTGGCTGTATGAATGTCCTCTTTTGTGAAATGTCTGTTCATATCCTTTGCCTACTTTTTGATGGGGTTGTTTGTTTTTTTCTTGTAAATTTGTTTGAGTTCTTTGTAGGTTCTGGATATTAGCCCTTTGTCTGATGAGTTGATTGCAAACATTTTCTCCCATTCTGTAGGTTGCCTGTTCACTCTGATGATAGTTTCTTTTGCTGTGCAGAAGCTCTTTAGTTTAATTAGATCCCATTTGTCAATTTTGGCTTTTGTTGCCATTGCTTTTGGTGTTTTAGACATGAAGTCCTTGCCCATGCCTATGTCCTGAATGGTATTACCTAGGTTTTCTTCTAGGGTTTTTATGGTATTAGGTCTAATATTTAAGTCTCTAATCCATCTTGAATTAATTTTCATATAAGGAGTAAGGAAAGGATCCAGTTTCAGCTTTCTACTTATGGCTAGCCAATTTTCCCAGCACCGTTTATTAAATAGGGAATCCTTTCCCCATTTCTTGTTTTTCTCAGGTTTATCAAAGATCAGATGGCTGTAGATATGTGGTATTATTTCTGAGGACTCTGTTCTGTTCCATTGGTCTATATCTCTGTTTTGGTACCAGTACCATGCTGTTTTGGTTACTGTAGCCTTGTAGTATAGTTTGAAGTCAGGTAGTGTGATGCCTCCAGCTTTGTTCTTTTGACTTAGGATTGTCTTGGACATGTGGGCTCTCTTTTGCTTCCATATGAACTTTAAAGCAGTTTTTTCCAATTCTGTGAAGAAACTCATTGGTAGCTTGATGGGGATGGCATTGAATCTATAAATTACCTTGGGCAGTATGGCCATTTTCACAATATTGATTCTTCCTATCCATGAGCATGGTATGTTCTTCCATTTGTTTATGTCCTCTTTTATTTCACTGAGCAGTGGTTTGTAGTTCTCCTTGAAGAGGTCCTTTACATCCCTTGTCAGTTGGATTCCTAGGTATTTTATTCTCTTTGAAGCAATTGTGAATGGAAGTTCATTCATGATTTGGCTCTCTGTTTGTCTGTTACTGGTGTGTAAGAATGCTTGTGATTTTTGCACATTAATTTTGTATCCTGAGACTTTGCTGAAGTTTCTTATCAGCTTAAGGAGATTTTGGGCTGAGACAATGGGGTTTTCTAAATATACAATCATGTCATCTGCAAAGAGGGACAATTTGACTTCTTCTTTTCCTAACTGAATACCGTTTATTTCTTTCTCTTGCCTGATTGCCCTAGCCAGAACTTCCAACATTATGTTGAATAGGAGTGGTGAGAGAGGGCATCCCTGTCTTGTGCCAGTTTTCAAAGGGAAGGCTTCCAGTTTTTGCCCATTCAGTATGATATTGACTGTGGGTTTGTCATAAATAGCTCTTATGATTTTGAGATATGTTCCATCAATACTGAATTTATTGAGAGTTTTTAGCATGAAGGGCTGTTGAATTTTGTTAAAGGCCTTTTCTGCATCTATTGAGATAATCATGTGGTTTTTGTCTTTGGTTCTGTTTATATGCTGGATTACGTGTATTGATTTGCGTATGTTGAACCAGCCTTGCATCCCAGGGATGAAGCCAACTTGATCATGGTGGATAAGTTTTTGATGTGCTGCTGGATCCGGTTTGCCAGTATTTTATTGAGGATTTTTGCATGGATGTTCATCAGGGATGTTGGTCTAAAATTCTCTTTTTTTGTTGTGTCTCTGCCAGGCTTTGGTATCAGGATGATGCTGGCCTCATAAAATCAGTTAGGGAGGATTCCCTCTTTTTCTATTGATTGGAATAGTTTCAGAAGGAATGGTACCAGCTCCTCCTTGTACCTCTGGTAGAATTCAGCTGTGAATCCATCTGGTCCTGGACTTTTTTTGGTTGGTAGGCTATTAATTATTGCCTCAATTTCAGATCCTGTTATTGGTCTATTCAGGGATTCTACTTCTTCCTGGTTTAGTCTTGGGAGAGTGTAAGTGTCCAGGAAATTATCTATTTCTTCTAGATTTTCTAGTTTATTTGCATAGAGGTGTTTATAGTATTCTCTGATGGTAGTTTGTATTTCTGTGGCGTCGGTGGTGATACTTCCCCTTTATCATTTTTTATTGCATCTATTTGATTCTTCTCTCTTTTCTTCTTTATTAGTCTTTCTAGTGGTCTGTCAATTTTCTTGATCTTTTCAAAAAACCAACTCCTGGATTCATTGATTTTTTGGAGGGTTTTTTGTGTCTCTATCTCCTTCAGTTCTGCTCTGATCTTAGTTATTTCTTGCCTTCTGCTCGCTTTTGAATGTGTTTGCTCTTGCTTCTCTAGCTCTTTTAATTGTGATGTTAGAATGTCCATTTTAGATCTTTCCTGCTTTCTCTTGTGGGCATTAAGTGCTATAAATTTCCCTCTACACACTGCTTTAAATGTGTCCCAGAGATTCTGGTGTGTTGTATCTTTGTTCTCATTGGTTTCAAAGAACATCTTTATTTCTGCCTTCATTTCGTTATGTACCCAGTAGTCATTCAGGAGCAGGCTGTTCAGTTTCCATGTAGTTAAGCGGTTTTGATTGAGTTTCTTAGTCCTGAGTTCTAGTTTGATTGCACTGTGGTCTGAGAGACAGTTTGTTATAATTTCTGTTCTTGTACATTTGCTGAGGAGTGCTTTACTTCCAATTATGTGGTCAATTTTGGAGTAAGTGCGATGTGGTGCTGAGAAGAATGTATACTCTGTTGATTTGGGGTGGAGAGTTCTATAGATGTCTATTAGGTCTGCTTGCTGCAGAGATGAGTTCAATTCCTGGATATCCTTGTTAACTTTCTGTCTCGTTGATCTGTCTAATGTTGACAGTGAAGTGTTGAAGTCTCCCATTATTATTGTATGGGAGTCTAAGTCTCTTTGTAAGTCTCTAAGGACTTGCTTGATGAATCTGGGTGCTCCTGTATTGGGTGCATATATATATTTAGGATAGTTAGCTCTTCCTGTGGAATTGATCCCTTTACCATTATGTAATGGCCTTCTTTGTCTCTTTTGATCTTTGATGGTTTAAAGTCTGTTTTATCAGAGACTAGGATTGCAACCCCTGCTTTTTTCTGTTCTCCATTTGCTTGGTAGATCTTCCTCCATCCCTTTACTTTGAGCCTATGTATGTCTCTGCATGTGAGATGGGTCTCCTGAATACAGCAGACTGATGGGTCTTGACTCTTTATCCAGTTTGCCAGTCTGTGTCTTTTAATTGGAGCATTTAGTCCATTTACATTTACGGTTAAGATTGTTATGTGTGAACTTGATCCTGCCATTATGATATTAACTGGTTATTTTGCTCATTAGTTGATGCAGTTTCTTCCTAGCCTCAATGGTCTTTACATTTTGGCATGTTTTTGCAATGGCCGGTACCGGTTGTTCCTTTCCATGTTTAGTGCTTCCTTCAGGGTCTCTTGTAAGGCAGGCCTGGTGGTGACAAAATCTCTAAGCATTTGCTTATCTGTAAAGGATTTTATTTCTCCTTCACTTACGAAACTTAGTTTGGCTGGATATGAAATTCTGGGTTTAAAATTCTTTTCTTTAAGAATGTTGAATATTGGCCCCCACTCTCTTCTGGCTTGGAGAGTTTCTGCCAAGAGATCTGCTGTTAGTCTGATTTGCTTCCCTTTGTGGGTAACCCAACCTTTCTCTCTGGCTGCCCTTAAGATTTTTTCCTTCATTTCAACTTTGGTGAATCTGGCAATTATGTGTCTTGGAGTTGCTCTTCTCGAGGAGTATCTTTGTGGCGTTCTCTGTATTTCCTGGATTTGGATGTTGGCCTGCCCTACTAGGTTGGGGAAGTTCTCCTGGATGATATCCTGAAGAGTGTTTTCCAACTTGGTTCCATTTTCCCCCTCACTTTCAGGCACCCCAATCAGATGTAGATTTGGTCTTTTTACATAATCCCATACTTCTTGCAGGCTTTGTTCATTTCTTTTTCTTCTTTTTTCTTTAGATTTCTCTTCTCGCTTCATTTCATTCATTTGATCCTCAATCGCTGATACTCTTTCTTCCAGTTGATCGAGTCGGTTACTGAAGCTTGTGCATTTGTCACGTATTTCTCGTGTCATGGTTTTCATCTCTGTCCGTTCAATTATGGCCTTCTCTGCATTAATTATTCTGGTTATCAATTCTTCCACTCTTTTTTCAAGCTTTTTAGTTTCTTTGCGCTGGGTACGTAATTCCTCCTTTAGCTCTGAGAAGTTTGATGGACTGGAGGCTTCTTCTCTCATCTCGTCAAAGTCATTCTCCGTCCAGCTTTGATCCGTTGCTGGTGATGAGCTGCATTCCTTTGGAGGGGGAGATGTGCTCTTATTTTTTGAATTTCCAGCTTTTCTGCCCTGCTTTTTCTCCATCTTTGTGGTTTTATCTGCCTCTGGTCTTTGATGATGGTGACGTACTGATGGGGTTTTGGTGTGGGTGTCCTTCCTGGTTGTTAGTTTTCCTTCTAACAGTCAGGATCCTCAGCTGTAGGTCTGTTGGAGATTGCTTGAGGTCCACTCCAGACCCTGTTTGCCTGGGTGTCAGCAGCAGAGGCTGCAGAAGATAGAATGCTGCTGAACAGCGAGTGTACCTGTCTGATTCTTGCTTTGGAAGCTTCCTCTCAGGGGTGTACTCCACTGTGTGAGGTGTGGGGTGTCGGTCTGCCCCTAGTGGAGGATGTCTCCCAGTTAGGCTACTCAGGGTTCAGGGACCCAGTTGAGCAGGTGTCTGTCCATTCTCAGATCTCAACGTCCGTGTTGGGAGATCCACCGCTGTCTTCAAAGCTGTCAGAATTGTTTGCGTCTGCAGAGGTTTCTGCTGCTTTTTGTTGTTGTTGTTGTTGTTTAGCTGTGCCCTGTCCCCAGAGGTGGAGTCTACAGAGACTGGCAGGCCTCCTTGAGCTGCTGTGAGCTCCACCCAGTTAGATCTTCCCAGGGCTTTGTTTACCTACTTAAGCCTCAGCAATGGCAGGCGTCCCTCCCCCAGCCTGGCTGCTGCCTTGAAGTTAGATCGCAGACTGCTGTGCTAGCAATGAGGAAGGCTCTGTGGGCGTGGGACCCTCCCGGCCAGGTGTGGGATATAATCTGGTGTGCCTGTTTGCTTAAAGCGCAGTATTGGGGTGGGAGTTACCCGATTTTCCAGGTGTTGTGTGTCTCAGTTCCCCTGGCTAGGAAAAGCGATTCCCTTCCCCCTTGGGCTTCCCAGGTGATGCGATGCCTCCCTCTGCTTCAGCTCTCGCTGGACAGGCTGCAACAGCTGACCAGCACCGATTGCCTGGCACTCCCCAGTGAGATGAACCCAGTACCTCAGTTGATAATACAGAAATCACCTGTCTTCTGTGTTGCTCGTGCTGGGAGCTGGAGACTGGAGCTGTTCCTATTCGGCCATCTTGCTCCGCCCCTCTGCTTTTTTTGTTTCTAGTGCTTCTTTGCAACATTTTTTTCACATTAGTCAGATTGGTTATCACTGCTCATTTCCAAAGCCTACTGCCAAACTCATCAATTTCTATTCCCAACCTTTAGGCATTTGGTTTTTTCGCCTTTTCACTAAAAGAAATATCCCATATGCATTCGTGCACATTTTAAATTTTTTTTAGGCTAACAACAGAAGAGAAAAGAACACGTATATGTCTGTCTTTTCCTCTTTATTACTGTTTAGTATTCTCTTCTGGTGGTGCCCTGAAAGACAGAATATTCTATCCCAGAATCATAATTTCATATGGGATTTCCTAGTATACTCAAAACAGACATAATGGTAGAAAGAAACTTTTACGTTTCTATCTCCCCTTAAAGCAAATGTGATTCCTATCTTTACATTCTCTCTTTCTTCCCCTTCCTGGGGTGTGTGTGTGTGTGTGTGTGTGTGTGTGTAAGCACACAACTGCAGATATTTGAGTATTATGTATCTGATGTATCTCTTTAAAGAGGATAAAGAGATACACTTCCATTTGATGCAACATGATACATTATTTAATATGTACATATTTTCTAATAATCTGTTATCCAAACTGTGGGTGAGATAGCAATTTAGCATTCATCTTTAATGAAAAGTCATTGTGAAAGTTTATTGAATTTCAAAGAAAGAAAATACCTAAACCTATTATCTGACAGCATACTAGATAACTGTGAACATTTCCTTGGGCCCTCAGGTCTCTAGTTATAGATCCTACGAATTCAGTGTTGGCCACACACCTCTCCCAACATTTAATAACCACAGTAGGCTGGGTGCAGTGGCTCAAGCCTGTAATCCCAGCATTTTGGGAGGCTGAGGTGGGCAGATGACGAGGTCAGGAGTTTGAGACTAGCCTGGCCAAAATGGTGAAACCCCGTCTCTACTAAAAATACAAAAATTAGCCATGTGTGGTGGTGCATGGTTGTAGTCCCAGTTACTCGGGAGGCTGAGTAAGGAGAATCGCTTGAATTCAGGAGGCAGAGGTTGCAGTGAGCCGAGATCGCACCACTGCACTCCAACTTGGGCAACAGAGCAAGACTCTGTCTTGGAGAAAAATTATATGTGTACATATATATATATCTCCACAATAAAAAGGAGGAACGTGACATGGGTCAAGCTTGAAAATGGACACTTGCAATGAGGGCACCTTGATTATTAATGGTCAAGTGATGTGTGGCTGATATGAGTCACCTATGCTTGGGAAGTGCGCAGTCCTCTGAGGTCTGCAAGTGATCAGTGTTAGAGCCTGTGGGAGGACGTTGCATATTCAGACATGTAAACCTGAAAGCATGGATCATGTATATTTGGACTATTGTATATTCAGTGCCATTTGACACCTCACACCTGAGTTAAAGGGTCTCAATAGATAGCTGTTGAATGAATGGGTGAAAAATGTCTTGGCATGTCTGACAAAATGGTGGAGCAGATGCCATAGAAATCTGAGTGCTCAAGAGATTAAAGAAACTTCTGGGAGATGAGATGTGTTCAGAGAAAAAAGAGGACTGTGTCTGTCTGCCTGTACTATTGACATGTGCTAGAGAAAAATTACACAATGATATGGAAGTTGTATTACCATAGATTCTTGGTCCCCAATATCAACAAAACCTCCAGCTCTATTCAAATGCCAAGAGTTCTGGGTCTGGGTTCTCCAGCAGCTATTTCAAACCTACTCCACCTTCTTCAAGCCTTCTGCCAATCTATTTTAGGTCATTTATGTGGAAAGCTTTGCTGCCAATCTTACCAATAAAATAGACAGCATTTGAGCAAAGAAATAGCTCATCTGCTGGATACCCCATGTTGAAATATGTAAAACGGGAGTGTTATCTGTCTGTCCAAGTGTACTCTGAATATTCTTCCTATTCCACCACTACAAGAAACTCTCTCATTCCATTCTCTCTCTTTAAAAAAATGTTAAAGAATTTTATTCAAACTATTGTATATTGTAACAATAAATAGTACTATTTAAAGCGCACAATTTCATAAGTTTGGACATGTAGCTACACTTGTATATGTGTATACATATATATACACATATATATGTATCTGCACATATATCTGCCTGTATTAGACAGATCAAATGGCTGTCAAGAATCCCAGAGATTCCTGGAATCAGTGCTACGATTCTGAAATTCCCAGCTAGTCACAGAGCCTAGAATTATTCCTTGTATATTTATTTAAGCTGGAGAAATCAAGTAACAGCAGTGAATCCATCACCGTAATCAAGAAAATAAACATATCACGCCCAAACAATTCCTTATTTCCTAATATAAAACCCTTACCCTCATACCTGCCTCATCTTCCTCCACAACAGGCAACCACTGATTTGTCATCTGTCACTGCAGATTAGTTGCATTTTCTAGGGTTTTGTATAAAGACAACCACACAGCATGTATTCTGTTTGGTAGGCTGGCTTTACATGTTAATCTATTGATGGGCATTCATGTTGTTTCCAGTTTTTGACTGTTACCAATAAAGCTGCTATAAAAATTCCTGTAGAAGTCTTTGTGTGCATGTGTATTTCTTTTATCTTGAGTTAATACTTAGCAGTAAAAGGGATGAATCACGTTCATTATAGGGTGTGTATTTTTAACTTGTAAAGAAACTGCCAAGCTTTTTCCTAAAGTGGTTGTACTATTTTACATTCCCATAAGCAGTATGATAGAGTTCTAGTTGTTATACATCCTTGCCGACACTTGGTATCGTTGGTCTTATTATTTTTAGCCATTCTCATTCAGATGTGTAATGATATCTCATTTGGAGTTTTAATTTACATTTCTCTAATGACTAATGAGTATTTTTCATGTGCTTTTTTTGACATCATTATATTTTTTTTGGCAAAGTGCCTGTTCATGCTTTTGTCCATTTTTTTATCAGGTTATATATTTACTTATTGTGTTTTGAGAATTCTTTATATATTATGGATACAAGTCCCTTATCAGTTGTGTAATTTGCAAATACGTTTTCCTAGTCTGGGGTTGTCCTTTCACTCTCTGACTCTTTCAAGGAGAAAAAATTCTAAATTTCGAAGTTGATTTTATCAACCTTTTCTTTCATGAATTGTGCTTTTGGTGTCATTTCTCAAAAATTTTTACGTAGCCCAAGCTCACAAAGATTTGCTCCTAAATATTTTTTGGTCTAGGTTTTAGATTAGGTCTATAAGTCGTTTCGAGTTAATTTTAGTATATGAATCAAATTTCAATTTCTTACATATGGATATTTAATTTTTCCAGTATCATTTGTTGAAAAGACTATCCTTTCTCTACTGAATTGCCTTTGCACCTTTACTGAAGTTTAATTGACCACGTAATTGTGGGTCTGTTTCTGGACCCTCTATTTTCTTTTATTGATCTATTTGCCTATCTTAATGTCAATACCACACTATCTTGATCACTATTTTCCATGCTGGCCATGTCATAGATCACCTGCCAGACTATGGATTAGTTTCCTTTGGATCAGGTGCCCATCCAGTGTCCAGTCAGCTGCAGCTAAGTGTTGGGGAGATAAGTTTTGTAGAGTGCAAAGCAGGACTGCTGAGCACTACCTCTCCATGCAAGCTGAGGGCAGGGCAGCTTCCTGTAACATATGCCATGATTATGCAGGTATAAACTGCATAAATAACCTACTCTTCTCTCTGCATCCAGTTTTACCTCTTCAATAAATTGTATATATCTCAAAAGGGCAAATTTTATCATTTAATTTCCTTTTAAGATCCCTCAATGGATTCCCATTCCCCTTAGGATCAAGTCCAAGTTCCTTGTTCTTAGCAATCCAGCTTCTGCTTCTCTTTCCAGTTTCATTTCTTACTATGCTTACTCTTACCACTTCTTGCATATATGCTCTAGTTTTGTGAATTACTTACCATTCCCTAAACATGGCATACTCTCTTGTACTTCTTAGACTTTTTTCATGTTTCTCTCTGCAAAGAATGTATTTACCCCTACTCTTTCCCCCCAACTAGCTTTTAAAAGTCTTTTAGATCTTCACCAGGCTCAGTGGCTCACGCCTGTAATCCCAGCACTTTGGGAGGTCTAGGTGAGTAGATCAGTTGAGCCCAGGAGTTCAAGTCCAGCCTAGGCAACATGGCAAAACCCCAACCCTACAGAAAAATTTAAAAATTAGCTGGGTGTGGTGGTGTGTGCCTATAGTCCCAGTGACTCAGGAGGCTGTCATGAGGATTGATTGAACCTGGGAGGTCGAAGCTGCACTGAGCTGTGATCATGCCACTGCACTCCAGCCTGGGTAACAGAGATAGAAGCTACCTTTAAAAAAAGGGGAAAAAAGTATTTTATGTTTTCTCTTAGATATGACATCAGTTTAATTTAACAAATTTTTATTAAGCAACTAATATGAGCTAAGAAATGCACTGCACTGTAAGAAGCAAGATTAATAGGGCCCTTATCTTCATGTAGTATAGAGTCTCGAGGAGGAGGTAGTCTTTACACAAGTAATTATAGTAAAATCCACACGTACAATCATGTAGAAATAACATGGTGAAATTATGTTCCCTGACAATGCAAAACCAATTTTAATACATCTGGCTATTAATCCTGCCCTCTCCCCAATTCCCATTTTCAATGTGGTGGGCTAAAGTTCTGATCTTGAAGGGGAAGACAAGGTGAAGTGGGCCCCTGCATTCCCAGTATTCTCCCAACCCAATCTGCCTATATTAGATCAAATGGCTGTCAAAAATCCCAGGGATTCCTGGAATCAGTGCTACGATTCTGGAATTCTCAGCTAGTCATGGAGCCTAGAATTATCACTGGTATATTTATTTAAGCCGGAGAAGTCAAGTACCAGCAGACTGCTCCAAACTCTAGCTGAGACCAGGATGGATTTTGGTCACACAGCCAGACACGGTGCTCTCCAGCAAACTATGCGGGATCACTCCAGTCATTTCATTAATCTCCTAATAATATGACCTTGTAATTTGTGAAACTGAATTTTTAGATTCTATTTTTTCCGTTATAGTGGGGTTTATGTACACATGAGGTAAGTATAACAAAAGAGGAAGCACTGAGTGCTTTGTGAGTATGAGGTAAGAGCGTGAGGGAAAGTAGCTCTGACAGAAGCCCAGGGGAATCCAATCAGCCAATTACATTAATTAGGACTGCTGGAGGATCAAGGCAGGCCCACAACGGTGCATTTAAAATGCAGGTGGGGCTGGGCATTATGGCTCATGCCTGTAATCCCAGCACTTTGGGAGGCCGAGGCGGGTGGATCACTTGAGGTCAGGAGTTCAAGACGAGCCTGGCCAACACGGTGAAACCCTGTCTCTACTGAAAATACAAAAATTACCTGGGCATGGTGGTGCACACCTGTAATCCTAGCTAATCTGGAGGCTGAGGCAGGAGAATTGCTTGAACCTAGGAGGCAGAGGTTGCAGTGAGCCGAAATTGCGCCATTGCACTCTAGCCTGGGCGACAGAGTGAGACTCCATCTCAAAAATATAAAAATAAAAAATAAAAAAATGAATGTACAGGCAGGCATATGCCAAGAAGGAAAGTATATATGTAAATATATGTACACACACTTATGTATATTTATATATAAATATACATACATAATATAAACATGTGTATATATGTAATTTATATATATTATATACACACATGTCATATATGTATATACAAATATTTGCATTTATATATGCATATATTGTGGTTATCTATTTACATACACATACGTGTAGATTATATATGCATAGACAAATATATGTATTTATATAAAAATCATCTATATATACATATATGATATGTATACATAATAAACAATCACAAATTGACCTACATTTGGGTAACCTATAAAATTGAGCAAAGGATTGTTGATATTAGTTATCCAAAACTAAGGAAATTAAGCAAAGGTATATTTAACTGAAACTTGAAGAATGAGTAGGAATTAGTCCAGGTGAAGGAGTGGGAAGATGGTTCTAGGCAGAGAAGGCATACTCCAGAAGCCTTCCCTGGTCCACTAGACTGGGTTAGGACTCCCTCTTAGTGTTCCCAAGGTCCTACTGGATGCTTACTTTTAGCCCACCCTTATCACATGTGTCACAATGGTTTTTTCCTTTATCTCCCCTCATTAGACTGTAAGCTCCTTGAAGATACAGAATGAGTAATTAGGGCCCAGTAGCATATCAATTCTCTCCATGTGAAGTAGAGCGGAGGGACTAGGGAAAGACTGTCTCTGGGCAGAGGGATTGGGAAAGGTAACTACGCAGAAGAATTAGAAACAGGCTGATACAGACTCATGGGGTCAAGGATTGCTTTAAAGAAGAAGTATCTTTGTCAGAAGAAAATGGCACTCTTTCTTGCAGATGGATTCAGCCCTGCACTAGGGGGCATGAGCTGGTGGGTAAGGAACAGGTTGAGTTTCAGCCTCCATTCACCTACTTGGCATCTTTGTACTGTGCACAAACTCCACAACTATACATAGTGACCCTGTGGATTTTTCTCTGTAGTCTCTACAGTGACTATTATAGAGCCCAACACATATTAAGTAAATATTTAGAAAATAGTCCATAAAACTAAAAGCCTTGACTAGAGACTCCAATAATGGCTTACTTAGTACCGTATGTATTCTAGATTGTTAGCTATGGCCATATTGGTGCCTGGCAATAAAATGGTGCTGCCATGTGGAACGCAGTTGTTGCCATCAGAAGGCTCATCAGTAGCCACAGCAGATGGCTTGCCAAATCAGACAGGGAATGAGGTAGCTAACAGGACCTGTTCCTAAGTACAAATGCCCCCTTAAGAGACTTTGCAGGCATTTTAAGGGTCCTGCAGTAAAAAGGGATGACAAAACCCAGTGAAATCTGGGTTACTTTATTTTTTATTTTTGGAGATGGAGTCTTACTCTGTTGCCCAGGATGCAGTACAGTGGTACAATCTCAGCTCACTGCAACCTCTGCCTTCTGGGTTCCAGTGAGTCTCCTGCCTCAGCCTCCTGAGTAGCTGGGATTACAGGCGCCCGCTACCACACCTGGCTAATTTTTGTATTTTTAGTAGAGACAGGGTTTCACCATGTTGGCCAGGCTGGTCTTGAACTCCTGACCTCAGGTGATTCGCCCGCCTCGGCTTCCCAAAGTGCTGGGATTACAGGTGTGAGCCACTGCACACAGCCAAGTCTGGGTTACTTTAGAAGCTAAGAATACATTTGCGGATGAAGTATCCTCCAGTGTCCTCTATCCCTTGGGAACTTAGCTCAATTACGACAGCCTGATCAGAATATGAATTGAGGAAAATAAAGCTTGACATAGTTTTTGAACTTAAACTCTCTAAGTAATGATGTAGTGGGGCAACTACTAACTTGATGAAAGTCAATTTACCAAAACAGAAGTAAGGGAGTTTAAAGAAATGTCATGCAATTATCGTAGTCCATTAGATTCTAAGATACCACTGAAAGGTGTGCCATTATTTTATGAACCCCTACGAAAGAAAAAACTGCTAATTACAAATTATGATTGTAAGACACAATTTGAAATGTTACAACATTTTTTAGAAAGTGTCATTGAATTGATGAAATATGAATTATAAATACTTCATCTTCTTGTGGTTTGTATGTTATACATCTTAAAAGAAATATTTTAACTCTTAAAAGAGTTATTGTCCTGGGGTGAAAGCAGACTAAAGAGTCCAAATTCCCTTGAGAGGTACATCATCACGGCGGAGTACAGTTTGCTAGCAAAGTTTCATGATCCCATCTGCTGAGATCATATTTATCTAATTCTATGCTCGTCAAGAAAATAAATTGGTGTTCCTAGCATCCTTCTCTACAAAGAGGGAATGTGCTGACCGGTCTGCTTAGGTATTCCATTATGCTTGGCAGTCAAAACTTTTATTGTGAATTAATATATCAGCATTTGATTTACTCATTAATCTCTTATACGTTTCATCTAACTGAGCTTGATCAACTCCAGTTCAACTGATTCTCAGCCTGCAAAGCTAAGAGCCAAACTCTGGAGGAAAATGATACCACAGCATCATCAACACTAGGTGAGGCACCAGTTGAACAATGAGCTGATCTCTTTCTTTGTCAGTTTTAACATGCAAGTTTCATGTGCATGTGAACTCGCAACTTTTGATCCATTCCACCATAAAATATTTGAGAGCTGAGTGTGTTCTATTTACCTTCACATCCTTCAGGGGGCATGCATAATGATACGCTGAGTAGCATAGCAAATGTGTTCTTGAATATTAGATATAATTTTCATTAAATATGTGTATACTAAATCTATTTTGTACTATGTTTTACGAGGCTTTGTTTTAATTGAGATTTGGAGAACTTTATTATCTATTTCCTTATTTCTTCCATTCCCTGGTAAATTGAGAGTTGATTGTACCTTTTTGTCTAGCTCTTTCCTTGAAGTATAAAAGCTATTGAATAGCTTCAAGGAACTGTTTTACTCATCTTTTTCTGACAGTGCCTAGTACAGTACCTTGCATAGAGTAAACGATCAATGAATGTTAGTTGAACTGAATGGAATTATTTATTGCATACCTGCTATGTGTAAAGTTCTGTGCTCAGGTCAGCATGGGACAAAAATAAGTATAAAACTTGGTTGCTGTTTACATCATCTCTCTTTCTACTCCACACATCCTCCCTACCCCCACTCCAATGAACAAACATACTGAACTATTTGCAGTTCCACAAGAGTGACTTGCTTTACAGTTTTGGTATTAGGAGGTTGATCCAGAACTAGTGGGATACTGAGCAAAATCCACACTTGATTTGACTTTATTACTAGTAGATTAATGTTTCATTTCTTTCTTTTTGGTTGGAATTATGAAGTATTGGAATGAGGAGAATTATTTGTTTTTATTCAAGACTGAATTGCATTTTGTTTTTGAGCAAGTCATTTGAGACCACAACTTACTTTATGTTTTTTATCAGGTAATTCCATTCACTGGTAATCTGGTAATAACTAATGGATTCATATACTGTGTAAAATATGGTCAGATTTTAACATATTAACAGTAACCACATTATTAAAAAGTCAAAAAATAACAGATGCTGGTGAGGTTGCAGAGAAAAGAGAACACAAATACACTGTTGGTGGGAATATAAATTGGTTCAACTGTTGTGGAAAACAGTGTGACAATTTCTTAAAAAGCTGAAAACAGAACTACCATTCAACCCAGCAATCCTATCACTAGGTATGTGCCCAAAGGAATATAAATCATTCTATCATAAAGACACATGCATATGTATGCTCATTGAAGTACCCCTCACAATAGCCAAGACTTGAATCAACCTAAATGCCCATCAGTGGTAGACTGGATAAAGAAAATGTGGTATGTATACACCACGGAATACTATGCAACCATGAAAAGAATGAGATCACATCCTTTGCAGGAATACGGATGGAGCTGGAGGCCATTATCCTTAGCAAACTAATTCAGGAATAGAAAACCAAATGCTGCATGTTCTCTTATAAGTGGGAACTAAATGATAAGAACACAGGGACGCAAGGGAGGGAACAACACACACTAGGGCCCACCTGAGGGTGGAAGGCGGGAGGAGGGAGAGGATCAGAAAAAAATAACTACTGGGTACTAGGCTAAGTAACTGCGTCACGAGATAATCTGTTCAAAACCCCTGTGACATGAGTTTACCTGTATAACAAACCTGCATATGTACTCCTGAACCTAAAATAAAAGTTTCAAAATAACAGCAACAACAAAAACCAGTAGCAGCATCTTGCTTTTTCTTTCTTTAAAACATTTACCAGGTGTATTCATTGGAGCATCATTTTATTCACAATGTATTATGAATTTTCTCCCAGAGTCAAACTGTTTTCCACATCTTGACTTTCATTCTCAACTGCGATTTCCTTAAATATTTTGGCATTGAGCCACATAACTCGTCTTTGGATTTTTCCAGTACCTGTATTTTTTTTTTTTCTGTCCATAAGTTTATTGTCTTTATCTGAAAAATCCTCATAGAAAATTGTTTGGTTTAGCTCTCAGCAGCTCACTCCTGAACTCTGAGGAAGTTTGCCTTCATTGAGCTACCCAATCTTTCTTCTGAGCAAGGGACATTTTGGGACGGTTCCACCTCTTCTTTTTAACTTCTTTCTTGGGCTTCTTTTCATAGACTAGACTCTCTCATATAGCAGCATGAGCTTTCTCATACAACTCCTCCATCATGTCTGGAGTTACGCTGTTCTTTATGTATTGAGAGAACTGTTTCTTGAAGCATCTTCATCTTATTCCGTTAAGTAGCACATGTAATCTGAAACATTCTGGCCCATGATGTGCTTCTGGTGTACTTCTGCATTACATTTCTTGCTTTCAGAATCATAACCAGGGAATTATTTAGTACTGTGAGGGACAGACAAGCCTTCATGCACAGCTCCCTTCAGGGCACCAAAACCTTTATTGCCAGTGATAGTTCTGGCAAGACCTGCATCCTAATTGCAGGTAAAGGCACCTGGCTGACCATCAATGCTTACCACATTGTAGTTATCGCCAGTCGCCTCCACTTGGCCTTCATAGATCTTGTCCATGCCAAACCTATTGAGAAGCCTGCGGGCCAGCAGCAGGCCAGTACAATACGCTGCAGCATTAATTTGTCAGGTCAACCTTCACACTGTATTTTGGCAGTTTGTGTGCATATGCCGTGCAGACTATCATATCTCCCTCTATACGGGCATAAGCAATCTGACAAATGATATCTCTGTTTGTTACACGAACTATCATCCTGTATTTGGGTGTGTTGTATTTATTTTTATCCTGTATCACCAAACGTTTCTGAGCATAGTAATCAGTTTTACCCTCTTGTCATCTTCTAAATTTCACTTGGTATCTCTTAAAGTAGGCCTTATTCTTAATAACTTTTACAAACCACATCCTGCAGAACAGAGACCCGCGTCTGCGGCTCAACAGAGACCTTACGTGTATTTTTTTTTCTTTTTGCATTACTTTATTCAAGTTTTCTGTCATTATGTTTCTCCTATTCATAGACAGTTTTTGAGATCTATTTTGTTTGTACAGCGTTTCATCAACTATTACTACTTCTGCTATTATAATTACTGTGATTACTTTTACTGCTATTATGACTTCCACAGTATTACACTTCAGTTGCTGAGTTCTAGTGTAAAAAGCAGCTTCATTAGTGAGACACGTTTTTGATCATGGCTGAGTTCTGAGTGGTTCTATTTGCTTGTGTGTTTTGTCTGCGCGTTAGTCAGTGGTGCACATTTATGACAGTTATTTTCTTAGTAACTGCTTTTACAGTGATATAATGTGAGAATTTCCATAGTGCATAATATTTTTGTTCTAAGTCCAATAGTAAACTGAGAATGTCCAATTTTAATGGATTCTGCAAATGAAATGATCCAAAGTGCACCCCTTCCCCATTGACTGCAAATGTATACGTATTTATATTTTATTGTTTACACATTCATATAAATAAAAAAGGAAGATTTGCATTTTCTTTTTTTTCTTTTTTTTTTTTTTGAGACGGAGTCTCTCTCTGTCTCCCAGGCTGGAGTGCTGCGGCGAGATCTCGGCTCACTGCAAGCTCCACATCGCCGGTTCACGCCCTTCTCCTGCCTCAGCCTTCTGAGTAGCTGGGATAAAGAACCCAAAGAACTGTGTGACTTTGAGAAAATCACCTTACTTCTCTTTGTCTCATTGGGTTATAATGAAATCAAACAAGTTAGAACAATGTCTGGTAAACAGTAAGCACTCAAGTGTTAGCTATTAAGTAATAAAGCAATTAATGTGTTTAGTCAAATATTTGTTGTTTGGAATCTATGTTTGCTGTTGCCGAAGGCATCATTCTATAGGAAAGAGAATGTTTCTCATTCTTCTCAAATAAATGCAGTTATGGTATATTCTTCTGAATGTCAATAACATCTTGAGGGTTTGGAGGGCCACAGTAATGACAACTGTACAACTAAAGAAAACTTTTTTATTTTTAATTTTTTAGATGAGTAAACAGAGGTTCAGAGAAGCCAAATAATTAAGGCGGGACCAGTAGATTTCTCAAGAACTCTTGGTTAATCTTAAACACGTTAGCAGTTTCTTGTTGGCTCAGTCGAAAACCAAAATAATAGCCCACTCAGTGTTTCTCTGCCCCCAGGATCCTGTGGTGAAGGCTTGTTAAAAATGAAAATTTCCAGAACCCTCTCAGGACTGATTCTCTGAAGGGTTAACCAGCATCTTAGGTGCTTCTTATATAACTTTAATTCGTAGAACCATGACACTTTCAGTAAGGCAGGGAGAGAGTATCCTCAGAGAGTCAAACTGGAGCAAACCTCGGCCACCTTTTAGGGCCGGCTGTCCGGGTAACTGAGATGTCACACTTGATGCTCTGCCTGGCCATCAAGCAACTCCCAACCATCTGCCCCCTTAAGATCCTAAAACCTTCCCTCTGCCATTACTCCACAGTTGTGATTGGCAAATATTGCATTCTTCGGCTGTTTTCCTCAACGGGAAGAAATAACAGAGATTTTTGCAAGCTCGTGATCATGGAACTCAAACCTGGGCCTGTTCCACCTTAAAGGGCCTAGGCATGCCTAGTGCTTGGGTCTTGCAGAGTTTGGGCACCACCATATTTGGAGCGTGCCTACTTTGGGGCGGGAACCTCCTTGGGAGTGATTAGGTCAGCGCTGGGGGAGGTGACCTTGTTTGGTTTCTGGCACCCGAGAACAGTGGTGCACTGTTTCCGCTGCCCCCGTTTGTCTAATTGGCCCAGACGCTCCACCAGTGCGAAGCTTTCCGGGAGCTCCTCGCTGGCCACCCCCGCGGCCCGCAGCCCGGCAGAGGCGGGAAAGCAGCGCGCCTGCGCCGTGGGAACCGGGGCTGGAGGCGAAAAGCGGGGAGCGGAGGGGGGCCGCTGGAGCCGAGTAGCGTACAGAACGGCGTGTGACGCGGGGACGCCGCGCGCTCCCAACGTCGCCCCGGTTTGACGCACACGGCACCAAACTGTGAGTTTCAGGGGTTATTTGGTCAGATTCGCCGGGACCCGAGTGGGTTTCAGGCCTCTGGGCTGTGGCAGCGGCGGGACTGAGGGTGGCGGAAGAACTTGGGGGACCCGGCCTCCGGCTCTCGAGCCCGGGGAGCTACGCCCTAGGCTGGGTCCCAACCATCCGAAAGGACGCATTTTGCCGCACAGGCTAAGATGGCGGCGGCGGCCGAGGAGGCGGAGTTGGTGCTACACAAGGAGCCCGGGTCCCGGGTTCGGGGAGGCGGCGGCCGCAGCGGTCGCTGGGGGCCACGGAGCCTGAGGTGAGCGGCGGCCGCCGCCGCGGGGCGGGACTCGGCGGAGGGATGGGGGGGCCTTTCCGCTGCGGCGTCGGAGGATCCGGTAGCGGACACAAAGGGGCTGAGCTGGGCACTAGACTTGGGGGTTTTGTTTAGTCACATGAAGCCGAGCAGCCAGTGAGCAGTAGGGGGAAGGGGCCGAGATCAGGCGGCTTGGGGAGCCTGGCGGTCGCCATTGCAATGCACTGAGTAACGGGGCGGGTCGAGAGCGGTCACCAACCCCTCTCGTTGAGGCTGCTCGGTTGTGGCCAGAAACGCCGGCTCCGGCATTTACTGTACACACCCCTCCCCTTACTTGGGACAGGACTGCATAGCCCTTCCCTCCCCCCGTCCTGCAAGATCTTATGCGACTAGGTGCCTGGGAAGTAACAGCAAGAGGTAAATCTCTCGAAGTGTTTGGGTTGCCAGGGCTTGGTGGGTGTCCAGCTAAAGCTTTTTGCCTCTCCAGGTCTGATTCTCTGGCCTTTGTGTCCCTGGGAAGTGACTCTGCCAGAGGAAAGCAGGTGTGCTCCACTTCTCCCGTGAACCTGAAGATGAGTTGTCCCAGACTCTTCTCAGTGATTGGAAGCTTAGGTGGTGGAGCTAAAGGTTACTTGTTACGAGACTTCTACAGACAACTCTTGTTGGGATCCATCTATGGTTTAGCAACATTAGTGGAAAAGTTTTCTTGAACTGTATAAGTAATACTGACTTTGAATATAAAAACGTTTATATTTAGACTTCAGATTTTGTGTGATCATCAAACTCAACGAGGGGATAAACATAATTGGGGGCGAATGATGGTCCTGTCTTGTTAATACTTTCAACAGAAGTATCAAAACACCACTGTCTATCCTGTCCAGTCCTGACTAATTCCACGCTTGCTGCATCTGGATGGTAGATTTGTTTTAATTGTGTATTCCCTCCCTGCAGTAGTTTGCTTTAGTTGTAAACAGTTTTTGGTCCCATAAGAAGGAAAACGTTTCAAAAAATAGACAACTAAAGTTTCTCAAAGAAAGGAAACCTGGCTCTTTGCCTTCAGTGGCATGTGTAAGTATCTAGGGAACTTGGTGGCAGTAATACTGCATTTTAGTAGGTTTGCTAAGAAAAAACTCGGTTTTATAATAAGGCTATAATCTAGCTTAAGACTTTTGAATTGGTGAAACATAAAGCTTGATTAGTATTAATGCAGTGGTATGTATTGCTTTTAAAAGCCTTACGATTTCTAACAAAGTTGTACTGCAATTATATCATACTTTGTGTTGGTATTAACTAATGAAGTACAAGATTTTGAAACACCTAATGTTTTGTGTTGGCTATTAACAGAATTCCTTGATTGGAGGGATATTTAAACACATCAGTGTTCAGGTCTCTGTGTTCAAATTGAAATTTGAATTTTTCAGAATTACTTAACTTTCATTTCCTTGTTCTTTTCAGATATTTATTTTCTCTTTTTTTAGCTTTTCTTCTAATACAGAACAGTCTTGTATTAATGAGTAGGAGATGCATTCACATTAGCAAATGTTTTCCTGGATCATGTAGTTTTACTGTGGAAGGAATATCAAAGAACAACTGCTCTTACCCTCCTCTTTTACAATATATTGAGGTCCAGAGATGATTTAAGTTAGTGGCATAATGGAAAATTGCCTTTCAGCCTCTACCCATTGCTGTTTGTATTTGTCATATTGCTGGGATGAGAAGGTGAATATCTACAACTAATAATGGTTAAAAAAGGGGATGTTATTGAGAATACTTGTTAATTAAGTATTATTAGGTTCATGAGAACTTCTGTGACAATAAGTTTAAAACTTTCGTATTGGCCGGGCACGGTGGCTCACG
The DNA here is from genome assembly GCF_049350105.2 of Macaca mulatta. Classification (NCBI taxonomy): domain Eukaryota; kingdom Metazoa; phylum Chordata; class Mammalia; order Primates; family Cercopithecidae; genus Macaca; species Macaca mulatta. Next base: position 149,603,626 of record NC_133406.1, read on the forward strand.
CCTGTAATCCCAGCACTTTGGGAGGCCGAGGTGGGCAGATCACGAGGTGAAGAGATGGAGACCAACCATCTTGGCTAACATGGTGAAGCCCTGTCTCTACTAAAAATGCAAAAATTAGCTGGGCGTAGTGGCGCGCGCCTGTAGTCCCAGCTACTCGGGAGGCAGAGGCAGGAGAATCACTTGAACCCAGGAGGCAGAGGTTGCAGTGAGCTGAGATCGTACCGCTGCACTCCAGCCTGGCGACACAGTGAGACTACGTCTCAAAACAAAAAACAAAAAACTTTCATATTATATGGTAACTTAGTTTTTAAAGTGACTTTCAGTGAAACAAAATCAGGTACAAAATACAGAAATATCGGATAGTTTCAGAGCAATGTTGCTTTTGAATTTTAAGGTTTTCCAAATGTAGTCATGACCCAGAAATTGAAAAATTAAAAAACAATCAGGTACTTGATAAATTTCTTTGAAAGTTTGAAATAACTGCTGTTATTGCCAGTTATTACATAAGAAAAGAAATGAGATCAATGCTGAAAATAATGGTGTCTTTCATTTTGTAATAGTGTTTTGGTTGGATAAACAAATGTGCCACTCAGAATGTTCCTTTTTTTTAAAACAACTTTTTAAGACTACTGCTTCTACTGAGTGGTATCTCTAAGGTCTGTCAGGAAATTGAACAAGTAGTGACTGTCATTTATGGTGCGACCCTACAGTGATCTTTAACTTCTTTGAATGTCAAATTTAGCAAAAAGTTAACTTGTTTTAAGGTTTTAAAAGTTTTTATGGGTCATTTCAGGTGCTTTTAAATTACTGATTTTTGTAAGTTGATAAGCTGTTTTACAATTTTCAATATTATGTGAGTGGATTTACTTACACTTTCATTTTGTGAAAATTAGAGTCACTTTCAGGTTATTTGTAGTTATAAAGTCGTCTGTCACCTGCCAACCTTAAACATTTTCCAGTTTTAATTTGTCCTTCAAGTTATGAGAGTGTTTTGGGTGAATTGAGACTGTTAATGGGTAGCAGGAAGAGAAAAGAAAGTTTCAAGGAGAATAGAAGTGGTGGGATATCTGCAATCTAGAGAAAGGTCAGGTCCATTTTTTTCTGTCATCCTAAATACTGTTCTTTAGGGTTACTTATTTTGACCATTTTCTTAGGATGTGATGGTTCTGGAAGGAAAAGTGAATCTTATTCTTGTGGGAAGGCTTTTCAGTCAGGTCCTAAGACGATTGTAGCTTGTAGCAAATAGAGAAATTGGCATGTTGAGTTATCTAACCCTAATTTTATAGAGCACTTGTTTTAGCCATTTTTTAAAAGTGTTTTCTAAATGTTTTAAATTAGTAACCTTGTAAAATAAAACAAGAGAATGAAGAGTGGATACTATGGATACATATTCAGATGAGCTTTTATTTACACTTGTTATTTTTCTGGTGAAGAGAATGTGTCATAAATGGAGAATCTGTAAGTATTGAGTAAAGTGGTCAGGTATAGCATTGACTGAAGCAGTTCTAGACGTGGTGTTTTTGATTCCGGTTTATTACAGGGAAATAAATTGCTATTAATAGTGCAAGCCATTTACACCATTGAGTTTTGGGAGATTTGAGAATCATGGAACTGATGCTAGCACTAGCTCACCCTGCTGGTTGGCTAAAAGATATCTCCTCTTCTCCTTAAGAAACAAACATGAAGATCACAGGAGACCCTGAGGGTAGTAGAACTCTAAATTAAATTCTTTCTTCAAGGAGAGGAAGTTCCCATGAAAAAGGTGTTTTCTCTTCTCCAAGGTCGTAGTTGCTGCATTCTATTTTTTTTTGCCGATCTGCCAAGTTGAACCATAGAGTTACTATCCTTTCTTTTTCTTTCTTTTTGGTGGGGGGACAGAGTCACCGTTTGTTGCCCAGGCAGGGGTGCAGTGGTGCAATGTTGGCTCTCTGCCACCTCCACCTCCCATGTTCAGGTGATTCTCCTGCCTCAGTCTCTCAAGTAGCTGGGATTACGGGCGCCTGCCACCGTGCCTGGCTAATTTTTGTGTTTTCAGTAGAGATAGGGTTTCACCATGTTGGCCAGGCTGGTCTCGAACTCCTGACCTCAGGTGATCCACCCGCCTTGGCCTCCCAAAGTGCTGGGATTACAGATGTGAACCACCGTGCCTGGCAGGAGTTACTGTTGTTTTTGAACTTCCTGGGAACTCTTATGTGATTATGGAGAGTTAGTAGATTTTTTTCTTTTAATTTCAACATAAGAAATCCTTTGACAGTTGAGAAATGTTAGGAAAACAGCCCTGTGAGACTAACTTTCCAGGAGGAAAAAAGCAGAGGATTTCAAGAGGAAGAGGACGAGGAGCCTGCCAGGGCAGAAGCAGCAGCAGTGCACACTTCTCTTGGTTGGGCGAAAGTGAGACTGGATTAAGGTTAGCGTTTCTGAGAGATTTTCTTTCCACTCTCCTTCTACTAATCTTGGCCCTACCCCTTCTGTCTGCTAGCTGTAGTCTTTCCATTTCGTTTGGAATCCTTGAAACAGATCTTGTAAGTAAAAATAAAGATAAGTGATTTGTTACATGAAACTTAATTCTGCTAGCCTAGATTTTGGTAGAATTGAAGTTGGGTTAGAGTGATGAATGCAGATTTTATGTGTTAAGCCTTTTGATATGTATATCTTCTTTTAAGTTGGAAATACAGCTTTTAAAATACTTTATACAGGCCGGGTGTGGTGGCTCACACCTGTAATCCCAGCACTTTGGGAGACCGAGGTGGGTGGATCACTTGAGGTCAGGAGTTTGAGACCAGCCTGGCCAACATGATGAAACCCCGTCTCTACCAAAAATACAAAAATTAGTTGGGCGTGGTGACACGTGCTTGTAGTCCCAGCTACTTGGTAGGCAGAGGCAGGAGAATCGCTTGAACTTGGGAGGCATAGGCTTCAGTGAGCAGATACTGTGCCACTGCACTCTAGCCTGGGTGACAGAGTGAGACCCTGTCTCAAAAAAGAAAGACTTTGTACAAACTCTAGAAACATAAATATGTCTTGAGCCAAATAGACAATTGAAAATAAAAATACCTAATAAAGTGTTAAGATTAAAATTCTTTACACTTTACAAAGCATGTTTACCTGTAGTCAATCAATTTTCCATCTAATTTTTTGAAAAGATTAATATTTTACTTACAGGTATCTCTTTCCTTAGTTTCTTGAGAAAGATGTTAAGTGCAGTCATGTGCAGCGTAATGGTGTTTTTTGGTCAGTAGTGGACTTCATTTACGATGGGGTCCCGTAAGATTATAATACTGTATTTTTACTGTATTTTATGTTCTGTGTTTAGATACACAAATACTTAACAGTTATGTTACAATTGTGTATGGTATTCAGTACAGTAACATGCTTTACAAGAGCGTGTTGTGACCTAGGAACAATAGGCTATACCAAGTAGCCTAGGTGTGTAAGCAGCCTCTACCATGTAGGTTTGAGTACACTTTGTGATGTTTGCACAGTGACCAAATTGCCTAAGAACGCATCTTTCAGAATGTACATCCATGCTTAAGTGATGTATGATTGTAAAACTAGTACTTTCAGAGCACCACTTAGTGGGGAGGAGAGGGGTGATTCCCAATTTATTGTTGGTTTGTGAAGGTGGGTAAAAGCCTTCACAGAGTTGGAATTGCCTTTTGTTTGCTACTGACTCACTAAATACTTTACACACAGACACACACCTCTGTGCATATATATACACACACACAGAATCACAATTGCAATTGTAATTATGCATATATAAAGAGGCAGGATGTGATAAGTTTTAAAAGTGTAAGCCTTGAAGTAAAATTGGCAGGGTTCAGATTTAGCTGTGTGAGCACTAAGCAAGTGGAATTAGTAATTACCATCTTCAAAGAGGTTTAGGGTTGATATTACCTAATTCGTGTAAAGTCCTTAGCTTTCTGGCACACAATACTGAGTAAAGTAAGTGTTAGTTGTTAGAGTAATATAGTTATTGTTACCATTGTTTGATTATTCTTTCTACATTAACTTGAAATTTTCACCTGTGAGTGATTTGGAGTTGTATACTTTTGCTAATGTACCATTTTAAGCCATGCCTATAAAGACAAGGTTGTTATAGAGGAAGTGAGAAGTAGGCATCAAAGTGTGCCTTCTCTGATTCTAGCAGTAGAATCTTATAACCAGGTTAAATATTTCAGGAATGCATTCCCAGCACTGTCAGCAGATGAGTAGATGCACTTGGGAATGAGTACATTTTAATGAAGTTATTTCCCAACCAGTGCATTGGTTTGTCTTTGTTACACATCCTGAATTTCTTCACTCTTCTTTCAATTTTTGACTGTGAGGCCATGTGGTGACCATTAGTAGAGAGAAGAAGGTCAGTGACTATGCATATTTGTAATGTACATATAAACCCAAGATGAGAGTGAGGAGTGACTGGTAGGTAGCTAGATTGAGGAGGGTGGAATCTAATCTTTTCATTGGATAGTCTGAGTTGGGAATTTCCCAAACAGCATTTCCTTTTGCTGTTTTCCTCTCCACACTTTGTTTTGTATATGTCTGTGCTGGTATGGTGTTAAAGTTATCAGTTCCCCCTCTTTAATTTTCTTTCTACCACTAACCTCCTAGCACAAACACAGATTTTAAGCTTATAAGCAAATTTGTCAAAGACAGCTTATAAAAATAATTTTAGGTTCACATGAGGAGGGGTGCTAGTATGAAATTGTAAGTTTTTCATTTATGCTTGGAAAATATTTACAGCAATTTGGAAAGTGAGGGGTGAAGTCACCCATAATCTTATTACCATTATATAATTATTAGTATTAAAGACAGATGACATTAAGTAAGCATCTACTATATTCTTTTAATAATCCTGTGATATATATATTCCCACTTTACATGTGAGGAAACACATCCACTTAATAGTGTAGCAGCCAAGTTTGAACCTAGGTACATCTTGAGAAAGGTCTGGAGAGGAGACCTTTCTGTTCTACCTTCCTGCTCTTCTTTTATATATATCCTTTTACCTAGTTGTTATACAATTTGTAAGTTTCATCTCCTAGTTTTAAAACTTAGCATTATAAAAACATTTTTCTCCCTACCCTTATTTCAAGTGGTGTCGTATTGCTCACATTGTCTATTCATACCACCATATAAAGGCTCTTTGTCTTGGCTGCTGGACATTGATACAATGATATTGACCAAAATGGATGCTGCCCTTTACTGAGTGACTAAGATGAAAAAAATCAGACTTAATCAGAACTAATACTTTATGGGATTTGGATTGCTACAGGTTTAATCATGCCATCTATCCTTGCTGGTGGGACATTTGAACTTAGAATTGTATATAAGTAAAATACAGATGAGAAATTGAATAATTTATAGCTATCTGAAAACAACTTTTTAAAATATATTTTAACACTTTGAAATGCCTTGCGCTTCCTTGTGAAAAATCTTAAAGGGATATTAAAATTAAATGGGCACTTAAAACTTATCTAGTTACTATTAGTAATTCCTAATATAATTTTATTTAATTCATAAAAGAAAAAAGCGAATTCTGGCACTCATTGGGAAGATGGCATTATATGTTGATATAATTTGTGGGACATAGTGACTATAGTTAATATTGCATACTTCAAAGTTGCTGGGAGAGTACATTTTAAGTGTTCATACCACAAAATATAACTAAGTGAGGTAATCCATATGTTAATTAGCTAAATTTAACCATTGCATAATTTATATGTTTTTCAAAATGTGTTGTACACCATAAATATATACAATTTGTATTAGTTTAAGAAGAAGAAAAAGATAATTTGTGGGCATTTATAAATAGATTGTATAGGTCAACACTGCACAGTAGAAATATAAGTTGAGTCACAAATGCAATTTTAGATTTTCTATAGCTACATCAAAAAAAAATAAATAGGTGAAATTTTATTAATGGATTTTTATTTAACACAGCATATCTCAAGTACTATTATTTCAACATATAAACATGATTGAACTACTTTACATTTTTTCTTTTTTTTAACCATATTAAGTCTTCAAAATCTGTTGGTATTACATACTTAAAGCACATCTCAATTCAGACTAGCCAGACTTCAGGTATTCAGTAGCCACATACAGTTACTGTGTTAGACAGTGCAATTACAGATAGTCCTATAGGGGTACAGAGAAAGAATAATATAGAAATAGAACTGAACAGTAAAGAATGGCTGAAAACAGAAAATGCTTGAGAAGAATATTCCCATAAAGAAGTGATGGGAATTAAAATTAAGCAAATACAGTTTGATACCAGGTAATAGAGTGACTTGAATCCAGTTTAGGGAATATAGTTTGGGGTATGTGTGTGTGTGTGACTGCGAATATGTATTGGAGGGTGCCTAATTCATGTCTCATACATGAGCACTTGATACATACTGAATTAGCTGGGTGCATTGGCTCACGCCTGTAATCCCAGCACTGTGGGAGGCTGAGGCAGGCAGATCACCTGAGGTCAGGAATTCGAGACCAGCCTGGCCAACATGATGAAATCCCATCTCTACTAAAAATACAAAAATTAGCTGGGCATGGTGGCGTGCACCTGTAATCCCAGCTACTTGGGAGGCTGAGGCAGGAGAATCGCTTAAACCTGAGAGGTGGAGGTTGCAGTAAGCCAAGATCATGCCACTGCATCCCACGTGGGTGACAGAGTGAGACTCTGTCGCCAAAAAAAAAAAAAAAAAAGATAAATATTGAATTAATATTTAGAGAGAATTAATGTGACACCACAGAAAATGCTGGAAAAAACATCCTAACAAAGCCTTGTGGATCTTCAAAAGGGAAAGAGTTTCGTTTAGGGAATATTGATGTTCTGTAATTAACAATACGATGGATTGATAAAGAAGGATGAGAATTGAGAAAAGGTTTTTAGATTTAGCTATTATTGGTTACTTGTTTTTAAGTGTTTTATTTAGGTATAACTTTCAGTGCACTTACAGTGAGGTGCACAAATCTTAAGTACAACTCAATAAATTTATACATATAAGTATACCCAGGTAACTCCCAGGTACTGGGAGGTACTGGGTTACACCTGGGGAGAAGAGGATGTAAAAAAAGCATAGACGTGAGAGTTGTGGAATGCAAGCATTTTCCCTGGTTAGAGCCTATCTATTTTAAATGAATTACCCAGATTGAGATGTAGAAGAATGTTTTTCTTCACTGATTAAAGGCGCCTTGTGCTCCCTCCTATTAATTTCTCCCTATAGAAGTAACCACTATTCTAGCCTCTAACCTCTATCACCATAAATTAGTTTTTGCTTGTTTCTTTTTATTTTCCTTCCTTTTTTTTTCTTTTGAGACAGGGTCTCACTCTGTCATCCTAGCTGGAGTGCATTGGCACAATCTCAGCTCACTGCAACCTTCACCTCCCAGGCTCAAACGATCCTCCCACTTCAGCTTCCTGAGTACCTGGAACTACAGGTGCGCGCCATCATGCCTGGCTTATTTTTTTTTTTTTGTAGTAGAGACGGGGTTTTACCATGTTGCCCGGGCTGGAGTTTTTGTTTCTGAACTTCTTATGGCATATTTGTTCTCCTTCCCAAGGTTAGTGAGAATTGATGCTTGAATCCATCTCTCTTTTCTTCTGTCCTTGTTTGGCGTTGTTATGAACTGGGAGGTAAATCAGGTGAAATTTGGTACTATGGCCCTTTTTTCCCCCCAGTGACAAAATCAAAGAGGTGCTTCTTAGTGTTCATAATAGTACTCCTTTAGACATTAGTTTTATGACTTGATATTTTGTTTAGAATGCAGAGATTTGAGTTGCCTCCACCGATAATATAGTTGCCTGGCTTGCTGTCATTACAGTGTTCTCTAGGCATATAGCCAGGAAGTAGGTGGAGGAGGTTGTGGATTGCCTCCTTATATAACGGTTTTTGGAGCCTCTTTGATAGTAGCTTCCAGGCATTTTATCAGTTAGCTATTAGGCATTTTAGGTTGCTTATTAAGGTATATGGGTATTTCTGATTTTAGTTTTAGAAGTAGGAATAAATAGGTGTACTTTTTTTTTTATAGGTAGGTATCTAACCTGTCCAACAGAAAAGTAGAATATAACTAGAATGTTACCTTATGGACAGTTGCTTACAAGTGTGAATGGTTAAAGCCCATGTAGGAGACTTTATAAATGGAAAACTGAAATAGAATTGTTCATCATGGTTTTTACTTTTAGTGCTTGAATCAGTTTTTTTCCCCAAATGGAATTAATAGTTGTAGCATTATTTTTTGTAAATACTGAATAGTAGAAACCTTATTGTAGTATAGAAATATTAAATTGGTGCTTTGCAGATAAAGAATTTTTTTCTGAAATGTGTATTATAATAAAGTTGTTAAAAGTACATAATAATAAAAAATGTGTCTTCACATTCTAGTATATCTAGTTTTGAAGAATGAATATGTAAATTGTGCAGAAATGGATATGAAAAGACTTTCTCATTAACATTTGGATTGCGAATGCTCTTGAGTTTATAAATGAAAATATTTACTCTATATAAAGAAGTTTTGTCTTTTGGAATTTGTAATAAATTTGTTTAATATACTCTTGCTCCAAGGATTTTAGTATTTGTCTTGAAGAAATAATAAAATCTCGCCTGTCAACTTTTCTTATTGTAGCTTTTGTGAAGTATAAAAGGCTAAAGCAAATTGGTTAAATTAGACATTAAAAAAACTATATGATTATTATCTCCAAAATATTGAGACTTTATACATAACAGCTTTTGGGGGCTAGATTTAGAAAATCACTAACATAAAACAATTAGAATTTTCTTAATTATCATCTTCAGAACTAATGTATGTAGGAAAAAATACACTCAAGTTTGTGTTCTGTGTTTACATGTTGTTTTGACAAAAATGAATGTTACATTTGAATTTAGTTTTGGGAGATTTCAGTTTTTTTGTATTCAGAAAAGTCTTGTCTGTCTGGTTGTATTTCCCCCAGTTTTCACATGTTTTATTTAACTGGGTTAGTTGTCATACAAAATTCAGCTAATGCTTCACTAGGAGTAGGGATGCACATATACAGAGCACAGGATATGGCGTCTACTCCAAAGAGCTCATGATCTAAGATATAACTTGAAGAGTACTTAACTGTGAAACATTTAAATTACTGAGCTGACAAAATAAAATCTGTAATAAGATTAATTAATAAAGCTTCTTGACAAAAATAATTTTTTAACCTAGATTTTGAAGAAGTGGTATGTATAGGTTGGTGAAAAGGGAAGGAAATAACAGCTAGGGGGAAGAGCATGTTAAAAAAGCGCAGATATTTTGGGATGCTGAGGCAGGTGGAGCACCTGAGGTCAGGAGTTTGAGACCAGCTTGGCCAACATAGTGAAACCCAGTCTCTACTAAAAATACAAAAAAAAAAAAAAAAAAGAAATTAGCCAGGTGTGGTGGTGGGTGCCTGCAATCCCAGCTACTCGGGAGGCTGAGACAGGAGAATCACTTGAACCTGGGAGGTAGAGGTTGCAGTGAGCTGAGATTGTGCCACCACACTCAGCCTGGGTGACAGAGTGAGACTGCGGCTCAGGGGAAAAAAAAAAAAAAGCACAAACATGAGAGTTGTGGAATGCATGCATTTTCCTTGGTTAGAGTCTATTTTAAACGAATATAGTAAAAAATAAGATTGTGGCATGAGCTGGAGGGATCTAAAGAAGTTTGGATTAGAAATTGGAAATAAGGAGTTCTGAAGATCATTGAACAGAATTACATGAAGAAATATGATTAGCAGCCAGATACAGCATGATTGGAGAGGAGATTGAAGTGAGGAAGGCCAGTTAGTGTTTATTATCTTGGTGAGTGGGAAGGGTATATTAAGAGTAAGGATATGTAGTTTTAAATAAGTCAAATCAAATATTGTGGCTCCTCAGTTTGTAGTACAGAGCTAAAATAAGAATAAGAATTTTATTATCTTCTGATATTCAAAATAAATGGAGATAGAGTTTGCATATAACTTACTAGCACTAAATTGAGGTAGGCCTTTCTCTTAAAAAAAAAAAAACTGGCTTGGACTTTTTTTTCTGTTAAGTTTATTTTGAAAACCAAGAAAGTTATGCTATAATGGCGTTTTCCTAAGTAAAGAATATTTAAGGTAACTGGTAAGAACTTGTATGCTCAATTTTGAGTTAAAATTCTATATTTTATTCATGGCTTAAGAGACATTATAATTTGCATTGGAGCTGGTGGGAAAACAGGAAATAATAAAAATTAACAATGAGTACTACGTATTTATATTTGTTTTTAAGTAGACACTTGTTTTAAAATATAGGAACATTTGGGAATACTCTGCTTTTATAGGAAAATAATGTTCTTAAGATGTAGGGTTTTTAATAATTCCTAAATTGAATGTACATTATGTTTTATAATGGGTAAAGGTCATTTTTAAAATAGAATTAGAAAAACAGGAAAAATTATAAAAGTAATACAATTTTTTAAATCCTCGTGGTTTTTTTTTTAAGAGTTAGGAAATAGAACAGAAGCTTGGGAACTAATAGTTTTAGAGTTTTAAGATACCATGTTTTAGCTTAACATTTACATTTTAAACATTGTCACAGTTAAATTAAGCTTTTAGGATTTAGTATGCAGTAGTTCTCTGCTGGCACTAAGTCTTTCCCCTTCGCTCCTTTCCAACAGGTGTTGCCCAAGCTCTCATAAGCCATTCTTTTCTTTCTATTATTATTACTATTTTGTAGAGACGGGTCGCACTTTGTTGCCCAGGCTGGTCTTGAACTCTTGGGCTCAAGCAGTGCTCTTGGCCTCCCAAGGTGCTGTGATTACAGTTGTGAGCTACTGAGACCAGCCTTTTTATTCTGATGGTCAGTACTGATGAAGTCCTTTCCAACTTTGGGCACACAGCCTTCCGTTATTTCTGCCGTCAGTTTTTTGTCTTTCTACTGTGCTTTTCAACCTTGGTTATTTATGAATCACCTTCATCTGCGCAATTATTACTTACCATTTAACTGCAGCAAGTAAAGACATTAATAGTGAGGTTTTTGGGAACGTGGTAAAATCAGGAGGTATGTTTCACTTTGTCCAAGTTATCTGATGAGGCAGATCAGCTAAAGCAAAATACAGTGGGTTGCTCCCTACTATCACTGGGACCTAGAGATTTCATCTACATCTCTGAAAAATGAGGTTTCTGTATGATAGTATGGGTGAAAAGGAATGTCAGCAGAACTATCAGCTGTTTTCTGATTATCCTGATGAACTAGTGGTATAGGAAGCTTTTCTGAAAATGCTGCTCTGAGTTGCTTGCTTAAGTAGTCGCTTTTTAATACCTGTGTATGGCTCCATAGTTCTTGAGAATAGCCCTATCTCCATTTGTTTGTAGATGAGAGAAAGCTGAACCTTCTGCTGTCAGTGGAGAAGGCCTAGAATTAGTCTAGAACTGGTGCTGTAGGGCCCTGGAATGCTTCAGGAATTGGTGTCTGCAGGGACCTCTGAAGGAATTGTCTAAAAGTCTGTGTAACAAGTGAGCAACACTGATGGTTCCAGGAAAGGGACTCCTGCCTCATCCAAGTTTTCTTCTTTGACGTTCAACCTGAGGATCTCTGTACTTGAGAACAGTAAGCACAGTTCAGGTTAAGGGCATCATACTGGAAAACAGAGAATTACATGAAAATCTACATGTTGATCTGAGAGTTATTCCCAATCTCTTTTTCCCTCCCAGTTCGGAGAATACTGGCTGACAAGTTCTTGCCCCATCTAGCTGTGAGATTAAAAGATTCATCCTGTGACAGCAAACTGATGAGATCAGGAAAAATGTCTAACTGATAACAGATGTGGCCCAGATGGATAATCCTACAGTATGTCTCCTCATTAAGACAGAATCTCTAGGCAACTTTTAAATGCCTCAACCTTAAATATGAGATTAAGGATCACCAAATATTTGAGGATAACCTTAATATGAAAGAGAAGAGGGAAATGGAAATACTTTAAGAAGAAGACAAGTTTTTATAAAAAGTTACTGATTTCTTCAGAAGTAGATACTGCATCTTTGAAACAAGAAAGGATGCTATGAAAAAGCAGTGCCCAGAAAAGAAGAGCTTCTAGAAATTTAGAATATGAAACACTTCATAGAATAATTGGAAATTCAGAATATTAAATTCTTATTAGAAGGTTGGAAGATAAAGTTGAGAAAACGCTCACAGAGGAGGACAAAAAGAGTTGTAAAGTGGGAGAAAATAAGAAAACTAGAGGATCACACTTGCATGCATGTTCAACGTATGAAAAGTAAGAATTGGCTGGATGCGGTGGCTCATGCCTGTAATCTCAGCCCTTTGGGTGGTTGAGGTGGGCGGATCACCTGAGGTCAGGAGTTCAAGACCAGCCTGGCCAACATGGTGAAACCCTGTCTCTACTAAAATACAAAAGTTAGCCGGGCGTGTTGGTATGCACCTGTAATCTGAGCAAATCGCTTGAACCTGGGAGGCAGAGGTTGCAGTGAGCTGAGGTAGCGCTCCTGCACTCCAGCCTGTGCAACAGTGGGAGACACTGTCTTTAAAAAAAAAAAAAAAAAAAAAAAAAAAAAAAAAAGGGAGAAAATGGAAGAAATTATGTGAATTTCCACAGTGAAAGGGCTCATGAATGCTCAACATGGTGACTGAAAAAAAGAACATCAAGATATATCATGGTGAAATTTCAGACACCAGAAATAAAGGGAAGATCAAGAAAGCTTTCGGGAATGGAGCACAAAGGAGGGATTAGAAATAGGTAGCATTGGAGAGTAATCAGTAATGGAATAATACCTTCAAAATCCTGAAGGGAAGTTATTTCCAAACTCTTCATTCTATACCAATCTATCAAGTGTGGTAGGAGGCTAAAAATATGAAACGTATGAGGTTGTTAGAATCTTTACTTCAAAAGTGCCATATCAGGAAGTTACTAAAAGGCACAGGCTCCATCAAAGTGATGGGATAACTAAAAAGAGGGGGATCCGGGAAATAGGATGCAGTACAGGAGAAGAGTAAAGAGAATTTCTAGGATGATTATGAAGGGAGATTCAAGGATAGTGCTGTACAGGAGGTCTGAAGAGTAACCAGTTCGGCTTGGGACAGGAGGATGAAGGGATCTAGATGGTGTGTCTTTAGAGGGGGAAAAAAAAAAAAAGGACTTTTCTGATTTAATTTATAAGGGATATTTGTTGGTAGTTTTCTTATGATAACTTTATCTGATTTTGGTATGAGGGCAATATTGGCCTCATAGGAATGAGTTAGGAAGTGTTCCCTTCTATTTTTTGAAAGAGTTTGAGAAGGAATAGTGTTAATTCTTAAAATGTTCCCCAGATTCCAGGGAAGCAGTCTGGTCATGGATTGTTTGTTTGTTTTTATGAGACAGAGTCTTGCTCTGTTGCCCAGGCTGGAGTGCAATGCACAATCTTGGCTCACTGCAACCTCGAACTCCGGGGCTCAAATGATCTCTCCTCCTGCCTTAGCCTCTCAGGTAGCTAGGACTACAGGTGCTCTCCACCGTGGTTGGCTAGGTCCTGGACTTTTCTTTGTGGGAAGTTCTTTCTACTTGATTTAGGTCTATTCAGATTTCCTGTGTCATCTTCAGTCAGTTTCAACAGTTTGGGTTTTTCTAGGAATTTGTCCATTTCATCTGCACTATGTAATTTGTTGGCATACAGTTGCATAGTGTTCTTCTATAATCCTTTTTATTAATATAAGGTTGGTAGTAATGACTCCTTTTCCATTCCTCACTGTAGTGATTTGAATCTTTTCTTAGTTTAGCTGAAGGTTTGTCAATTTTGTTCTTTTCAAAGAACTAACTTTTGGGTTCATTGATTTTTTTTTTTCCCCCTCTACTTTTTTTCTGTTCTCTATTTCTGCTGTGTTCTTTATTTTTTTTTTCTTTTGCCTGCTTTGGGTTTAGTTTGTCTTTTCCTAATTTCTTAAGATAGAAAGTTAGGTTGTGGATTTAAGACCTTCTTTTTTAATGTAGGCATATATAGCTGTAAATTTCCCTATAATAAGCATTGCATTTACTTCATCCCATAAGTTTTAGTATGTTTGTTTTTATTTATCTCAACATATTTTCTGATTTCCAGTGCAATTTCTTCTTTGGCTTACTGGTTACTTAGATGTTTGTTGCTTAATTTCGACATATTAATTTACCAAATTTCCTTCTGGTATTGATTTCTAGTTTCATTCCATTGTGGTCAGAGAACATACTCTCTGTGATTTTTATTCCTTTAAAATTTATTGACACTTATCTGATGGCCTAACACATAGTACATACTAAAGAACATTCCTTATTCTGCTGTTGTTAGGTGGAGCGTTTTGTAGAGTTTATAGTGTTCAAGTCTTCTATTTCCTTGATCTTCTGTCTGTACTATCCATTATTGAATGTGAAGTACTAAGGTTTCTAACTATTATTTTTGAATTCTGCCTTTCAATTTTGTCAGTTTCTACTTCATATATTTTGGGGTTCTCTTATTAGCTGTGCACATGATTATAAGTGGCATGTAATTTTGATGGATTGACCTTTTTGTTATTACAAAACATTCTCTGTTTCTAGTAACAATTTTTTGTCTTAATGTCTATTGTTTCTGCTGCGAGAATAGCTGCATCAGCTCTCTTTTGGTTGCTTTCTGCATGCTATAACATTTTTGATCTTTTACTTTCAGTTTATTTGTATCTGTTTAATCTCAAGTGTGTCTCTTATAGCCAGTATATAATTGGATTATGTTTTTTACCCATTCTGCCAGTATGTGCTTTTTGATTGGAGTGCCTGATTAATTTGCATTTAACATAATTACCAGTAAAGTGGAATTTACATCTGCTGTTTTGCTCTTTGTTTTCTATATATATCATTGTTTTTTGGGGTGGTTATTCCTCTAGTCCTCTAGTACTGCCTTTTGTGTTAAATAGATATTTTCAAGTGTATTACTTGAATCACTTGTTTTGTACTGTATATTTTTAATTCATTTTTGTAGTGGTTGCTCTGGGAATTATAATTAACAACTTAATTTTATTCTAGTTGAAATTAATACTGTTAATCTTAATAATATACAAAAAGTTTGCTCCTATATAGCTCTGTTCCCTCTCCTTCCTTCGTGCTATTATTGCCATACATACATCCTTTTATACCTTTTAAATCGAGAGAAGAAAAAGTCACAGAGAGAAAACAATTATACTGTCTTTTATATTTACCTATGTAGTTACCTTCACCATACTCCTTATTTCTTCAGATGGATTCAGCCTGCTATCTAGTGCTCTTTCATTTCAACCTGAGGGATACTCTTCAGTATTTGTTTAAATCTGTAAATGTCTTAATTTCTCCTTCTGTTATGAAAAATAGTTGTAGAATTCATGGTTGAGAGTCTTTTTCTTTCAGTACTTTGACACCATTGCCATCTGGCCTCCATGGTTTCTCATTAAAAATTAGTTGTTAATGTTACTAAAGATGTTTGTCTGTGACAAGTTGTTTCTTTCTTGCTTCTTTTAGGATTCTCTCTTCCTTTTTCAGCAGTTTTAGGATGATGTGTCTAAGGTGTAGATCTCTTTGGGTTTATCCTCTGTGTAATTCCTTGTGCTTTTTTGGATGTTTAGGTTAATGTTTTTCATCAAACTGGGGGAATTTTTAGTCACATTTCTTCAAATGCTCTTTCTGCCTCATTCTTATCTCCCCTCTCTTCTGAAACTCCTATTATGTATACGATGGTATGTTTAATGTTGTCTCACAGGTATTGTAGGCCCTATGCATTTTTAAAATTGTTTTCTTTCTGCTCCTCACACTGGATAATCTCAGTTGATCTGTTTTCAGGTTTGCTGACTTTTCTAGTGAATTGTTCATTTTAGTTATTGTGCTTTTCAATTCCACAATTTTTTTTTGTTATAATTTTTTATCTTTTATTGATATTCTCATAGTTTCAGTTCTTTAGACATGGGTTTCTTTTAGTTCTTTGAATATGCTTAAAGTAGCTGATTTTAAAACATTGTCTGGTTTAGTCAGTGCTATGTCTGGGTTTCCTCAGGGACAGTTTTGTGGACTGCTTCTCTCTCCATGTGTATGAACCGCACTTCCTTCTTCTTCTTTTTTATATCTTGTAATTTTTTGTTGAATACTGCACATTTAAAATAATGTCACAACTCTGATAATCAGATTCTCCTCTCCTCTCTGCGCCAGTGTTGTTATTTTAGTGATTTTTTTCGAAACTAATTCTATAAATTAATCTGTATTCTTTGTCACACGTAGGCACTGAAATCTCTGCTCCGTTGGCTTAGTGGTCAGCTAATGATTGGACAGAGATTTCCTTAAATGTCTGGGAGCTATACATCTTTTTGTTGAAGTTATGTGTGTGTTGGGACACTCCTTCAACACTTAACCAGGCAGTTTACAACTCTGCCTTACTCTTTAGTTCCTGCTTGTGCAGAGCCTCAAGTTTAGCTAGAGGTGAGCACTTAGGTCTTTACTGGGCATGTGTACAGCCCTTTCTGTACATGTGGCTTTCTATAGTCTCAGGAATATGATGGAGCTTTATAAAGCCCCCAGCTTTTCTTTTTAAAGATTTTAGTCTACTGTTTGCCTCAGTTGTTCTTCTCTCCCTCAGCCAGCTGCGATATGAAACAGTTACCTCTTTTTGACAAATGTCCTTTGGTTGTCCTAGGGTATTAGGGGAAGCTTTTTATACTAGATAAGTGCTGAGTCAAGTCAAATTAAACTAGCTTTGGGAGTAGAGCTTTCCAGGAGACCACCAGACATGTTAAATAATGAGTGCAGTGGCGTGGTCATAGCTCACTGCAGCCTCAAAGTCGTGGACTCAACTGATCCTCTGGCTTCGGCCTTGTGAGTAGCAGGGACTACAGATGCATGCCAACATGCCTGACTAATTTTTAAACATTATTTAGAGGTGGAGTACTACCATGTTGCCCAGACTGGTTTCAAGCACTTGGGCTCAAGCAGTTCTCCCCACCTCAGCCTCTCAAGTAGTTGGGATTATAGGCATAAGCCACTGGGCCTGATCCCCCAGGCTGCTAATTTTGAAAGCCACTACCCAGCTATGGGGGAGGATGGGAATAGGGGAAGATGAAATGCCTTAAAGTGTACTGGTCTTCCCAAATAAGATTCAGCCATTTATCACTCTTCCTAGATTGCTCCAAGCCTTTGGCTAATTTCCAGAGTTCACAGAATGTTGATTTTCACAGTTTTTGCCAGTGATCTTGCTGGTTTTATGGAGGAGATGATTTTCGAAGGTCTTTGTTCTGAAATTTTTGCTTATATTCTACTGTTGAATTTTGGGAGTTTTAAAATATTTTAGATATGAGTCTTTTGTTAAGTATATAGTTGGCAAATATTTTCTGTTATTCTAGAGAATATGTAGGGTTATCTCATAGTGATTTTTATTTTACGTCCCTGATTCCCAGTGTGACTGAGTACCTTTTACTATGTTTATTGCCAAGTTTTATAAATGTTTTGTGTGTCTTTGGAAAGAATGTGTATGCTGCAATTTTTTGGGTGCAGTATTCTTGTCTGTGTCTTAGTTTGGGCTACTGTAACACGTACTATAGACTGGGTGGCTTACAAACAACAGAAATTTGTTTCTCACAGTTCTGGAGATTGGAAGTCTGAGATCAGAGTGCCAACATGGTCAGGTTCTGATGAGGGCTCTGAGCCTCTGATGTCATATTTTTGATTTAGTGTTGTTACTACTTTCCTTCCCCTCCCCCTTTTAAAACTCTAGTTGTTGGTTTTCTCTGCCGGCCACAAACCCAATTTTTGTTTTCTGAAAATAACTTTTTTTCACCTCATTTTTGAAGGATAGTATCATTGGATATAGAAGATGTTGTTTCAGTGTCTCCATTTTTTCTGATAGATCAACCATTAATAGTATTGTTGTTTTTGATATGTTAACCAGTCATTTTTCTTTGGCTGCTGTCAATGTTTTCTCTTAGGCTTTCAGCAGCTTGACTATGATATGTATGCATATGTGGCTCTGTATATTCTGCTTGGGTTTGTTGAGATTCTTGGATTTGTTAAGTCAGTATTTTCTACTGAATTTGAAATGTTTTTGCCGTTGTTTCTTCAACAAAAATTTTTTTATGCTCGTTTCATTTTCTTTTTGGGACTTGATTTACATATGTTGGACTGCCTGATAGTGTCCTACTGGTCTCTTAGGATCTGTTTATTTTTCTTTAGTCATTTTACTTTCTGTTCTTTGGATTAGACGGTTTTGTTTCCCTGTCTTCAGACTCACCAATTCTTTCTTCTGCTATCTCTAATCTTCTGTTGAGTCATCTGATGAATTTTTTATTCTGGTTATTGTATTTTTCAGTTTTTTCTTTTTTTAAGTTTCTGTCAATTGTTTGAACATATTTTCTTTTAATTTTTGTAACATACTTAGAATAACTGCTTTGAATTAATTCAGGTAGATGCAGAATCAGTATCTGTTGATTTACTTTTCTTTTTTCCTGAGTCTGGGTCACATTTTCCTCTTTCTTTGCCTATCATGTTATTTTTTGCCTGCACGTTATGGATATGTTTTAGATTCAGTTAATGTTCTTAGAATTGCTGGTCTTTTTTTTTAAGGTAGGTAGTTAACTTACCTCGGCCCATACTGCAAACTTGGTCTCCCCTGATGTATGCAGCTGTGGCCATCTCTGCTCTCTTCTAGCTTTCCATTGCTGCTTTTTTGGCCTGGCTTCTTGGGGGTCTCCCAGTGAGTAAGTTGGTTGTTACCCAAAAATTTGTGGAGATTATAGTCTGATTTTGCGCTGTGGTTTTCTTGCTTCTTGGAATTTTACTAATTTCCAGCTGTTCTGCGGAGCTTCTAACCTTCACTAACACTTCAACCTTGTAGAGCTGCAGCTTCCTGCCACCTACACTGCATAGTTGGGGAATGCACTCTGTTGAAAGGCAACAAACTCAGTAATAACAGTGCCATTTTCAAGTGTAGCATCATTCTTTCTAGTTTCTGCCTACTTTTTCCTCAGTCCCTTCAGGTCTTCTCTGTGCCTACTGGTTTATCAGTCATCCAATGATTTGGGCAAAGTTTATACCTAGAATTTTTGTTTCACCCCTCTGGTTCTCTGACTGCCGTGTTTTTCCCATTTAAATTTCCGCTGTTTTCTCAGGCCTAAACACCAAGCCCTAGGGTGATAACTATCTTTCTCCAGAGATAATTTTTGTGTTCTTGTGGGGTCTCTAGCATTCTGTGATTACTTTAATTAAATTGTAGTGATTGAAGGATGGATGGGTGCATAAGGTATCTATAGGATGATGTCTCTATTTTTGGCTTGGATTTCTTCCATAGTAGTTTCATTCCTAAACATGTTCTCTCCATGAAGTGTGGCAAAGATAGCCACTGGCTGCTCTAACTTACATCATTCTCGTAGCTGTTTCTGCTGAGGATTCAAGCGACACTTTCCCAATAGTTTTTGCAAATGTACTAAGAAGCATTCTGTATCTCCCATTTCTGGATATAGTCCCATCCATGAACAAATTACTGTGCTAGGAGAACAGGGTAATCTGATCAGCCTGAGAGTCACTTGTTTATCCTTCCATTCAGGTGCCTAGGATTGGGGCCACTGTAATAGTTGAGTAAGAATGTGTCCCTATAGGGAAATTAAGGTTACTATTAAGTAAAAATAGAGGTAATGTTAGAGATAGAAGATTGCTCTATAACAGTTTTTATAGATTTTGGAGTGTCCTGAAAAATTTCACTGTATTGCTGGATCCAGTAAAGTTGTGTAGGAACAATATTTCACAAAAAATTATAATTGAGTGGTGACATTACTTACAATAATGATTTTGGTCAGTTTATATATCTCTGAGTTTGAAAAATTTTGTGACAGAATGTCTTGTAGAGTTACTGCTAATAAAAGAATGAAATAGATTTGGTCCTTTATTCCCCCCTTGTCTTCAAAAGTTAAGAGACCTAAATCAAATGTTAATATAAAGTAACTCCTAGGGCTAAGAAAAATTTCTTACAGTATTGTTAAGATAGAGTTGCCCTGTCAGTTAACTATTATTGTGTAACAAATTACTTTGAAACTTGGTGTGGTTTAAATCAATAAACATATATTGTTAGAAAAAGTCTGTGCGTCAGCTAGGCGGTGTTTCTGGTCTTGACTGGGCTCATTTATGAATCTGCATTTACCAGCAGGTCAGGAAGGTGGCTCTGCTTCTCTTGGCTGGATTCTCTCATATATTTGAGCATTGACTGGCCATAAGGTTGATCTAGGATGGCCTATATTGAGTTGGCTGTAGTTTGGTCTAGGGTATGCTGTGACATCTGGGTTACCCCCCCATCCTGAAGCAGATGAGAGTTAGCTTGTTATCATGGTGGTGGCAAGGTTTTGAAACAGAGAGCAGAAGTATACAATATCTCTTGAGGCCTAAGCTCAAAACTGGCAAACTGTGACATCTGCTGGATTCCACTGGTGTTTCTTATAAGGTCAATCCCAGATTTAAGAGGTCAAGGAGAGGACACTACTTCTTTTTTCTTTTTATTTTTTAAGAGACAGGGTCTTGCTCTGTTGCCCAGGCTGGAATGCAGTGGCACAGTCGTAGCTCACTGTAACCTCGAACTCCTGGGCTCACGCAATCCTCCTGCCTTGGCCTCTTGAGTAGCTAGGACCATAGACGTGCACTACCACACCTGGCTGATTTTTGTATTTTTTGTAGAGGCAGGGTCTCCTTGTGTTGCTCAGGCTGGTCTTGAACTTCTGGCTTCAAGTGATCCTCCTGCCTTGGCCTCCCAAAGTGCTGGGATTATAGGCATGAGCCACTGCAACTGGCAGACCACCTCTTAAAGAGAGAAACTACAAAACTTCCTTGCCAAATACATGGATAACGAGGTGAAACAGAATTGGGCTATTTTCACAATTGGGCTTTTTGTTTCAGTTGGTAAAATTAGATTAATTTTCAGTGTTTAGTTCTGAACTCACTATATTTCAGTAAGAATTGTTTGCATATAGAAATTGGGGCAGGTACAAATTTTGTATATCAATCTGTCCAGTAGTCCAGATTACTCTTTGCTGTATTTGTTTCATAAGTCAGGTCTGATGAGATTTTGGAAGCATTGTTTATACACTGAATTACCAATTGTAAGTAGATGTTGGTAAATTAGCAGTTGTTCAAAGGTGATTCATTTATATCTTTTTTTGGGGTCATAAATGACTTATTTTGGTGTTCATTTATTATTCTAACTTTGAGATTTACTTTTTTTCTATTCCTTGTATGCTGTGAATTTTTAACAGATTTGTTGAAGTACAATTGACATATTAAAAAATCACATTTAAAGTAAACAATTTGAACAGATTTGACGTCTGTATACACCTATGAAATCATTCAAGATAAGGAACATACCCTTTAGTTTTCAAAAAGTATGCTTATGCCTGTTGGTACTCCTCCTGTTTGCCCAGACAGTGACTTATCTGCTTTAGGTAATTTATAAGGTAATTTGCATATTCTGGAATTTTACATAAATCAACACATGCAGTATGTACTCTTTTTGTTTGGAGTTTTTTTTTGTTTGTTTGTTTTTTACTCAACGTATTTTTTTTGAGGTTCATTCATGTTGCATGTATCATTAGTTCAGTCCTACATATTCTGTTGCAGGTATATAATGTAAGGATTCACATGTTGATGGACATTTTTCACCCAGTGTTTGAATATTACAAATAAGGATGGTATAGACATTTGTATACAAATCGTTTGATATGGTTTGACTCTGTGTCCCTACCAAATCTCATGTTGAATTGTAATTCCCAGTGTTGGAGAAGGGACCTGGAGATAGGTGATTGGATCATGGGGACAGATTTCCCCCTTGCTGTTCTTGTGGTAGTGAGTGAGTCCTCACGAGATGTGGTTGTTTAAAAGTGTTTAACACTTCCCCCCTTCACTCTTATTCTCTTGCTCCACCATGGTAAGATAGATGTGCTTGCTTCCCCTTCATCTTCTGCCATGATGGCAAGTTTCTTGAGGCCTCTCCCAGCTATGCTTCCTATACAGCCTGTGGAACTGAGAGTCAGTTAAACCTCTTTTTTTCATAAATTACCCAGTCTCAGGTAGTTCTTTATAGCAGTGTGAGAATGGACTAATACATCGTTGTGTGGACATATACTTTCATTTATTTGGACAAATACTTAGGAGTTTCCACTCCGTGACTGGATCCTGTAGTAGATATATGTTTGATGTTTTAAGAAATGGTGAAACTTTTACAAAGTGATTGTACCTTTTTATCTTCTCATATGAATATATGAAAGTTTTAGTTCCTCTACTTGTTCACCAACACTTGGTTTGGTTGGTCTTACTAATTTTAGCCATTCTTACAACTGTGTAGTGATACCTCTTTGTGCCTTTAATTTGCATTTCACCAGTAACAAATGATACTGAGCATCTTTTGATATGCTTGTCATTCATATATTGTTGCCGAAGTGCTGCTTCAAATCTTCTGCCTATTTTGTAATTGGATTGTTCTGTTATTGAAGGTGTTAAAAGCAGGTTTATTGAGATATAATTGACATGTAATAAAGTACACATATATAAAGTATACAGTGAGAAAAGTTTTGACACATATATATACTTAGGAGGCCACAAACAAGATGATGAATATATTCATCACCCCCAAAAGTTCTCCTGGTGCCACTTTGTAATTCTTCCTTTTCTGCCACGTTCCTTTTTGGGGGTCTGTCTCTTTAACAGCATATAGCTTAGGATTACTTTCTTTTCCCACTGAGGCAAGACTCCTTTTTATCTGGTGTTACGTGAATTAGGAGATTTTCCACTCTTAAGAGAACAGGTACTATTGTGCTGTGTGAGACTAGGGCAATTCCCTTTCATCCTTTTGGGTGACTCTTCCTTGCTTGGATAGTTTCCACACAGAGTTGCTCTAATCATTATGTAGCTAGATACTTGGGAGTGTTCTTTGTTTGTGGAGTTATCTTCTCTTCAGTACTCTGCCCTGTGATCTTTAGCTGTTGACTTTTTTAGGCTTTTAGCTCAGTCTCTTCAACTCAAGGATTACCACCAGATTCTGCATAGATACTCTTTCCTTGGGCAGGGATCTGTACTTTCTCCAGGCAGTTGTTTGCTCACCTTATTTCCCTTTCAGGGTTCACCCTTAGGGGTTGCCTAATGTCTAATATCTGAAAACTAGTGTTTCGTATGTTTTCAGGGAGGAGGGCAAACCCAATTCCTGTTACTCCACCTTGGCTCTTACGTGTACTTTCTACTCTTCATATTTATATTTTATTTTGGTAAAAAACACATAACAGTAAATTTACCATCTTAACTGTTTTTAAGTGTACAGTCTAGTAGTGTTAAGTGTATTCACATTGTGTAACAGGTCTCTAGAAATTTTTCACTTTGGAAAAGAGAAACTCTGTATCTGTTAAACACTAATTTCACTATAAAAGTTATAGACTTTTATAACCACTCCACTTTCTGTGATTTTGACTATGTTAGGTACCTCATGGATGGAATCATAAAGTATTTGTCTTTTTGTGATTGGCATATTTCAGTTATAATGCCCTTGAGGAGATTGAGGTTCATCCATGCTATAGCATGTGATACAATTTCCTTGTTTTAAGGCTACATGATATTCCATTGTATGTATACACATTCCGTTGATCTGTTTATACATTGGTGGACAGTGGGTTTCTTCTTTCTCTTGGATCTTGTGAATAATGCTGTTGTGAACGTGGGCATGTAAATATCTTTTTGAGATTCTGCTTTGAATTCTTTGTGTATATGCCCAGAAGTGGGATTGCTGGATCATATGGTGATTTAACTTCAAATGTTTTGAGGAACTGTCATGTTTTTCATAATGGCTGCACCATTTTATATTTCCCCCAACAGTGGACCAAGGGTTCCAATTTCTCCACATTCTCACCAACACTTGTTATTTCCTGGGTTTTTAAAAATAACAGCCTCTAGTGGGTGTAAGGTGATAACTTGTAGTTTTGATTTGCATTTTCTGATGACTGGTGATGTTGAGTATCTTTTCTTTCTTACTATATTTTTTTTGAAACAGAGTCTTGCTATATTGCCCAGGCTGGAGTGCAGTGGCACAATTATGGCTCACTCCAGCTTTGACTTTCCAGGCTCAAGTGATTCTCCCACCGCAACCTCTCAAGTGGCTGGTACTACAAATGTGTGCTACCACACCTGTTTATTTTTTACTTATTTTTAATTTTTAGTAGAGACAAGGTCTTGCTATGTTGCCCAGGCTGGTCTCAAACTCCTGAGCTCAAGCGATCCTCCCACCTCAGCCTCTCAGAGTGCTGGGATTACAGTCATGAGCCACCACACTGGGCTGAGCATCTTTTCATATGCTTGTTTTATATGCCGTCTTTGGAGGATTGTCCATTCAAAAACTTGGCCCATTTTAAAATTCAGTCAATTTTTTGTTGTCAAGTTCGTTATGTTACATATTTTGGATATTAACCTCTTACCAGATACATGATTTGCAAATATTTTCTCCCACTCTGTAGGTTGTCTTTTCACTCCGTTGATTACTTCTTTTGATGTACAGAAGTTTTTAACTTTTAATGTAATTCCATTTTTTGTTCCCTGTGCTTTTGGTGTCATGTTCAAGAATTCATAGCTAAATCCAATGTCACGAAGCTTTCTCCTATATTTTCTTTTAGTAGTTTTATAGTTTTTGTATGTGGTGTAAAGGGTCCAACTTCATTCTTTTTCAGGTGGATATTGGATTTTCCCAGTACCATTTGTTGAAAAGACTGTCGTTGCCTCACTGTATAGTCTTGGCCCCCTTGTCAAACACCGTTTGACTAGAAATGCATGGGTTTATTTCTGGGCCGTCTATTTTGTTTCATTGGTTTATATGTCTTTTTATGCTGGCACCACTGCTGTCTTGATTACTATTTGTATTTAGTATGTTTTGAAATCAGGACTTGTGAGGCCTCCAACTTTGTTGTTCTTTTTCAAGTTTTTAGTATGTATTTAGTATGTTTTGAAATTAGGACTTGTAAGGACTCCAACTTTGTTGTTCTTTTTCAAGTTTGTTTTGGCTCTATGGGGTCCTTTGAGATTCCATATTAACTTAAGGATAGGTTTTCCCGTTTCTGCAAAAAATGCCATTGGGACTTTGACAGGGATTGCATTGAATCTGTAGATTGCTGTGGGTAGTATGACATTTTAACAATAAATCTTCCAATCTATGGATACAGTGTGTTTCCATTTATTTGTATATTTTATGGTTTCTTTCAGCAGTGTGTTATAGCTTGCAGTGTACAAGTCTGTTGGATCCTTGGTTAATTCCTAAATATTGTATTCTTTTTGATACTATTGTACATGGAATTGTGTTAATTTCTTTTTCAAATTGCTTATTGAAATACAACTGATGTTTGTGTGTTTGTGTGCTTTTATTTTTTGTATCCTGCAACGTTGCCAAAATAATTACTTCTAACATTTTTTTTTTCTTGAAAATTTAAGAGTTTTATGCATGTAAGGTCACATCTGAGAACCAGGGTAATTTTATTTCTTCCTTTCCAGGTTGAATGCAGTTTATTCCTTTTTCTTGTCTAATTGCTCTGGCTAGGACTTCCACTGCTGTGTTAAATAGAAATGGTGACAGTAGGCATCCTTGCTTTGTTCTCAATGTTAAAGGAAATGCTTTCAGTCTTTCACTGTCGAGTGTGATGTTAGCTGTGGGCTTTTTGTGTATGGCTTTTATTATGTTAAAGTTTCCTTCTATTTCTATTTTGTTTTCATATGTTGAACTGTCCTTGCATTCCAGGTGTAAAGCCCACTTGGTCATGATGTGTAATCCTTTTAATGTGCTGCTGAATTTGTTTTGCTCCTATTTTGTTGTAGATTTTTGCATCAGTATTAATCACGGATATATGTCTATACTTTTGTTCTTGCTTGTTGTGTCTTTCTCTGGTTTTGGTGTCAGGGTAGTGTTGACCTTATGGAATGAATTTGAAGTATTCCCTTCTTTTGAATTCTTTATGAGTCTGAGGAAGCTTGGTGTTAATTCTTGTTTAAATGTCTGGTAGAATTCTCTAGTGGAGCCATCTGGTCCTGGGCTTCTCTTAGTTGGGAAGTTTTTGATAACTGCATCCAATCTCTGTTTACTAGTTATAGGCCATTCAGAGTTTTTATTTTTCATGTCCTCATTTTGCTAGGTGTACATTTTTAGGAATATACCAGTTTATTCTAGGTTATTCAATTGTTGATGTATATTGTTCATAATATTCTGTTATAATCCTTCTGGCATCAGTTGTAATGTCCCCTCTTTCATTTCTGATTTTCATTTTTCAAGTCTTTTTCTTAGTCTAGCTAAGGAGTTTATTGATTTTGTTGATCTTTTTTTTAAAAACAAAAAAAACAAAAAATAAAAACCAAAAACGAACTCTAGGTTTCACTGAGTTTTTTTCTTTCCTTGTCTTCTTCTGTATTTAGTTGATCTCAGCCCTAATATGTATTATTTTTCTCCCTTCTGCTATTGTTTAGTTTAGTTTGTTCCTCTTTTTTCTAATTTCTTGAGATACAAAGTTAGGTTGTTGATTTGTGATTTTTTTTTTTTTTTAAACATGTAAGCTTTTGCTGCCATAAACCTCCCTGTTAGTACTGCTTTAGCTACATCTCATAAATTAGTGGTTTGTTGTTTTTGTCTCCGGATATTTAAAAAATTTCTTTGTAATTTCTTTGCCCCATTGGTTGGTTAAGAGTGAGTTTTTAAATTCCACATGTGTGGATTTTCTTGTTTTTCTTCTGTTATTGGCTTTTAGTTTCATTTCACTGTGATTAGAGAAGATAGTTGGTATGATTTCAGTCTTCTTAAATTTATTCAGACTTGTTTTGTGACCTACGTTTTATATAATTTTAATATGTATCTGAACTTTCAGAGTTAATTGTAAAGACTTTTCTGAATTGTCAGTGTTTGGTTTTCTAAAATATGTTCACGCCTCTTCAGCATATTTACAATATTTTTGAAAATTAATAGACATTCTTTTTTAGAAGTTTTTAGATTTACAAAATATTTGAGCAGGATAGTATAGTGTTCCCATGTTCTAACCACCCCTCCAACTGTCATTTTTCCCTGTTATTAACATCTTAACGTTAGTACAGTACACTTGTTACAGTTAATGAACCAATATTGACACATTATTATTAACTAAAGACCATAGTTTATTCAGATTTTCTTAGTTTTTACCCAGTGTTCTTTTTCTGTTCCAAGATATATTACATTTAGTTGTCGTTTCTTCCTAAGCTTCTGAAGACTTTGTTTTTGATGACCTTATAAGGTTTTTTTTTTTCTTAGCAGTTTTGAAGAATATTGGTGAGATATACTGTATGATCTTCTATTGGAATTTGTCTGATATTTTTCTCATGATCAGACTGCAGTTATGGGTTTTTGGGAGGATGTGTTATACTTGACATTTTAGTATTCAGGTGTTCTCTTAGAATACTGCTTGAAGCAAAACCATCTGTGCCAACTGCTTTTAAGTTTTATCCTCTTTTTTTGTACTCCCCCCCCCCACTTATATAAGTAATATTCCAATTGTATTTCTTAGGTATAGATTTTAAAATACGTTCTATCATACTTCTTTGTAAAATCTTTTTTTAAAAAAATATGTGTCTTCGCTATTATCAAAAAGATAACACATGTTGGCAAGGATGTGGAGAAAGGGAGCCCTTGTGTACCTTGCTAGGAATGCACAATAAACAGCCATTATGGAAAACAATATGGCAGTTTCTAGAAAACTAAAAATAGAATTACCATATGATATAGCAGTCCCGCTTCTGGTTATATATCTAAAGGAATTGAACTCAGTATGCTGAAGTGGTATCTGCATGTCCATGTTCACTACAGCATTATTCACAATAGCTAAAATATGGAAGCACCCTTGGTGTCCATCATTGCATGAAAGGATAAATGTGGTATATATGCACAATGGAATACTTTTCAGTCTTAAGATAGAAAAAATTCTGTTATTTGCAAGAACATGGATGAACCTGGAGGACATTATGCTAAGTGAAATAAACCAGGCACAGAAAGACAAACACCACGTAATCTAAATTGCGTGTAGAATCTAAAAAAGTTGAACTCTTAGAAGTAGAGAGTGAAATGGTGTTTACCTGAGGCTGGATTGGGAGTGCATGGGGCAAGAGGAGATGTTTATCAAATGGTACAAAGTTTTAGTCAGGAGGAATAAGCTTTAGTGATCTGTTGCACAGAATTATGAAATATAGTAATAATGCATGTATATTTTAAAATTGATGAAAGAGTAGATTTTAAGTGTTTTACCACAAAAAAATAAGTATGTGAAGTGATGGATTTGTTAATTAGCGTGAATTAATCATTCTACTATGTAAGCATATGTCAAAACATCACATTTTACTCCATAAATAGATAATATATACAACTATTATTTGTCAATTAAAAATTAATAAAATAAAAACAAAGTGTCTCAAATATGCTGGTTTAGGTTTGTGGGGAACAAATGCAGTTAAAAGGTTTTTTTTTTTCAGATTTTGGAGAGTACGAGCAAAGCAAGGTAAAATTAAACAACTTAAGTCGAAGTTTGTTTGTGTGTGATGTTTGTATATGCCTTTATTTTTTACTGTGGTAAAATATGCATAACAACATTTACCATTTTCAAGTGTACAGTTCAGTGGCATTTAAGTATGTTTATATTGTTTGTGCAACCATATATAGTTTTTAAAATATGCATTGGTCTGCTAGGACTGTCATAAAATACTACAGACTGGGTGGCTTACACAACAGAAATTTATTTTCTCACAGTTTTAGAGACTGAAAATTCAAGATTAGGGTGTTGGCAGGTTTTGTTTCTCCTGAGGCATCTCTGTCTTGCAGATGGCCTGCCCTCTGTGTGTACATACCTGTGTCTCTTAGAATGATACCAGTTGGGCCAGGTGCAGTGACACACGCTTGTAATCCCAGAACTTTGGGAGGCCAAAGCGGGTGAATCACTTGAGGTCAGGAGTTCGAGACCAGCCTGGCCAATATGGTGAAACCCTGTCTCTACTAAAAAAAAAAAAAAAAAAAAAAAAAAAAAAAATTACAAAAATTAGCCGGGCATAGTGGCGTGTGCCTGTAGTCCCAGCTACTTGGGAGGCTGAGGCGTGAGAATCGCTTGAACCCAGGAGGCAGAGTTTGCAGTGAGCCTTCATCTTAAAAAAAAAAAAAAAGAATGACACCAGTCATATTGGGTAAAATCCTCATAAGTTACCTTATTTAACTTTATTCCTGAAAGGCCCTTGCTCTAATGTCATATTTGGGATGAGGGTTCAATATAAGAAATTTGGGGGGAGACACAGTTCAGTTCATAACATCTTTTATATAGAGGTGCTTCCAGTTTATCGCTATCTTCAATGTATTAATTTCCTGTGGTTGCTCTAACAAATTAGCACACACTGGTTGGTTTAAAACAATAGAAATTAATTCTCTCACAGTTCTGGAGGCCAGAAGTTCTAAATCAGTATTATTGGGCCAAAATCAAGGTGATGGCAGAGCTTTGTTCCTTCTAGAGGGAGGCTGTAGAAGAGAATCCATTACTTGCTTCTCCCTGATACTAGTGGGTGCTGGCATTCCTGACTGTGGCCCATGTCCCTCCAGTCTTCAAAGGCAGCATTTTCAGTTCTCTCTGCCATGTCATCGTCTTCTTTTTTGGAGACAGAGTCTTGCTGTGTTGCCCAGGCTGAATTGCAGTGACATGATCTGGGCTCATTGCAACCTCTGCCTCCTTCATTCAAGCAAGATTCTCCTGCCTCAACCTTCTGAGTAGCTGGG
This sequence comes from Macaca mulatta, assembly GCF_049350105.2. Classification (NCBI taxonomy): domain Eukaryota; kingdom Metazoa; phylum Chordata; class Mammalia; order Primates; family Cercopithecidae; genus Macaca; species Macaca mulatta. Next base: position 149,633,369 of record NC_133406.1, read on the forward strand.
ACTACAGGTGTATGCCACCATGCCCAACTGATTTTTGTATTTTTAGTAGAGATGGGGTTTCACCATGTTGGCCAGGCTGGTCTCGAACTCCTGACCTCAGGTCATCTGCCCACCTTGGCCTCCCAAAGTGCTGGGATTACAGGTGTGAGCCACTGTGCCTGGCCTCTCTGCTGTGTCTTCTCATTGCCTTCAGAGTGTGTCTCGTTCTTATAAGGATACATGTGATTGCATTATGGCCCACCCAGATAATTCAGAATAATCTCCCCTCTCGAGATCCTTAATGTAATCATATCTGAAAAGACTTTTTTTTTTTTTTTTTTTTTGCCATGTGAGGTAACATTCTCAGGTTTCAGGGATCAGGGTGTGGATATCTTTTGTGGGGCGATTGTTCAGCTTATCCCACTCAGTTGTTTATAGTAGACTTTTAATGTTCTTACTTTGATTTTATAGTTTAGTTTTTAACAGGCCCCCATGTTCAGTTCTGGGTTGGTGGGAGATGATGGCATTGGGTGGCAGAGAAAGTATCTCATCTTTTCTGTATACTATGCAGAAAATTCTAGGTCTGTGGTTTTGGGAAGGACAAATCAGAGATGATAGTGAGTATGGAAATAAAACAATTAAAGTAATCTAGCTTGATAACAGAGGTAGGTATGGTGGTGCTGTTTTTTAAATAATAGAGAATTTAGAAGAGTCACAAGCTAGTTTCAGGTATGGGGAGGAGGGGATGTATAGAGTTTGGGACACACTGAGTTTTTAGAGCTTCTGAAATATGGTAAAATTAGTAATGATAGGTGTGTTTTTGGCAAATGCATGTTTAGTGGATTGTTGGAATAGAAGTCACTTTATACTAAATTAAGGATTAAGTTGAAGATGGAAAGTATTGACACATTCTATTCTCTAGAATAAGGGTGCTTGGCATTTAGTAAGTACTTAATCAGTGTTGGCTATTATGAGAATTACTATAGTGTTCCAATACTATAACATTTTTGTCTTCAGCTGTTTGGTGTACGTCTTGATATGTACATAATATTAAATAAATACTGATCTAGAAAGATGTGTGTTTTGTTAATTATTTTCATTATTGCCATTGCCATACTATTAAAATTAATGAAAACAATTTATTGTAGATTAAAAAAAAAAAGAATTAGAAAGTTTCGATTTCTCGTTTGAATAGATTATTATTTCTCAAAAAAAACAGTGGGATTGGGGGGGCACTTAGCAATAGTTTCCTAAAGATTAAAATGATCGTATTCTAGTTGAATGCTTTTTTTTATGTTATATCAAGAAATATAATTTGATTTATGGTTTTTCATTTAAAATCGTGGTGTATTGTAGCTGTAGTTATTCATGCTTGACACAAAAAATTAAACCTTGGTCTTTGTATGTATTCTTTCAGGTTTGATTTAATTTTGGATGAGATTGTTCTTGCAGCAAGATGTTAATAAGACAAAATCTAGGTAAGTAGAAGACTGCTTTGTTAAATGTACATATCGAGATAGGAATAATACCAAAAAAAATGTCTTAAAAATGTGGTGTTGAGTTCAGAACCAAAGAGTTTTTAAATAAAATTTTGAAATGCAAATAACTGTCTTTTTGACACACTTGGTCCACTTGATTTGATGGGAGTAAAATTACAGCTATCAAATTGTGGAACTAAATTTTTAGTTTCCTTCTTTTGTGTTGAGGTTAACTAAAGCATTCAGGTTTCCAGTGAATATTCTAACATGTTAGAAAATCAAGTTAGTGTTTGGTTCAGCCACTCTTCAAATTGAACTCTCACCACTTCGGTAAGACATTTATTGTGTCACTTCATTGTTTTCTCCTTTGTTGATAAAGTATATGAATAGTCATTGCTTTTGTGAATTTTGCTTCATTATTACTGTTAAGGAAACACTTTCCCAAATGGGACATTTGCCAAATTGTGATTTCTTTCTGTTAATATAGTATTCAAAATTGTAAATTATTGTTTTAATGTTTTCCTAATGGGTGTCTCTACTGAATGACCTCTCTAATACAGCATTCTGATTAGCTTTCTAAGGCTGTTCACTTTCAAAAAGTTGAATTGGCATCATGTACTTTTGGTCTGGTATGTGAAAGAATGCTTTTAAATAATATAAGCTGTTGACATGTTTTAAAAAGATACATTTACTGTTTATTGGTAAGTGAATATGGCTTCAAAACGGAAACAGGGGAAAACGAACACTGAAAAAATTGGAGTTAACTTGGTTTTCCCTCTAACCAGATGTTTCAGCTGTCAAAAATTTGCTGATCTCAGTGTTTGTTAAAAAAAAAAAAAGTCTAGGATGAAAAGTGCTGTAGTTCAGTAATATGCACTGAAGGAAATCTCAGTCAGTGGTTTGGGCATGTTTTGAAGCAAAATTTTCCTTTTATTGCTATTATATAATAATAATAGTAGTGGTAGTGTGAAGAGTACTTATTGTGCTCTAAATTCTATTAAGTGCTTGTCATACCTTATTGATCATTATAGTACCTCCTATTGTGTAGAAAAATTTTATTTTTTGCTTTATAGTGGACTATTTTTCTTTAGGAAGAATAATTTACTTTTGTAGCATTTATTAGAAATAACACTTGCCTATATATCCTCTTACAGTGGAGAAGAAGCCAGACTTTTGTACTTGAAGGTCTTATTAGGGATTTGTTTTCTAGTTGAATATACAGTGTCTGTTAGAACTTTTGTTCTGATTTTCTGTGTTTGATATTGCTTGTGGGATGACACTGGTTTAACTTATTCTGACCTTATTTTCCACCATGCTTATATATGTATTTTTTTCTTTTTTATTATGGTATAGTTTACATATATATAGTAACATAAAATTTGAGGTATAGAGCTGAATGACTTTTCGCATACACATTCATACATGTAACCGCCATCTAGATCAAGATATAGAACATTTCATTACTTTAGAAAGTTCCTTGTGCTTTCCCCGCTTCCAATCCAATAGCTTTTTTCCCCTGAAGTAATGATCTTTCTGAATTCTGTCAGCATAATTTAGTTTTGCCTGTTCTTGGATTTTATATATAGTATGTACTCTTGTATCTGGCTTTTTCATTCAACATAATGTTCTTGAGCTTCATCTATGTTGTGACTATATCAGCAGTTCATTATTTTTTATTGCTGTTTTATTTTTAGTAATATTCCATTGTATGAACACACTACAAAATATTTACGTTTTCTCTGTGATTTGGTTTATTGGATTCTCCATATTTCTGTTCCTACTTGCTAACTTTTCTATACTCTTTTCCTTCTTCTACCTATCTCTTTAATTGTCCCCCATCACTTTCGAAATAAAATGTAGTAAACCCTATAACACGGCATGCAGTTATCTCACTGTAGCTATGCCAGAATGCTGAGGATTATATGAATAAACTAAGTATGATGTTTCATATTCCTAGTTCTAGTCCTAGGTGCTTGTTGTCACTTTCCCTCAACCCCGTGCCTCCCCAATTGCCAGAGCCCTCTCTGCTAGTTGTCAGCTGATCTTCTGAAATAGCCTATCTGAAGCATCTGTCTGATCCTTTAAGCCAGGCCTGGGCATAGTTTGTCTTCTTTATTAGACTATGAGTTTGAAGGTAGATACCATCCATGTCTCATTTATCTTAGTAGCACAGTGCTGGGAATACTGTGTGCATTCGGTAAATGTTTTGTTAAACATAGATCAATGAAAAGTGTTCTTTTCTCCCAGGCAAATAGAGATTCAGAATGCTAGCCGGAATGGGATGGGGGCATTGGCACTTCAGTTGCTGTTGGGCCATAGGAAGGAGCCACTGAGGACAATCCAGAGACAGCATTATAGACATTTTAGAAAGAGAAATAAATTATTTCCCAAGTCTTCTTTCAATGGCTAGTAAAATATTCTTAGTTCAGTCCTAAAGTAAGACTGTCATTGTTGATTTTGATTAGTATTTCCAAGTGGAGGTATTAATCCATGTTGCAGAAATTTGAAGTGTTTGCTATGAAGAGTGTTTTCTTTGTGGGTTTGTACTAGTTATTTCTTTAAAGATTTTGAAAGGTTAGACTAATACAAGTAGAAGATTGGGAACACTAGTCACACATGTAAGAAGTGAAGAAAACTTTTCCTCATTTCTCTGAAGGTAAAAAACTGTTAGGATGGAGGAAGAAATTGTAGAATCATAGCCTGGAACTGTGGTAACATTTTCGATTCCCACAACTGAGGAAGCCTGCTATTTGTTGAAAGGTATTTAAAATTTTTTTATTGTAGATATGTAATATAACATATATGAACAATATGCTTTTTTTGTTTTGTTTTTGAGACGGAGTTTCGCTGTTGTTGCCCAGGTGGGAATGGAGTGGTGCAATCTCAGCTCACTGCAACCTCTGCCTCCTGGGTTCAAGCAATTCTTCTGCCTCAGCTTCCCAAGTAGCTGGGATTACAGGCATGTGATACCACACCCAGCTAAATTTGTGTTTTTAAGTAGAGATGGGGTTTCACCATGTTCGTCAGGCTAGTCTCAAACTCCTGACCTCCGGTGATCCACCCTCCTTGGCCTCCCAATGTTCTGGGATTACAGGTGTGAGCCACTGCACCCAGCCTAAACAATATACTTTCTTAAGAAATAACACACTTCTTAAATTTTAAAGCATTTTGACTAGTGGGTTTTTTTTTTGTTTTTTTTTGTTTTTTTTCCTGTGTTTGAAATTTGGCTAGTTGGTTGACTATAGTAATCATCTGTAGATTTTTATGCCTGAAGCTTGATTGCCCTCTAGCAAGTCCAAAGCAAGAAAAGGTTCTTCCCCACTGGGATCAATTTGTTGCTTTTCCTTTCTGTAGCTTCTGCCATAATGCTTGAACACATAGTTGGACATTGACCTTTTCTCATGCTGTTCCTTCTGTCTTCCCACAAGGATTTTCTTAGACATAGATTCTTACCGTATATAGACCTTGGTTCTTTTTTTTTTTTTTTTTTTTTTTTTTCTTTTTAATCCTGGATGTGAACTGTGTTTAGTCCTATTGTTGGTTAGGGTTGAGCAGCCAGAGAAATTTAACCTTGAGATTGCCTAACTTACATGTCTCCACAAATATTTTAGACTAATTTTTCTTCTCAGAGGCTGCTAGCTGTACCTCAGTTGCAGAGTCTTCCTCTTCATTTTGTGCTTCAGTATTTAACATAGGCAGCAGCTGCTAAGACTGCAGAATCCCCGAATCCAAGAATTTGAAATTCTTTATGGATATTTGTCTTAAATTAATTTATCTAGTTTCTAACTTCTCTGTACTTCATTTTCTTTAGTAGCACTGTAGATGTGCTGCCCCTTGTTGTAGCATGAAAAAGAAAACTTTTAAATTAATACAGTTCTTTGTTCTTCATTCTAGATGAGATTATACAACATACATTGACCCTTTCCAGCTGTATTGCCAAGTAACAGTTAGTATTTAGTATTTCACTTTTTTTTTTTTTTTTTTTAAGACAAAGTTTTGCTCTTGTCGCCCAGGCTGGAGTACAATGGCGCAATTTCGGCTCCCTGCAGCCTTGTCTCCTGAATTCATGCGATTCTCCTGCCTCAGCCTCCTGAGTAGCTGGGACTACAGGTGCATGCCACCACACCTGGCTAATTTCAGTATTTTTAGTAGAGATGGGGTTTCACTGTGTTGACCACGCTGGTCTCTAACTCCTGACCTCAGGCGATCCACTGGCCTCAGCCTCCCAAAGTGCTGGGATGATAGGCGTTAGCCACTGCACCCAGCCACATTTAGTATTTTCAAAATGTAAATTTTTTATAAAAGTCACATGTGACTTTATGAGCAAATAGTACAGCAGTGTTTAAAGTAAAAAGTAAAACTCTTACCTCCCACCCAGCACTGTACTCCCCATAAGTTACCAAAAATAGCTGGTATGTATTCTGCATCTTTCTCTTTCTGCTTATCAATATATTTTGGACATTTTTCTATATATGTACCACATTTATTATAACTGTTACCTTATTAATATTTAGGTAAATCTCAGGATATTTTGCCTGTATATAAGTATTGCTGCAATAAATATTTTTGATTATATCAATGGGAGTGTGTGAGAGTGTCAGGATAATTTGTAGCAGTAGATTGCTGGGTCAAGGATATGTGCCCTTTAACTTCTGATATAATAAAACTGCAATGAGGTTGTACCACTTAATATTCTTATTGCTAGTTTATGAGAATATCTTTTCCCACATTCTGCTAAATATTTGTTTTATCCTGCTAGTTTAATTGGCAGAAAGTAGTATTTATTTTACTGTGCATTTTTTAAATTGTGAGAGTGCTCAAAGGTTTGAAATATCACCTTCATTACAACTTAAATTCTATTGGAGAATATATGTGAAGATTTTTATTTTTTGCTGTTAAGTCCATCAGTTCCATCAATTAACATACCTTTGTGTTTTAGGTGTTACAGTCAAAGTTAATATTGAATAATCAGATTATTTGCCTTTTTTTTCCCTTCATACTATTTTTTTTAAGATAAATATTTCCTTATGGCAAATTTCTTTATAGTTTGCTACAAACTAACATCAGCATAGCCTGTAAATAAAAAGAAAATAAAAGCCATTACTAAATATTAGGTTCATTAAGTCTAGATTAATAGCAGTCTGCTTAAAATCTATTGTCTTTTACAACTCAAGCATTAGAATACTTTGCTTCTTTGTGGTTATTTTTTACTATTCTTATTATGTATGATAAGCTACAGTTATTAGTCTTAATTCCAGCTTTAATATGAGTGAACTCCTTTTTTTTGAATTATTTAATTCTAGAAAACTTAAATACTTAAATTTACAACTGTAAAAAAAGAGCTGAGAAAATCCTTAGTGTTACTATGATAGATTTCTCTGAGTCATTTTTACAAATTGGCATCTTTTGGTATTTTTAAAATAGTATTTTCTAGTGTGATGCCTTTATTCCTAGATATGTTTATAGTACTATGCCATATTATATAAGGGATTTGAGCATCTGTGGATTTTGGTATCTGGGGGGTTGTCCTGGAACCAATCCCCTTCAGATGTGAAGGGTCAACTGTATATCTGTCTCTCTTGATCTACATCTCTTAAAACTCACCCTTGGTTTCACTGTGCTGTTAAATTTGTTTAAAGGGAGGCTACATTGTTCTTTTTTGAAGTTGAGCTGTCAGTAGTTTTTCCAAAGAAAGTTTCAGCCATGCTTGGGTTTAGTATAAAAGTTTCTTTCCAAATCTGAAATGTTTTTAAACCTAGCAAAGACTAAGTGGCCAATATCATTCCAATGTGTGAACAGGAAACCATAAAACTGCTCCTTCAGACCAAAGAATTTTGCCATGGCTATACTTTAGCCTTCTATGATTGGTCTAAACTGTAAATAAAAGTGCTAAATAAAACAAGGCAATCAGTAAGCCTTTACTGAAATCTAATATTCTAGGCACTGTGCTATATGTTAGGGATGCATAATTAGTCATTAGAATTCCCAGTATCATTCGACTAATTATAGTACAAATGATGAACACAATACTGCCAAGTCTGAGTAGTACAGTGTAGTAGTAGGCCTGAGGAGGACGTTTTTAAGGAAGAAGTCAGGAAAGGCTTCATAGAGCAAGATATCATTTAGAGTTGAGAAAAAGAAGAGAATTTTCACCTTGGGAAAATATGGGCAGATGGGGCATGAACTAAAGCTCTTATTTTAGTTTCTAGACATTATTTCGTAAAAACAGTTTCATTTAACTGAATGTCCATATTGCCAGAGTTACTGAGTTTCTTAAATGTACTGAAGTGTACAGTTTACCACAGCTTAGGAATTTATTATTTGAACTGTTTCCTTGTGCTATTTTTTTCAAACTGTGGAAACAAGTTTAATTTTTTGAATCTACCAAGAAATAAATGATACTGTGAAAACTTTCATCCTCATTATTTTGATTATTATAATATTACACTTAAGTGTAAGAGATTCAGAAATAATAAATGACTGGCTTGAGGTTAGGTAGGTAATTGCAGAGGCAGAATTGGAACCTAAGTCTTCTGATGTCTGATTTACTATTCTTTTGAGATGACCATTAAAGTAGATATTTGAGACCAGGCGGGGTGGCTCACACCTGTAATCCCAGCACTTTGGGAGGCTGAGGCAGGTGAATCGCCTGAGGTCAGGAGTTCAAGACCAGCCTGGCCAACATGGTGAAATCTCGTCTCTACTAAAAATATAAAAATTAACTGGGTGTGATGGCAGGCGCCTGTAATCCCAGCTGCTTGGGAGGCTGAGGCAGGAGAATCAATCACTTGAACCTGGGAGACAGAGGTTGCAGTGAGCCGAGATCGCGCCATTGCACTCCAGCCTGGGAGACAGAATGAGACTCTGTCTCAAAAAAAAAAAAAAGTAGATATTTGAAACTTTTACGGTCTTCTAACTAGGCTGAAGCCTGTGGGCTCAGTAAATTTTTGTTTAATATTTTATTGATTTATCTGATGTTTTATGAATTGGTGATTGTAATTAAGTTGGTTTTAGATCACACTTTACTAGTCTGAGGAGAAAAGATGACTAAATAAGTAATTATAATCAAGTATCATTAGTATTGTGATAGTCTCTGTTCCTGGAAGGCAAGGGCCGTGTCTGTTTTATTTATTAAGATATATATTCAGTACTTTAATATAGCTAATACTTTACTCATAGTAGACATTTAATAAATATATATTTAATGACTGGATGGAAATATGGCAAGGCCTCCCAGAAGTGACACTTAAACTGAAACTTGGAGGAACTGTTTGGTGATTAATGTAGATAAAAAATATGGGGAAGGCCTGTTAGCAGAAGAAATAGCATGTACAAAGGATGAGAGGTAACAGAAAGGGAAGATTGCTGGAACTGAAAGAAATGTAAGTTTTGAATGTAGAGCTCACCGTGGGGTGTGGATGTGGGGAGTGGCTAGTGTCAAGAGATAAGATGAGAGAGTAAGGCTGGGCCATTTTATTGAGGCTTTTATAAACCATTGAAGGAGTTTAAATGCGAGGAAATGATTTTATTCTATCTGTTTTAGCAAACGAACCTAATTAAAATGGGGAGAACAGATCACAGGGAAAGCTAGATTGGAATCAGGATGACTAGTTAGTATGGAGAGCATGCTAGCCTGACTTGAGAGTGGTAGAAGTGGGGATAGAAAGATGTGGTTGGATTTGAGGGAGACTTAGACGACAAAAGAGACCAGCTTTGGTGGTTAATTGTAATGGAGGTGGGAGTGAGAGAATAAGGAAGGAGTTAAGGATGACTCATGTTTCTAGCTGGGCAGTAGTGCTGTATTATTCACAGATAGGTACTGTGAAGAAGAACATTTGGAGAGAACAAGAGCTACATTTTAGATGTATTAAGCTTTAAGTAGCTCAGGACTTGTGATTAGAAATGTCAGGTGGCAGTTAGATATGAGACCTGTAACTTGAGATGTGAGAATCGTCAGCATGAAATCTTAATGTCTCTCAAATTCTTTTTTTTTTTTTTGAGACAAGTCTTGCTGTATCCTCTAGGCTGGAGTGCAGTGGTGTGATCTTGGCTCACTGCAACCTTCGCCTCCCGGGTTCAAACGATGCTCATGCCTCAGCCTGGGATTACCGGCGCCTGCCACTATGCCCAGCTAATTTTTGTATTTTTAGTAGAGATGGAGTTTCACCATGTTGGCCAGGCTGGTCTCGAACTCCTGACCTCAGGTGATCTACCCGCCTCAGCCTCCCAAAGTGCTAGGATTACAGGCGTGAGCTCGCCTGACTCATTTTTTAATTCTAATATCTTTCTGCAAGATATTACAAAGCGTGTTTATACATTAAATATTCTATTGACCTAAAGATTGCTCCATGTAGACTTATGAGCTGCTGTTTTTATTAGAGATTCTGGCCTCTGCTTATTGTTAATTGAACAAGATTTAATACCATTAATGAATAATTATGCTACTGATGGCAAAAGTCTTACCAAAAATATTGAATGGCTAAGGGTGTATTGAATGTATTAAATCTTAGATTTATATTAGTGTGTCTAAGTAGCTGAATATAAATACTAATATTTGATAATGCAAATATTTTCCACCCTGAATAGCAAAGTTTAGGTTAAAGTGATCCTGTGGTCTTTAGATTAATCATGATTCAACAAACTATTAGAATAAAAGTTACACACAACAGTATGATCTTGCCTACCTTGTTAGCCATTACTCACTGTCTAGAGCAGTTCTTGGCACAGAGGTCCTCAATATTTGTTGAGTAAGCAATCAGTATTGACATACAATGCTTTAATAGCTAATACAATTTTATTTTTGGTCAGGTTACAGCAATGGCAGACTGACTTTTTTAGTTCTTAAAAAGAGTCTTATCCCCAACTTAAGGAATTATATTTTTATTTGAGCAATATTTTCCCCCTTAAATTACCCTTTATTCATATTTATGCCACCTTCTTTCTATATACTTTGCTTCCAGCAAACGGACACATTTCTGTTTCTAATCAGAACATTTTTACTGACATTTATGAAACAAGTCTTCTAGTAAAAACAGTTTGGACATTTCACTTGTGTATTCTGACATCACCATGTCTAATGGTGATTCGTCACCTTTGCTTTCAAAACCTATTCTTGCTAATGGGATGACCATTCTCTCGTCATGGAGCTCAAAATCTCTCCAAATATTTGTAGTGCTTACCTTCTGTTATAAAGATTTGGTCAGTTATTAAGTCTTTTTGCTGTTACTTCGGCGATATAACATGTATTTATCTTTTTCTTTCTATTCCCATTGCTATTGTTGTTTGCCCATCTTTTACACTCATCTTGGATGATGTGTCTGTGTTCATTTCATTTGGATAAGACCATTTGATTCAACTCTTTAGGAAGTTACCTTAATTATATTACTTGTTCAAAAACATTAACTACTCCTTAATAAATTTTAATTCTTAGGTATTATATCTAGGAGGTTCCAAATTTATGTTCTAATCAACAGTTTTATCTCCTGCTATTCTTTAGTAAGCATTTTGCTGCAGCCTGATTATCATTGTTATATGAAAAAACCCTCACTTTCATCTTTACTCATACCTTCTTTGCCAGTCTCATCCTCAGTTTATCTCTACCCTTGAAATCTAACTCATCCAAGAAAGCTTAGCTCAAATCCTGCCTCTGCCTTGAGGGGTTGACATAGTCCCTGGTATATGGGATGTAGTTCTGGTATATTTCCTCACCCATCCCTAGATTCATGGTGGAGATCTCTCTAACCAAGACAGATTAACAAGAGAAGTGCATACAAATTTATTTAATAAAAATTTTGCATGACATGAGAGACTTCAGATATGAAGACTTGGCAAAACAACAGAAAGCTGTATTACTATGGACAGTTATGCAGGAGAATGATTAGAGGACAAAAGGGTATGATCTAATGGTGATAAACTAGGGTGGAGTTAGCAAAGCCTGTTTGTTCAGATTCTTCTTGGCATCTCTATGTGACACATCTATAGGGACACCTATCCCATAAGAGTTTTAGGAGAGAAGGGAGAGAAAAAGTCAAAGAATGACTTTCCTAGATTTTATGGCCTACTTCAGGGGAGAAAAGAAGGAGAAAGAGAGACCTTCCTGCTTCTGCTGTTTTCTCAAATGCCAAGGTGCCATATTTTGGGGGTAGCATTTCCTACATCTCATTACTGGGAAGTCACTTTCTCTTGATATTTATGATTGTAAACTGAGCTACCTATTAATTGAATGACTTTAAAGTGTGATAAGATAATGAAGTGCTAAATATTGACATCTCCTGCAACACCCTGTATAGTTGACAGGCTCCTCTATTTTTTAAACTGGTAAAAACAAAAACCGTGGTTACCTTATATATATATATATATTTTAACAGACATTTATATGTTTACTCTTTCTATGCTTATCAGATATTTTTTGTCTGATGGATTAAAAGTCAAAACCATGATAAATGCAGACTTACTTAACATTTATATAGTGCTTACTACCTGCCAGACGCTGTTATAAGTACTTTTTAAATATTAACTCAATCCACATTTTACAGATAACAAAACTAAAATATGAGTTTAGCAATGGAAGAGCTAGGATTTGAATGGAGTAGTTTAGCTTGAGAGTCTTTGCTATTAAAGCCTTATGTTATACTCCTCAACAGAGTGGTAAAATAATTTAGTAAATATTAAAATAATTCAGTGAAATAACGTAAGAAATACTACGCAGGAAAATACATAATTACATGTATACTCTTATTTATACTCTCACCCATTTTTTTCCTGCCCCTCATGTTATTCTGGAGCAAATCCAGAGATATTTGTTATTTATTGATGTCTACCTCATCCCCATTGGTAATTTTTTTCCAGTTTTTTATTATGGTAAACTATAAGTAACATGAAATTTGCCATTTTAACCATTTTTAAGTGTACAGTTCAGTGTTACTGTATACATTTATAATGTGCACTCATCACCACCATCCATCTTCATAATTTCTTGTCTTGTAAAACTGAAACTCTATACCCATTAAACAACAATTCCTCCATTTCTTCTGCTCCTGAGGTCCTGGAAATCACCATTTTTCTGTCTCTTTGAATTTGACTACTCTAAGTGTCTCATAAGCAGAATCATATAGTGTTTGTCTTTTTGTGACTGGCTTATTTCACAAGTGTGTTGTTTTCAGAGTTCATCCATGTTACAGTATTTTGCAGAATTTCCTCCCATTTTAAGTCTGCATAATATTGCATTGTATGTATGTAACACATGTTGTTTATGGTGGACACCTGTGTTGCTTCCACCATTTAGCTATTGTGAATAATGTTGCAGTGAACATGGGTGTACAAATATCTCTTCAAGACCTTGCTTTCAGTTTTCAGGGATATATAGCTAGAAGTGGAATTGCTGGATCATATGGTAATTCTATTTTTAGTTTTTTGAGGAGCCACCATAGTTTTCTGTAGTGGCTGCACCATTTGACATTCCCACCAACAGTGCACAAATGTTCCTATTTCTCTACATCCTTGCCAACACTTGATATTTTGTTTTTGTTTTTTGATAGTGGCTATTATGTGTTATGATGGTTTTGATTTGTATTTGCCTAATAATTAGTGATGTTGAGCATCTTTTCATATGCTTATTGGCCATATGTTTGTCCTTGGAGAAATGTCTATTCAAGTCTTTTGCCCATTTTTTAATCATGTTGTTTTTCTGTTGAGTTGTAGTTCTGTATATGTTCTAGATACTACTCCCTTGTTAGATATATGATTTGCAGAGATATTTTCTCCCATTCCATTGGTTCTGTTTACTCCGTATATCTTTTGTGGCACACAAATTTTTACATTTTCACAGAGTTCAATTAGTCTTTTTTGTTTGTTTGTTTGTTTAGACAGAGTCTCATTGTGTCGCCCACGCTGGAGTGCAGTGGTATAATGACTTGGTTCACTGCAACCTCTGCCTCTGGATTCAGGTGATTGTCATGCCTCAGCCTCCTGAGTAGCTGGGACTACAGCACTTATTTGCATGTTTCATTGTTTTCCAGCCTTTAGCTGTATGCTTAAAATGCAAATGGAATAATATAAGAATATAAGAATAATGAGAAGTAATACTTGGAAATGTTCTGAGAAATGATGAAAAAAGGGCCTGGTTTCTATCTGATTGAAAAGAGATGAGACTTGGGAGAGCAGTCAGACTCCCTCTGTCCTTCCCACCTCTTCTCATCCCCTCCCCTAAGTGCTCTGGCTAGGAATTCTAGTACAATGTATGTAGAAGTGGGCTTTTCTTGCCCTGGCGTGGTGGCTCACACCTGTAATCCCAGCACTTTGGGAATCCGAGGTGGATGGATCATGAGATCAGGAGTTCGAGACCAGCCTAGTCAACGTGGTGAAACCCCATCTCTACCAAAAATACAAAAATTAGCTGGATGCGGTTGTATGCACCTGTAATCCCAGCTACTCAGGAGGCTGAGGCAGGAGAATCGCTTGAACCCTGTGGCGGAGGTTGCAGTGAGCCGAGATCAGGCCATTGCACTTCAACCTGGGTGACATAGTGAGACTATTACCCCCCATCAAAAAGAAAGAAAGAAAGAAAGAAATGGGCTTTTTGTGTATTGCTTTTATTATATTGAAGTAGTTTCCTTCTATTCGTAGTTTGTTGGATCTGGTTATTAACGAAAGGATATTGAATTTTGTCTTTTTTTTTTTTTTTTGCATCAATTGCGATGGTCATGGGTTTTGTCCATTGTTTTGTTAATGTGCTGTGTTACATTGATTTTTTTTTTTTATGTTGAACTATCCTTGGATTCCAGAAATAAATCTCACTTGGTTATGGTGTATAATCCTTTAAATATGCTGTTGAATTTTGTTTGCTAGTATTTTGTTTGAGGTTCTCAATCTCTTTTCTTTCTGGATAAATGAAGGCATACAGATAATTTTCATAATAAAGCCATACTACAGTGTATATTTATAGTTCAATGGAATGTAAGTAATTTTTTTTTTTTTTTTTTTTTGAGATGGAGTCTTGCTTAGTTGCTAGGCTGGAGTGCAGTGGCGTGGTCTCTGCTCACTGTAAACTCTGCCTCCCGGGTTCAAGTGAGTCTCCTGCCTCAGCCCCCTGAGTAGCTGGGACTACAGACACGTGTCACCACGCCCAGCTAATTTTTGTATTTTTAGTAGAGATAGGATTTCACCATGTTGGCCAGGATGGACTAGATCTCTTGACCTTGTAATCTGCCCGCCTCAGCCATGTATTTTTTTAATAGATAATAACTTATATACCCTGGTATTTGGTTGTATATGCTTCACACTAATTACAACACATGATAATCATATGATATCTGAACGCTAGACCATTGTTTTCAATTATGGCTGCACATCACAATGCCAAAGGAGATATTCACACACACACTATTGCCAGTCATTTAGATTGGAATTTTTCCGAAGGGGACTGAACATCAGTAGTTTTAAAAAAGTCTTCAAGTACAGAAATATTTAAAAATTCCTTACATTGTTTTGGCTACACATCCAAGTTGTATGGGGTGCTTTAAAAAGTCTATAGGCCTTGAAGTGGAATCAAATTCCAGGGGAGGAATTGCACAATCTGTCATTTTTAAAAGTTTCCCAAGTTTATCTGAAGCACAGCTAGGTTCTTAATACTGGTCTAGAATTTTCTCAGTCACAAGAAAGGTTAATTAGCAATTTATTTTGATTAAGGTAATTTGCAAGGGCCCTAAATACAGATTTTCTATTGTATGGGCCGAAAGGAGAGCCATATGTTTTATATTGTCAATTATATAGGAGCTAAGTTGTTTACTTAAGGAAATTGACATAGGTGCTTATCTTCATATTAATCTAATTGCTGTATGGGGTTGCAATAATATGAATAGGCAGGACCACCAATTATTTTCTTAGGCAAACTTGTTCTTATGTCTAAACTGGTATTCTGTTCACAACTCAGCATTTAGCATAAAGCATGTTCGAGGTGACCTTAGTTTTGTGTTTTCAGAAGACAGAAATATTCATGTGTATCACAGTAGAACTTAAATGCAGTGTGATTTAAAACATCTCATTTGTTCTGCCAAATTGAACATATTAGTCTGCTAGGGCTGCCATAGGAAACTACAGTAGACCTACCTAATCCGTGGGGGATACATTCCAGTACCTCCAGTGGATGCTGAAACCTCAGTACAGAATTCTATATGCGCTGTTTTTTTCCTACATATACATATCTGTGATAAAGTTTACTTTATAAATTAGACACAATGAGAGATTTAAAACAATGATAATAGAACAGTTAAGTAAGGTTTACTTAGCACAAGTACTACAATACCTAGACAGTTGATTCGATAACTAAGGTGGCTAATAGATAGGGAGCATCTACAGCATGGATCCACAGGACAGAGGGATGGTTCATACATAACCTGGGTGGGATAGAGCAGGACGTTGTGAGATTACATCACACTACACAGAACTGTGTGCAGTTTAAAAGGGTTGAATTGTTTATTTTTGGAATTTTTGATTTAATATTTTCAGACCATAGTTGACTGGGTAATTGAAACCTCAGAAAGTGAAACTGCAGATAAGGGGTGACTATTGTACCATAGACTGGGTAGCCTAAACAATAGAAATTTATTTTCTCACATTTCTGGAGGCTAGAAGTCCAGGATCAAGATGTTAACAGGCTTGGCTTCTTAACTGAGGCCTCTCTCCTTGGCTTGCAGATGACTGTCTTCTTGGTGTGTCCTTACATGGCCTTTTCTCAGTGCATGCCCATCTTTGGTGTTTTCTTATAAGGACCCCAGTTAGATTGGATTAGGGCCTATCCTAACGGCTTCATTTTAACTTAGTACTAGGGCTTCAACATATGAATTTTGGGGGGAACACAATTCAATCTGTAACATTGCATTTAAAGTGTTCTCCTTTATAGGTAATGAATTAATGAGTGGAATTATTTTGAATTATTGGGTGCTGCTTACTGAAGAAAATTTGCCAAAAATGATGACTTTGTTTTTGTAATGAATATTTAACCATACTTTCAGAATGTAATAACAAGATGTGGTGCATTGAGTCAGATGTGTGACTTTGGTTTGCTGTGGCAAGTAAATAGGATAAATGCATCTAGATGTGCATATATGCTTTCAAGATATACTGATAAATGTATCTATTTATCAGTATATCTATTTGTCTCTATATAGTGAAAGGTATTCTTAAAGTATTTAGGAAACGAATCATAAATCTGAAAGGGAGTTACAGTATACCTTATTTTATGTCATTATGCAAAGTTATTTTAAAAATTTATTCAACCCACTTTAAATATTATTGTGATATTTAAGGAAACTCTAAAAATTTGTACTGTCTGTTAAAATTACACAGTTTAATCTGGAGATAGTCATTGTTTAGGCACTAGAAAGCTAATGATACAACAATAAATGTGACAGATTTAAATTATTTTCTCAATTCAGAGAAATAGTAGAGGTATTAGAACCATTGTAAAAAGTGTGTTTATCACACATCACATTAAAATGAGAGGCTCCCCCCCAAAACCGAACTGTATTAGAATGCTTATATACAGTTTGAAAGGAAATTAGCTAGTTAATAAATTTTTAATTTGGGGGCAAAAAGTTGCCTATGCAATACTATATTTTGATATTACCCTATTGTAAATTATATCTCATATGCAGCCTTTTAAGTTTTCAGTGCATATCAGTACATTTACATACACAGGGAATTTTTAAAATTTTCCTGCAATTTCCTGCAAAATAACTGATGATGAAGCGTGTGAATTAGTTATATCACTAATTGAGATAAGGTGTACAATGACAATTGCTATTACTTTTCATGCACTTTTAAATTGATTGCATGGTCGAATATCAAAATAAGCTTGGATTTTTTTTTTTTGAAACGGAGTCTCACTCTGTCACCCAGGCTGGAGTGCAGTGACGAGATCTCGGCTCACGGCAATCTCCACCTCCCAGATTCAAGCAGTTCTCCTGCCTCAGCTTCCTGAGTAGTTGGGATTACAGGCATGTGCCATCACGCCTGGCTAATTTTTTTTTTTGTATTTTTTTTTTAGTAGAGACGGGGTTTCACCATATTGGCCAAGCTGGTCACGAACTCCTGATCTTGTGCTCCACCTGCCTCGACCTCCCAAAGTGCTGGAATTACAGGCGTGAGCCATCGCTCGCGGCCATAAGCTTGGTTCTTTTTGTGCACTCACTGGTGGCTAGGGGCAGCCTACCCAGAAATATGCAATGTGTCTGATGAAACCAGTTGAAGTTAATAAAAGGAAACTTTGTTGTGTTTAATTCCTATAATTGACTGATTTCAGGGCCTTTTTCATTTGTAGTCAGCCTGTGTTGGCTGTGTTTCTTCATTAGGTTGACTACTACCTTTTAGTTGTTCAAAACAGCATAAGCAATAGAAGACATGGTTCCCATTCTCTCGCAATCACAGGGAAGGTTTTTGCTTTTGTGTTTTGGAACTTAGGTCCATTAGGAGAGAGATATCAATACTCATCAACTGAATATTTGAAAGAGTTCTGAAAAGAACAGTTCTGTAAGAGCATATGTCAAAGGAGCTTGACACAGAGTGGGTTGAGGAGAGCTTCACAGAGTAAGTGACCTTAAGAGCTGTGATCTGAAGGGAGATTATCAGTTAAGGTTAACTAGATTTGTGTGATGGAGGGCTGAGGATTCCAGACCAAGGGAACTACATGTATAGAGGCCCTATGGTGAAGAGGAACATGTTTGGGGAATTTGAGAGAAGGCCAGTACTTTGGATCACTGAGAACTGATGGGAGGAGAGTCTGAGACTACAGTGGAGAGATAGGCAGGGCCCAGCAAAGCCATTTCAACTGTGTACAAGATTTGGGATTATATCCTGAGAGAAGGGAAAATGTGTTTTACAGAGAAGTGGAAAGATGACTCTGCCTTTGGTGTAGAAAATGATTAGAAAAGGGAACACTAGATTCTACTTAGAAGTCAGACATGCATTAACTTTAAGAAACTTTCTGCTTATGATAATGAACAAAAAAGTAGTCACAAATTGTGTTCCACACTCTAGGCACTATTTTGGATGTCAAGGGTAGGTCAGTGAGCAAAATGTCTCTGTTCTCAAGCTTACTTTATAGTGCAGAGAAAAAACAAATGATCAAATAATAATGTATCAGGTGTTAGTACTATAAAGAAAAGTATCAGCAGAGAGGGGCATAGAGAGTTACTAGGAGTGCTCTTCCAGTAACTTTATTTTGGATGTTATATGAAGAACCAGGAAGGAGATGGACACAAATGTGAAAGAACTGATCCGTATGTATATTTGGAGGAAGAACTTCAGGCGGAGAATATTAAGTGCAAAATAACCGGAGCATAGTCGAGACATAAAGGCCAATATGAGTACATTGAGAAAGAGAGTTGGGGCTGGGCGCGGTGGCTCATGCCAGACACTTTGGGAGGTCGAGGTGGGTGAATCACCTGAGGTCAGGGATTTGAGACCAGCCTGGCCAGCATGATGAAACCCCATCTCTGCTAAAAATACAAAAAATTAGCTGGGCGTGGTGGCTGGTGCCTGTAATCCCAGATACTTGGGAGGCTGAAGCAGGAGAATCGCTTGAACTCAGGAGGTGAAGGTTTCAGTGAGCCGAGATCATGCCATTGGATTCCAGCCTAGGCAACAAGAGTGAAACTCCATCTCAAAAAAAAAAAAAAAAAAGAGAGAAAGAGAGTTGGTGGGAGATGGGGTCTAGGACAAAGTGCATTGGATATGAACTATAAGACTCATTACTTATATCAAAATTTAGTCCTTTTTTGCTGATAACATTTTATGTAATTAAAATAGTATTCTGTTATTTTACACCTTTTAGGAACTATTTTTTGTCCTCCTTTTAAATAAGAAAAATAAACAAAAATTTCAGAAAAGAAGATTAGTGTTGAGGGGTGAATTATATCCCCCTCCAAATTCTTATGTTGAAATCCTATCTCCCTCTACCTCAGAGTAACCTTACTTGGAGATCGGGTCTTTATAGAGGTAATCAGGTTGAATGAGGTCATTAGGGTGGGCTTATCCAAGTATCACTGATGTCCTTATAAAAAGGAGAAATTTGGATACTGAGACACTAATAGAAGGAAGACGATGTGAAGAGACCTAGGAAAAAGTGGCTCTCTGCAGGCCAAGGAGAAATCGGAAACAGATCTTTCCTCACAGCTGTGAGAAGGAACCAACCCTACTGATACTTTTGTCTTGGACTTCCAGTTCCCAGATATTTGAGCCAATAAATTTTTGTTGTTTAAGCCACCAGTTGCAGGACTTTGTTAAAAGGCGATTCTAGGTTTTTCTTTTATCCTAGCAAATTAATACAGATATTAACTAAAGACTAAAATTTACTCTCCTCACTCCTTCCCCATACTTAACAAGGGTAACAGATTGTTATGAAACCTTCCAGGTCTTTTATTGTGTTTGTGTGTATGTGTGTGTGTTTCATTAATTTGTAAAGCAACTTATATCTTCTAAGAGAATGTGGGGAATTTAAAAACAACAAGCAACAAAAAGTAAATGCTACAGCATTATATTATAGTTCCTTGCCTTCCAAGAAAATTTTTAACTCTAAACCTGACTCTGTCACAAGATAATATACACTACTCTTTTCCAAAAAAAAGACCTCTTTTATTTTTAAAGTTTCATGCTAAGATACTTCACAATCTTATTTAAATTTGTTAAAAGGTTGATTTTTCCATTCCAGTATAATATTCCAGTATAGCTTTTTTTGTTGCTTCAGTGTGGTATTTTGGAAAAAGAATTTGTTACCACTTGGTGGCACTATGTGGCTTAAAAAGGAATCACATTGTATGCAGTTAACTAGACTGTTCTACGTAAATGATTAAATTCAGAGGGAAACTGTTTGATACAGAGCAACTTAATATAGTAAATGTATGATTCTTTTGTAAATAAAATAACTGGTATTGTAGAGTTTTATTAAAATGTCATGGAATATAAAAATATAAACCAAGGCTTAGTTTGGTGGGTAGGGAAGTATATAAATTTTTGATAGAAACCTCCTTTAGGTCAGGTGTCATTTATCATTCTGTCTTAATCCTCTTCTTTGTCTAGATGTGAGAAAATAGATTTTTAATATTAGAAACAAACATCTTCAACTTTAATAGTAATTAATGTTTTCCAAGGTATATATTTTATTTTCTCTTATATAAACTTAAGAAAATGAAATTTTTTCAAATGATTAAGATAAGTAAAACTTAAAGGAAAACAGAAAAATTAAATATATTGAATGATGTCTTCCTGCAGCATATTGAAAAATCAAACAGTCCTTTTAAAGATCCTGTATGTTTCATTTAATTAGACAAAGGATCTTGAAATATAAGAGGAAAGTTACTTTGTTCCAGACATAATTTTTGCTCCCTAGCAATTGACATCTAATACCATAATTGTTAAGGTATTTGTGTAATATATTGTTTTCTAGGTCACATGTACAGCATATAAAAGATGATGCTCTGTGTCTTTTTAAAAATTTAAATACAATACATACAGGAAAATGCATGAAGTGTAGGGTACAGCTCAGTGAGTCATCACAAAGTAAACACTCCATGACCACCACAGATCGAGAAATAGAATACTGCCAGCAACCCAGAAACCCCATTTCTTTTCTTAGTCGCTATCCCTGTTTTTTCTTTCCCAGATTAATCACTTGCCTGACTTCAAAGAAAATAACTTTTTTTTACTTGTTTTTGAACTTTTACAGAAATAGAATTATACAGAAGTATTTTTTTGTCTATTTTGTTCAACGTTATATTTGAGAATTGGGAATTTTGTCAGATATAGCTATGGTTCACTTGTATAATTTTATCACAATTTGTCATATTACTGTAGGACATTTGGGCTGAATAATGCTGCTGTGAACATTCTTGCATGTTTCTGGGTGCATATGTGCAACATTTATATTAGGTGTATACCAAGACTAGAATCTGGGTCATTGGTTTGACCAGTGTGTATATATTCAAATTTAGAAGATGACACAAGAATTGTTTTCAAAATGGTTGTATCAATCACATCAAGTAAATGAGGATTCCTGTTGCTCTGTATCCTCACTAACACTTAGTATTAATATCCTCTAATTTTAGTCTTCTGAAAGATGCATTTCCCTGATCCAAATGGAGTTGAGTACCCTTTCATAAATGTACTGGTTGTTTCGGTATCCTTTTTTGCAAAGTCTCTTCTCTCCTCACCACCTTAACAAAATTACTGTTGAGCTTTCTGTTTCTATCTTACTGGTTTATAGGAATTATATAGTTTATGCATACAGCCCTGTTTTTCCTATTGGAGTTTCTGTACTTTTCCTTTCGCTTTTAGGAGTTTTTATATGCTCTAAATACAGACTCTTTGTTTGTTACATTTAAAATATATATATATATATATATATATATATATATATATATTCCACTTTGGCTTGACTTACACCTTCTTAATATTATCTGTTGATGAAAGGAAGGTCTTAATTTTAGTATAGTCCATTTTATTATTGTTTGCTCTTATAGTTAATGTCCCATTTAAGAAGTCTTTCCTTGCTCCAAGGACATGAAGATACTCTCTTATGCTCTGAAACTATGCTTCTCAACTAGAGGCAGTTCCCTCCTCTCTAACCACATATCTCCCACCATCTGGGTGAGACATTTGGCAGTGTGAATACATGTTTAGTTTTTATAACTGAGTGAGTGGAGTACTCTGGTCATCTAGTGAGTTGGGCTAGTGGTGCTGCTAAATATCCTACAATGTACAGAATGTTAAGCATCCTACAATGCACAAAACAAACATCTAGCCAGGGTATCACTAGTGGTGAGGTTAAGAAACGTTATCCTAGGATCTTTATTATTTTGCTTTCTACCATC
The DNA here is from genome assembly GCF_049350105.2 of Macaca mulatta. Taxonomy (NCBI): domain Eukaryota; kingdom Metazoa; phylum Chordata; class Mammalia; order Primates; family Cercopithecidae; genus Macaca; species Macaca mulatta. The sequence goes on from NC_133406.1 coordinate 149,655,690, forward strand.
CACCTAGAACTTATTATTATTATTTTGTATATTGTTTATTACGTATTTAGATCTGCCTTCTATCTAGAACTGATTTTTATATAATGTGTGAGGCATAGAATCACCTTTTCTTATGTGTGAATGTACGTTTTATATGACATCATTTATTAAAAAGATCACTTCCCTACTGCTCTGTGGTATCACCTTTGGCATAAATAAAGTGACCATATGCATGTGGGTCTGTTTATGGACTCTGTTTTTTTTCCCCTGTTGGTCTACTTTTGTCTATCCAAAGCACCAACACTATGGTCTTTTAATTACATGGCATTATAATAAGTCTTTATCTCCACTAAGGCGGGTCCTCCTACCTTGTTGTTCTTGTTTCATTGCTTTCCATAAATTTTTAGTCATAGCTGTTTTATAAAATTGAATCTATACATTGAGAGAGTAAACATCTTTATGATATTAGGTCTTATAGTTCACGAGTGGCAAATTATCCATTTATTTAGCTCAGTGAGACTGTAATTCTTTGTTCTCAGGATCTCTTTGAACTTTTTAAAATAACTTTTATTTATATGATTATATCGGGTTATTTGTTGCTTATATCAAGGTTGTTTCTCAGCCTTGGCACAATTGACATTTTGGGCCAGATAATTTTCTGTTCAGTGGACTGTCTGTGGATGGATACTATCTGTGCATCATAAGATTTTTACCTAGTCTCTAGTCACTAGATGCCAGTAGTACTCACCCAGTGTGGCAGTCAAAAAGTCTAGACGTTTCCAAGTGTATTGATCATAGTTGAGAACAATTTTTACTGCTTTTGAAATTAAATTTAAATGTTTATAAGTTTATTTTAATATAATACTATTCCATTACATGTTAACATGAGTAACACCATTTTGAGAAAAATACACATTCCAGAACAAAATTTAGTGAGAAGAGTACCATTGTTTTACATGTTTTAAAAATATCTTTAATGTCCCAATAGAAGACAGTTGGGTTCTTATACTTGCTTCAGTTCAGATATTGTACATTATATAGCCTCTGGAAAACTCCATTGTACACTTGTGAAAGAATGGCAGTGAAAAGGCAAATAAGGTTTTAGTATTATTATGAAAATAGTTTTGTTTATTGAAGATCTTCTAATAAGGTCTTAGGGACGCCCCCTGGGCCCCCAACTCACACTTTTCAGATCTCCTGTCCTAGAGATCACAGTATGCACCCTTGACCTAACTTAATCAAACTGTTAATAAATTAAGTAAATTAGATTGATAATTTGTTAATTTGTTTTATCTTTCCAGACAATGCAAGAAACTGAAAACATTTTAATCCTATTCATTTCCTTCCATACTGTACCCCTTACTCAACTTATTTGCTACTATACTCTTGTGATTTTAAACTCCGTATATATTTTAGCCAGCATGAAACCTCATCATCATTTGCTGTGTAGCTTTACCTGCATATTTACCACTTATATCACTTTTTATTCTTTCCTCCATCTTCAGTTCTTCATCTGTGATTTTCTATTTCTGAAGATCACTTTCTATTGTACCCTTTAGTGTAGGTCTGTAGTGAGAAATTCTCTTTGTTTTTGTTGTCTGGTCATGTTCTGTATTCCACCCTCACTTTTGGGTGATTATTTTTTAGGATTCTGAGTTGGCAGTTACTTTCTTTTAACGAGGATGTTACTCCTTTGTTTTCTCTGCCTTCTGTTGTTTCTGTTGAGAAATTGTTAGTCTTGTCAATGTCCTCCATCCAAAAAGACTAGCAGGAACACCCGTAGTTGAACACATTTTTTACTTGTTGCAATGAAGGAGACCACACACTAAAGGGAGCTTTGGGGTGTCTTACTAAGAGGATATTAGAGGGAACCTATTAGAAGATTTGGGCTTTGGTTGAGTAGTTTGAAGAGAAGGTCTAAGGAAGTGGAAGTTTGTCCTAGATTGGGTGTTGTCAGGACATGGGATATTTTAAGATTGGCTATCTTTTTTAAACGGAGGTAAAATTCACATTACATACGATTAACCATTTTTAGTGTACAATTCTTTGGTGTTTAGTGAACAGTAGTCCCTCCTTATCCATAGAGTGTACATTTCAAGACTGCCAGAGGATGCCTGAAACTGCAGGTAGTACCAAACCTTATTGCCGTCAGTCAGACACGTTTCTGTTCATGTCTTTCACCCATAAATTTAATGACTTTTCTGTTTTACCTAAGTTCTTAAAATGCACCATGTTCGTAACTTTTGCAGTTTGAGGTGTGACAGGAAAACTTGCACAAATTTCTTTTCCCTTCTTTGCAGTTTAGCGAATAGAAGATTTGTTCTTACTGTAGATCTTAGCAACCTTAGCATTTTTTTTTTCTCTTCTTATTGAGAACTTTCACCTTTTTATGTAAAGGAAACGGTTTACAGCTTCTCTTGGACATATCTGAATTGCCAGAATCACTACTTTTGTACTTTGGGACCATTATTAAGTGAAATAAAGGTTCTTGAACAAAAGTACTGCAATATCATGACAGTCAATCTGATAATCAAGATGATTACTAAGTGACTGATGGGTGGAGAACATATACACTCGACAAAGGGATGATTTGTATCCCTCAGAGTGGGATGGTGCAAGATGTCATCAAGCTCCATAGACCAGCAATTTAAAACCTGTAACTTGCTTCTTTCTGAATTTTCCATTTAATATTTTTGGACTGTGGTTGACCACAGGTAACTGAAACTGTGAAAAGTAAAACTGTAGATAAGGAGGGACTACTGTATTTACACTGTTGTGCAACCACTAGTTTCTAAAGTGTTTTATCACCCCATAAAAACACTGTGTATTCATTACATAATCACTTTCTATTTGCCCCCTTCCATCACCTGGTAAAGTAACCTTAACCTTCTGTCTCTATATATTTGCCTGTTCTGGATATTTCATATGAAAGAAACCATAGAAAGTGTGACTTTTTGTGTCTGGCTTCTTTTACTTGGCATAATGTTTTCAAGGTTCGTACAAGTTGTAGCATGTGCTTCATTTCTTTATATGGCTAAATAATATTCCATTGTATGGATATACTGCAATTTACATATTATTCCTTAATGAATATTTGAGTTATTTTTACTATTTGGCTTTTATGAATACAGTGCTATCAACATATACGTACAAGTTTTTCTGTGGACATGAGTTTACATTTCTCCTGGATGTATATCTAGGCATTGAATAGCTGGATCATATGGTAATCTATCTCAACTCTTTTAGGAACTGCCAAACTTACTCTCCATAGCGGATTCACTGTTCCCACCAGCAGTGTATGAGGGTCTCTGTTTCTCTACATCAATGTCAGTAATTGTTAGTTTTCATTTTTTTGTTTGTTTATTAAAGCTATTCTAATGGGTATGAAGTGGTATTATTGTAGTATTGATTTGCATTTCTTTAATGACCACGATGTTGAACATCTTTTTATGGGCTTGGTCATTTATATATCTTTTTTTGAGACATGTCTATTCGGGTCCTTTGCTCATTTAAAAAATTAGGTTGTCTTTTTGTTGTTGAGGTTTTTATATGTTCCGGATATTAAACATTTACCAAATATATTTCAATAATATCTGCTGATATACACAGGATTTTTACTTTGATAAAGTTCAATTTCTGGTTTTATTTTATTGTTTTTTTTTTTTTTGGCTGTTTGTGCTTTTGATGTTAAAGAATCCATTGCCAAATCAAGAGTCATGAAGATCCAACCCATGCCTTCTGAGAGCTTTACAGATTTAGCTTTTATATTCAGATTGTTGGCCCATTTTGATTTAATTTATGTAACTGGTGTGAGACAGGCTTCCAACTTCATTCTTTTGTACGTGGTTATCCGGTTGTCCCAGTATCATTTGTTGAAAAGAGTGTTCTTTTCCCCATTGAATGGTCTTGGCACTTTGTTGGAAATGAATTGGCCATAGATGAGTGGGCTTATTTCTGGACTCTTAAAATCTATTCCATTGGTCTATATGTCTACCCTTCTTCTACTGCCACATTGATTACTATAGTTTTGTAATCAGTGTTCTGAAATCAGGGAGTGTGAGTACTCCTTCTTTTTATTTCTCAGTATTGTTTTTGTTGTTCAGGGACCCTTTCAGTTCCATATGAGTTTGAGGATAAGCTTTAACAATCCTGCAAAAAGGCCTTTAGAATTTTGATAGGGATTGAGTTGAATCTGGGATCTCTTTGGGGGAATTTTGTCATCTTAACAATATTGAGTCTTGAAATCCATGAACATAGATGTATTTCCATTTAATTAGGCCTTTAAGTTTTTCTAGCAACGTTTTGTAGTTTTTAGTGCACAAGTATTTTACTTTCTTGGTTACAGTTATTCTTTTTTTTTTTTTTTTTTAAGAAGGAGTTTTGCTTTTGTTGCCCAGGTTGGGGTGCAATGTTGCGATCTCAGCTCACTGCAACCTCAGCCTCCTAAGTAGCTGGGATTACAGGTGCCTACCACCACGCCCGGCTAGTTTTTATTTTTAGTAGAGACAGGGTTTCTTAATGTTGGTTAAGCTGGTCATGAAGTTACACTTATTCTTTCGGTTATTTTTTTGTTTTTGATGCTATTGCAAATTGATTTATTTTCTTAATTTTCTTTTTGGATCATTCGTTGCTGGTATATAGAAGCACAACTGATTTTTGCATGTTGCTGTTGTGCTTGCAAGTTTGCTTTATTTGTTTATTAGCTCTAGTAGTTTTTTTGTGGATGCTAAGGGATTTTCTATGAATAGAATTATGTCAGCCACAAATATAGTTTGACTTCTTCTTTTCTAATTTGGACGCCTTTTATTTCTTTTTCTTACATAATTGCTCTGACTTTTAGTACAATGTTGAATGGCAGTGGTAAAAGTGGTAGCCTTGTCTCTTACTGATGTTAGGAGAAAAACTTGTCTCTCACCATTGGCTATGATGTTTGTTATGGGTTTTTCATAGATGCTCTTTGTCATGTCCTTTTATTACTCATTTGCTGAGTATTTTTTTTTATCCTGAAACAGTGTTGAATTTTGTCAGATGCTTTTTCTGCATCTATTGAGATAATCATGTAGTATTTTTTCTTTGTTCTATTAGTGTGATATGTTGTATTGATTGCATTTCTTATGTTGAACTGCCCTGGCATTCCTGGGCTAAATCCCACTTGGTTATGTTTTATGATACTTTTAATATACTGTTGGTTTAGTTTGCTAGTATGTTGTTGAGGATTTTGGTGTCTGTTTTCATAATGAATATTTGTAGTTTTCTTTCAGTATCTTTGGCTTCGGTATTAGGGTAATGCTGGCTGCTTAGAATGTGTTAGGAAGTGTTGTCTCATCTTCCATTTCTGAAAGAGTTTCAGAATAATTAGTGTTAATTTTGTTTCATAGAATTTACCAGTGAAACTGCATAGTCCTGGATTTTTGCATTTGGTGAGGTTTTTGATTATTAGTTAATTCTCTTTACTTGTTCTAGGTCTATTCAGATTTTCTATTTCTTCTTGACTTCATTTTGGTAATTTCTGTGTTTCTAGGAATTTTTCTATTTCATCTAGATTATCTAATTTTTTGGCATCCAATTATTCATAGTATTCTCTTATAATTCTTTTAATTTTTAAGGTTGGTACCAGTGTTCCCACTTTTATTCCTGATTTGTCACTTGTGTTCTTCTCTCTTTTGTTGTTGTTGTTGTTGTCAATTCCTTTGTCAACCTTGTTGATCTTTTTAAGGAACCAACTTTATTTTTTTAATTAGAGGGAGGCTCAGGTAGGGGTTTCTTGTTTTTGTTTTCGAGACAGAGTCTGTGTTGCCCAGGCTGGACTTGAACTCCTGGGCTCAAGTGATCCTCCTGCCTCAACCTCCTGAGTATTTGTGACTAAAAGAACCAATATTCTCTCATCTCTGTTCTAAAGACTGATTATTTCCTTCCTTCTGCTGGCTTTGGGTTTAGTGTGCTCTTCTTTTCCCTAAGGTAATAATTCCCTAAGGCATAAAGTAAGATGGCTAATTTGACATCTTTTTTAATACAGATATTTACAGCTGTAAAGTTTCCTCTGCATGCTGCTTTTGCTGCATCCTATAAGTATTGGTATGTTGTATTTTCATTTTCATTTGTCTCAAGATTGGCCATCATACTAAATCTCATCTATAGGGAATGCAGACTGAAGCTGGACAAACTTACACTGGCATACCCTGTTTTATTGTGTTTTGATTTATTGTGCTTTTCATATATTGTGTTTTATATAAACTGAAATTTTGCAGCAACCCTGCATCAAGCAAGTGTACAGGTATCATTTTCTCAACAACATATGCTCATTCATATCTCTGTATCACATTTAGGTAATCCTCACAGTGTTTCAGACTTTTTATTTTGTTAGGGTGATCTGTGATCAGTGATCTTCAATGTTTCTATTGTAATTGTTTTAGGGCTCCACAAACCGTGCCCCATCAAGATAGTAAACTTAATTGATTAATATTGTGTGTGTTATGATTGCTTCACCAACTGTTCCTTCCTTGCCTGTCTCTTTCCCTCTCCTTGGGCCTCCTTATTCCATGAGACACAACAGTATTGAAATTAGGCAAATTTATAACCCTACAATGGCCTGTCTTAGTGTTTGAGTGAAAGGATGAGTCACGTGTCTCTCATTTTAAATCAAAACCTAGAATTAAGCTTAGTGAGGAAAGCATTATACAAGATGAGATAGGCCAAAAGGTAGGCCTCTTGCAGCAAACATTTAGCCAAGTTTGTGAATGTAAAAGAAAAGTTCTTGGAAGAAATTAAAAGTGCTACTCCAGTGAGCACACAAATAGTAAGAAATTAAAACAGCCTTATTACTGATATGGAGAAAGTTGGAATGGTCTGGATAGAAGATCAAACCAGCCACAACATTCCCTTAAGCAAAAGCTTAATCCAGATCAAAACCCTAACTCTCTTCAATTCTCTGAAGGCCAAGAGAGGTGAGGAAGTTTCGGAAGAAAAGTTTGAAGCTAACAGAGGTGGATTCACAAGGTTTAAGGGAAAAAGCCATGTTATAACATAAAAGCGCAAGGTGATGCAGCAAGTGCTGATGTAGAAGCTGCAGCAAACTACCCAGAAGATCTAGCTCTGACAATTCATGAAAATGGCTACACTAACCAACAGATTTTTCAGTGTAGATGAAACAGCCTCCTACTAGAAGAAGATGCCATCTAGCACTTTCATAGCTAGAGAAAAGTAAATGCCTGGCTTCAAAACTGAAGCCTGAGAGACAGGCAGACCCTCTTGTTAGTGGCTAATGCAGCTGGTAACTTTTAAGTTAAAGCCCAATGCTCATTGAACAATTTCATAAATCTTAGGGCCCATCAGTATTATGCTAAATCTCTACCTGTGCTCTATAAATGAATCAGCAAAGCCTGGATGACAGTGCATCTGTTACAGCATGGTTTATGAACTATTTTAAGCCTACTGTTGAGACCTACAAGAAAAGACTACTTTCGAAATATACTCATTGACAGTGCACCTGGTCTTCCAGAATCTCTGATGGAGATGTACAAGACGAATGTTGTTGTCATGCCTGCCAACACAGTATCCATTGTGTAGCTCATGGAACAAGGAATAATTTTGATCTTGAAGTCTTACTATTTAAATGCATTTCATAAGGCTACAGCTGCCGTAGCTAGAGTCATTCCTCTGATGGATCTGAGCAAAGTAAATTGAAAACTTTTTGGAAAGGATTAGCTATTCTAGATGCAACTTAAAACATTTGTGATTCATGGGAGGAGGTCAGAATATCAACATTAATAGGAGTTTGGAAGAAGTTGATTTCAACGCTTATGTATGACTTTGAGGGATGCAAGACTACAGTGGAGCAAGTAACTGTAGATGGGGTAGAAATAGAAAGAAAACTAGAATTAGAAGTAGAACCTGAACACCGGGTGCCATGGCTCACGCCTGTAATCCTAGCACTTTGGAAGGCCAAGGCAGGTGGATCACTTGAGGTCAGGAGTTCAAGACCAGCCTGGCCAACATGGTGAAACCCCATCTCTACTAAAAATAAAAAAAATTAGCCAGGCATGGTTGCGCAAGTCTGTAATCCCAGCTACTTGGGAGGCTGAACCAGGAGAATCACTTGAACCTGGGAGGTGGATGTTGCCGTGAGCTGAGATGGCAACACTGCACTCCAGCCTGGGCTCTGTCTTAAAAAAAAAAAAAAAAATGTGGAACCTGAAGGTGTAACTGAATTGCCGCAATCTCACGAAAAAGCCTGACCAGATGAGAAGTTGCTTCTCTAGTGAAGAAAGTGGTTTCTTGAGAGGGAGTCTACTCCTAGTAAAAATAGTGTGAACATTGTTGAAATGACAACATAAGATTTAGAATATTACATCAATAAAGCAGTAGCAGGGTTTGAGAAGATTGACTCCAATATCAAAAGAAGTTTTGCTGTGGGTAAGATGCTGTCAAACAGCATTGCATGTTACAGAGAAATCTTTCATGAAAGAAAGGGTCAATCAATGTGTCAAACTTCATTGCTGTCTTATTTTAAGAAGTTGCCACAGCCACCCCAACCTTCAGCATACACCACTCTTGATTGTCAATATTAAGGCAAAAATCTCAGCAAAAAGACTAGAACTCACCAAATGCTTAGATGACTGTTAGTATTTTTTAAAGCTATAAAGTATTTTATTTTTATTTTGTTTTGTTTTCGTTGTTGTTTTTTAAGACGAAGTCTCACTCTGTCACCAGGCTGGAGTGCAGTGGTGCGATCTCAGCTCACTGCAACTTCTGCCTCCCAGGTTCATGCAGTTCTTCTGCCTCAGCCTCCCAAGTAGCTGAGATTACATGCACCCGCCACCACACCTGGCTAATTTTTTGTATTTTTAGTAGAGATAGGGTTTCACCATGTTGGCCAGGCTGGTCTTGAACTCTTGACCTCAGGCGATTCACCCGCCTCAGCCTCCCAAAGTGTTGGGATTGGCGTGAGCCACTGCACCCAGCCACAATAAAATACTTTAAGGTATATACATTGTTTTTTAGACATAATGGCTTTTGTGTACTTAATTGACAACAGTATAGTATAAACATAACTTTTTTTTTTTTTTTTTTTAAGTTCCAGGGTACATGTACAGGGTGTGTAGGTTTGTTACATAGGTAAATGTGTGCCATAGTGGTTTGCTGCACCTGTTAAACCGTCACTTGCATATTAAGCCCAGCATGCATTAGCTATTTTTCCTGATGCTCTCCCTTCACCCCCTACCCCATAGGCCCAGTGTGTTCCCCTCCCCATGTCTATTAAATGTAACTTTTATATGTACTTGGAAACCAAAAAAAAAAAAAATCGTGGCTCATTTTATTCCAATATTCACCTTATTGCAGTGGTCTGGAACTGAACCCACAGTATCTCCGAGGTATTCCTGTAATTGATAAAGAAAGTGACACATCACTCATTTTAGTGGGTCGGGGGGGGATGTTTGGTTGTGTTGCACAATGGTCTTGTCTGACATGGATGTTTTATGAGATACTATTTTTTTCTTAAGACAATGTTGTGACAGAACATCAGATAGTCTGATAGCACGAGGTTAGTTCTTGGACATTGGGAGCTGCTACCCCCCGCCATCCCTTAGTCTATAGGTATTCTTTTATAGGTATTCTTTTTTTCTGTGGCTGCTTTTAGTATTTTTTCCTCATTGTCTTTTATTTTCATTAGTTTTCCTGTGATGTATCTAAGTGTAGTTTTTATTTATTCATCTCAGAGTTCCAGGTGCTCCCAGAAGCTTTGGCTTGATGTGTTTTGTCAGTTTTACAAAATTCTCAGCAATTATCTCAGAAGCATTGCTTCTGTCCTATATTCTGTCTTTTCTTCTGTGATTCCAACTAGATGTTGGAATGTATGTGTGATCTTTTACCATATCAGTTTCAGCTCTTACTCTTTTCTCTATTTTCCATGCTTTTGTCTCCCCTTGCTTCATTCAATATACTTTGTTTTGGCCTTTTTCTAGTTCACTAATTATCTAATTGTATCAGCTTTCTGGTTTGTTACATAGTGGCCAGACCATATGGTCTACAGTGATTTCTGTTTCTGTTGGAAGTTTCTCAGTGGTTGTTGAAATACATTCTCAGATTTTATAAATGTTCTGTGTTTTGAAAAAAAGAATGTCTGGTTGTTATATAGAGCTCTCCCTATATATTTGATCGGTGGTCTACATACTTTGTTTTCACACACCTCTATAATTTTGGAAAACTATGGTATTTTTAAGTTGGCATCTGACATTTTTCTCACAAGCGAGAATAATTGTGTGTTTATACAGTATATTGTATGCATAATTTACATCTCATTTCTTCAGAATCTTTGTACTGTAGATTTAATTCATTAAGGTTACAGAAAATGTCTGCCTTGTAACATTTAACAAAACCAGTCTTAACAGCTAAACCAAGGTGACCCTTTGTCAGTAAAAATGGCTTCATTTTTAAAATTCAAATAAATGTATTTTTATCACTGTTGATGACCTTTTCATTTCTGAATTTTAATTCTAAGACTGGGAATCAGGGAGAGGGATGAGAGAGAAGTATGGAGAGACAGCCACTGGAATCTTCCCTTGAGTTGTTTTTTGATTAAGACTGTGTAGCCTTCAAATTTTCCTATTATGTGCTTTGCTGCAATGGCCTCTGCCTAAGGAGCTCTGTATTCTCAAACCTTTTATTTGACTCTCGAAAGGTTTTTACACACTGGAGCATTTGCGCAATGCTAACAGTTTGGGCAGCTCTTTTCTTGACCCTTGAGGTATTCAGTTAGCAAGATAGATAGAAATCTTTGCCTTTGAAACTTAGTTTTAGAGGAGGGATGCTCCAACTACAACCACAGTAAATAAATACATTGCATAGTGTGGTAGAAGGTGTTAAGTGTTATGGGAGATGGGAGAAGGTATAAACTAGTATAAGTGGATTTGAGAATGCCAGCAGTGTGGAGAAGGTAAGGGTTTTGGGGTGTCAGTTTAACTAAAGTGGTCCTGGTTGGCATCATTCAAAAGATAATGATTGAGCAAAGACTTGAACCAAGATGAGATAGTTTGCCATGAGACTATCTGGGAGAAGGAGCATTCCATCTGAGGAATAGTCAATGCTAAGGCCTTACGCTAGTAGAGAACGTATTCAAGAATAGTAAAAACAAAACAACAACAAAAAAGCTAATGTGTCTACAGCAGAGTGAGTGAGTTGGGGAGAGGAGTAGGAAACGAAGTCAAAGGGTTACTAGGTAGTCTCTCTCTGTAGGTCCTTACAGGTCATTGTAAGGACTTTTCCTTTTTTATCTGAGAAAAACAGGGAGTCATTTTAGAGTTTTGAGGGACATTATCTGTATGGATCACTCTGATTGCTGTGTTGAGAATAGATGGTAAGTGACTAAGGATCTGTCCTTGTACTAATACCAGATTAGTCAGCTGATGAAGTCATACAGGGGAGAGGTAATAGTGGATCTGGGTATAGGAGTGATGAGAAGTGATTGGATTCTGGATATATTTTGAAGATAATAGCAGTAGGAGTTCCTGATAGTTTAGATATGAGGTGTGAGTAAACAAGAACGGTGAAGGTTGCTCCAAGGTTATTGGCCTGAACAACTGATATAGTTGAGGAAGGCTGTTAGATATGTGTTTGGAAACTTTTCTTTTGTACAGTGAGAGAAGGGTGATCTTTAAAAGGGAGATGGGTAAGCAGAACTAGAGTATTGTGAATATAACATCCAGATCAATTTTAGGGAAAGAGTACATATGGAAGTTGAGGAACTAGAAATTAATACTTTACCTGCATACTCTTTGAGAAGTCACTTCTGCTGCCTCAGCCATCTGAGTAGCTGGGACTACAGGCGCACGTCACCACACCCGGCTAATTTTTTGTATTTTAGTAGAGACGGGGTTTCACCATGTTGCCCAGGCTGATCATGAACTCCGATCTCAGGCAATCTGCTCACCTTGGCCTCCCAAAGTGCTGGGACTACAGGTGTGAGCCACTGCGCCCGGCCCCAACACTATTTTTTTGAATCAATAAATGAACAACAAAAAGGATTCAGGAACGGTGTTTGGTAATATAAGCAAACATTCTCCTTAGCTGCACACTGGGAATCCTGTTGCTAAAAACACGCAAATTTAGCTGCTAACCAAAAATCGGTACCATACATTCAACCTGAATATCCATGTGGGATTGGTTCCATGACCCTGCAAGAATACCAAACTCCAGTGATGCTCCAGACCTTTATATAAAATGATTTTGTATTTGCATATAATCTGTACGCATCCTCCCGTATACGTTAAACTATCAATATATTTCTTGCAATACCTAATACAGTGTAAATGCCAAATAGTTGTTATACTTTATTTGTTTCTTATTTGTATTTTTTATTCTTGTAATTTTATTTTTTATTTCTTTTGATCTGAGTTTGGTTGAATCCAAGGATGCAGAACCCATACAGAGAGCCAACTATATTTTTGTTAAGACAATAATGTGAGAGAGAAGCACACTAATACATTTTGTTTCAAGAAAAGCAAATTTCTTGTATTTGAATTATTATCATCCTAAATTAAGATACTTGTAGAATAGTGATTATCTTGAAATATTTTTCTTAGATCATAATAGGATTTTTTCTGTTTTCAGAAAAATAAATTGAGCAAGGATAAGAACATTAACAAGAGTTCACATTTAATACGAAACATTTCTTTGAAGTAACACTTTCAGTTTTGTCCTTTTTTTAGTTCTCAAAGATGTCATACTTTTCCATGTGAGTGTATGGAATAAGTATATTCAAATATATAAATTCAATATGTTTGAATTTGCATAGTAGAGTTTGAATGTATATAATACAGGTGAGAGGTTAAGTACTCATTATAGATTGTTACAGATTTACAGAATTTTTTTTACGATTTAAATCCTTCTTTCAATAAATTAAATTGTAAATCAGTGAAATAATTCAATCTTGAATGTCATATTATTCAAGTTCTATTTCTCATTAGACTTTAATTTTATATTTTCTAAATGTGAGATTAAGCAAATTAATTTATGGAACTTTTATAATGACAGATTATTAAAATCTACAGAAGTTTAAGAAATCTACATGTTAAATAAAATCTGTGAACGTTTGAATTTGAAAAACTTAAATTGCTGAGGCATTAGAAGGAAACTAGTATACATTCGTTATGTTCCAAGCTTCAGGCTAGACATGCTGGTAAGGTTTCTGTTGGTCATCTTTTCCCAAAAATGAAATACGGTTGACCCTTGGAACAACATGAGCTTGAACTCTGCGGGTCCACTTAAACGTGGATTTTTTTTTTTATGAATATAGTTGACTTTCTGTATCAGTGGGTCCTGCATCTGCACCCAAACCAAATGCAGATCAAAAATACAGTCTTCATGGCATGTAAAACCCACATTTAAGGAGGGCTTGCTTATCTTATCCATAGATGGTGTCAAGTGCAGGGACTTAAGTATGCATAGATTTTGGTATCCACCAGGGTTTTAGAACCAATCCGTCATGGATACTGAGGGATGACAGTAGTTTCATCTGCATTAACAATCTATTAAGGCATCAGTCGTCTCTTCAGCTGTTGTAAGGAATCCCTTTAAAACCACCATGTTTGCATTTGCAGTCATGCCACTAACTTTGATGTGCATACTATAATGTGCCTTGATCCTGTGTAATATACATGGTTGGGGCAAAAGTTTCATTAACAGCACTTTGAACATTCTCAGCTTTTAAGTTCTTCAACAAATTACTAGTGTTTCCTGAATAAACATTAAGCAAATAGATATCTGACTTGGTGCTGATTCTATACTCTAAAACCGTTCTTTTGTTATTTATGTCCTGATAATTGTTGTGAAATGTATAGGTATAAATTTTTTGAATGGTGAAATTGTCTTTGCCCTTTAAAATTATTTCTATTCTGAAGCAATTTATTCCATATGCATATATATTTATCTCACTGCTTTGAGTATAATTGTCTCTATTTTCATTTATATAATTACATACAGTCTCTGACTTACAATGACAGTGATTCAATTTTGCGATGGTGCAGAAGCAATGTGCATTCAGTAGAGACTGTATTTTTAATCTTATCTTTTATTTTTTATTATAAAATTTTTATAGACTGTGTCAGATTATTTTGCCCAATTGTAGGCTAACGTAAGTACATTTAAGTAGGCTAAGCTACAATGTTCAATAGTTTAGATGTATTAAATGCATTTTCAACATGACGTTTTCAATTTATCATGGGTTTATTGGGAGGTAACCCCATTATAAGTAAAAGAGCGTCTGTGTATGCTTTGTATTCCTAGGACTTTCAACACTCTCACTTTTCTTGCATTTATTAGACATGATGGTTTAGTATTTATATAATATTTCAAAACTGAATACAAACAGCGTACCCATCATAGGGTAAAGAATACCAAAAGGCTCAAAGTAAAATGACAATTTATGGCATGATACTTTCTGTGGAGGGCAAAGTTGACACATTGCGTCTGGAATATGGGATTGACACACTTTAGCTACATTGGTTTCTTTGAAAGTTTCACAGTTAACGATTTGAACAGATAGGTTTTATAGTGAACTGACCCATGTTACACAAATGTGGTCAAAATGTTTGACCAGTTACATATATATCACTCATTTCAAATGCTTAAATGCTTGAATTTGTCTTGTTGGAGCCATGTGCATATGTCATTTATGATGTAAGCTGAGACCATCACTTATTCTAATTATATGAAAGCATAAACAACACAACAGTCATTCTGTGCTAACTGTGACTTAGCACTCTCCTTTGGTTGCAACTGTAATTTATTGCCTTGCTTCTTCCAGTTACAAAATTCTTCATTAGGAAATTAATGTTTGATTAGTGAACATCCATTTGATTTTCTACTACTGTTGATTCTCATTGTTACATAATTTTGCCATGTCTTTAAAGTTATGTCTTTGTAGGACCTCCCTGCCCCCCTTGCCTTCATCCACACAGTTACCTGCTTCCATTTACCATATGGGAGCTTCTTTAGATGTGTTAGATTATATTTAGTATTTACTATACTTTGCAGTAAGAATGATCTTGAGTTATTGGGTGTTTATGGTCTGGTACCTACCATCTGTCGTCTGTTAAAAATTGAGGATGGTACATGGCATCAGGAACAAGCTATTCAACAGGTTCAGTATAATTTGTTTACTTTATTTTTTAAATTGCAATCTATATATCAAACTCAGTGCCTTTTTAAATTTGTGTTTTGGTATTGCCAAGAGGAAAAAAAAAATCTCTGGCTGTAACATTGAGTTTTCATGACACAGTTAGCTCTGTGGCAGTGTCTTGGTCATTTAATGCCATATTTTCACTGTTCAAGAATCAATTTATTGACAGATCATAAGTTAACTAAAGGATTATTTCAGGTAATTGTGAATTTAGAGAATACTTTTAAGGCTCAGTAGTGCAATTCTTCAGTTTTTAGCTCATTATTTCAAATAATGTTAAATGTTAATTATGTAATAACTAAATACTAAACATTTGTAGTACATATTAGAAGGGACCTTAGAAATCATCTTATTCAGTCCCCAACTCCATATTCCTGTCTGTAATGTTCTTGACAAGTAAGCAAGAACCATTCTTGCCTAATGGTAACCTTCTGAACCATTTTATTATTTGGCTTGGTTTTAGAGTCAGTCTCATGCTGGATACCCTTATAAGTGTTCTATATTTTTTTAGTGTTTCTTCTCAATGTGACATTTAGAATAAGTTATTACCTGGATGGTACACTCTATCTTCTCTTGAATTGTGCACTAGGTGAGATTTAGGTATATATGTTTGTACATTGTGTATGGTATATATAGGTTTAAATGCTGCAATAATTTTAAATGTAATATTTCAGTTAATTAAGATTCGTTTTGTAGTTTGACACTTGTGAATGGTATTCTCTTCTTGACCCAGTCTCATACATTACTAACTGAAGTTGTCATGTGTTTGCAAGGATAATTTAAATGAACATAGAATTTGTGAAAACCTGACAGATCCTAACTATAACTCAGCTAGTGGGCAGCATTATAATTTATTTATAGCAGTGTAATATAGCAGTTAATGAACTAATATACAATGAGGGCAAATTGTACTATATTTTTGCACGAAATTATACGACACAGCAAAGGTTGGCATTATGTAGTTAAGTACCCACAAAATGTTAACCTACTTGCAATAAATACAATTAATAATGTACATAAAAGAATGGAATTAAGCTAATTTTCTATCACAAAAGAATTATTCGTGAACAGAAAGTGGACAGCATAGATTTGATGACAGAAAGGTTGTATCTAATCTGAATTACTGAGTGACCTAGGAAGCTTGCTCAGAGGGATTACAGAATAATTATGTTAATATGCAATTATCACCTCATTTCTTCTGTAGTAACCTCAAGATGTAGTGTAGTGAGGGTGTTATAGCAAGTGCTGATAGTTTGCAAAAATACTGATGTTTGAGATTTCTGAGACAATAAGTCTAGCTTGAGGCATATAAGTGATGATCTGTCATCTTGAAGACAGATCTGACCTTTGTACAATTTTTTAATGCTCACAGTATATAACTAGAGGCAGTTATAGCTGTAAAACTCATTATGATTTTCCAGCAATTGAAATATATTTTATGTAGATTTAAAGTTCTGTTTGCAGCTTTTTAAAAAGGTGTCTGAATTTTTTTAAAGAACATTTTAAAATTCAGTTAAATGAAAAATTTTATGATTATATGATTATCTGGGGAAGCTTTAGTAATGGTGTCTAAACATTGTTTTAAAATCTTAATTGATATAGCTAATTCATTGAATTCATTGAATTGAAATTTAAGGAGTCCAACAGTTTATCTATCTTAATTTATTAGCTTCTGTTTTTTAAACTTAGTGAATAATGCCCACCTTCAAATATGTTCCTACTTTGTTATAGTAACCTAAACTGGTATTGATGTCTCTGTTATATATACATTTGACTATACAAAGGTAGTTGAAAAACTATTTGAGATGGTGTAAAATTAACTCAGATCAAATAGTTTCTTGCCTAGATGCCTCATAACCCAACATGAATGTAGTAAAATAATTTTTGATGGTGTTAAAATTCTGTATCCATTATTCAGTGCAACAGATTTTGACGATCCATTGTTCTGCGTGGTATCTCAGGACAACAGCTATGAGTATTGAGTACTGTTATTAATAAGGAGTGTATTTGGAGCATTGTATAATTAGAATATATTCTGAATATTTTAATTGTTTCTAAAATAAGTACCCACAAAATGTTAATCTACTTATAGTAAATACAGTTAATAATGTACATAAAAGAACAAAATTAAGCTAATTTTCTCTGAGTAAAGAATTACTCATGAACAAAAAGTGGACAGTATAGATTTGACGACAGGAAGGTTGTATCTAATCAGAATTACCGAGTGACCTAGAAAACTTCCTTACTTAGTCAACTTTTGTAACATATTTTCAAACTGATGCAGAAGGTAATGTCTTTTATTTTTGAGTAGAGATAATTATTAATTTGGGGGTAAGTAAGCCATGTCATGTGGATGTGAAGGAAAACTTTAATTGTTAAAGTCTTCATTTTATATTTTAATATATTTAATCGGATTTTTTTTGCTAGATGTGTTTTGTAGATAAAATCATTTATGCACATATATTTTTTCTATGTTTTTGAACAAAACAGGTTGATATCTTCAGAATGTGAACTTATGAAAAGCTCTTATAAAGCCATTCTGGTAATGAGGATGCAGTCTCCAAGCTGACATGATGTTCTCATAGTTTGTCACCCTGCTGTTCAGGGGGTACCAATGAAGTTGCTTTAAATGGGAAGCGTCTGTTCCATCTCTAAACCTCTAACACCAGAACAGATGGGTGGGACATAGAACATGGAAGGTTTTACCTCTGAGGTGGTAACAGTGAAGCCACTCATTAACACTGAATTTACCACTTCGTTAGCAACATTGCTTCCTGTTGAGAAAAACTAATATAGGCTTTCAAATTGACTGAGCATATATTTGTCCACCTCTGTGATTATAATAAGTGGGAACATAAAGGAAAGTAACTGTCTTTCAAGCCAGTTTTTTGTCGTTCATTTCAGATTTATGAGATTGTTGCTATTGAAGCATTTTATATTTTCTACCTAATTTAATGAGAAATATCAGGAATGAATAATAAGTGTAGCATTAAGGCTTGCTTTTCTTTCCCTTGACATTTGCACACCCTTTCCTAACACATGTTTATGTGCTGCCCATTTTTAACTTCTGTGTGTGTGATGTAGAGACTCCTGCTGGGTGATGCATTAGCACCATTTTGGAGTGATATCATTGAATGTGATCTTATTGGAAGTCTATTTTTATTACCACCATACCAGAAGTTTGCCAATCTCAGAACAGAATTCTAAAACCTATGAGGGGTGGAAAAAATAATTGTTGGTATAAATAACAATGTCAAAGATACTGGTAATAGATATTTTTTGTATTAAATAACATTTTATGGAAAGAATAAGATTATAAATGCTTGTTCTAAGTTATAAAATACAAAAAAGGTAAGAACAATTTTATTATTCTTGAATTAGATTTAATGTTTTACAAAGCATGAAATTGGTACCCTTAAAAGGATAGTAAAAATATTGAACTTTATTGAACATGTTTTGATTTGTAAATGTTAGATTGTGAGGTCCTGTTGCCCTAAAATAATATTACTTGTTATGCAAATTAAAAATACTACAAAAGAAAAATATACAGGCTTCGTTCTTTATCTAAGAGCAGGAAACTAACTTGTCTTGTTTACCGTTATTTCTGGAATACGGGATCAATGCATGGCACAACTAAGTGCTTAGTAAATATTTGGATAATAACTGCAAAAAAGGAGAAGAAATATGGAAGCTTATGCCAATACTTCAATTAGTTAATACCTGGGGTTGCCAAATAGCAGGTTCTTTAAATTGTACATGAGAATTATTGGATATTTGAAGACCTTATTATAATTACTGCATTAATAAATCAGAACCTGATGGAACTTGTATTTGAATGGGGTATCCAAATTTCATAGGAACAAAACTGTTTTTCTTCTTACACTTTAGGAACTTGTACTTTGATTTTGAAATTGTGTTTTTATTAATCCAATACTTACTCAGTCTTTTATTCAACAAATATTGCCTGAGCAATGCCAAGTGATGTACTAGGTTCTAGAGATACGATAGTGACTAGATTACATTCCCAGTCCTCTAAGAGCAGGAAAAGAACAGGTTGCAAGGGAACTTTTCATAGTAAGGGTAGTCATTACATAAAGTCATCATATGAATGGACCCCAAACATTCAGAAATACTATTTGCTTTAAAAATATTGTACTTTTTTCTCATAATGATTAAATAACTTATCAAAAATGCCTAGAAAAGTTTTATCTACATTTTATGTGAAATAAATTTAAAACATATGTTTATGCTATTTTATTGTAAAATGTGTTAGGCCGTTGCACTAGACCACCAGATCAAAAATGGGATAACTGCTTTTAAAGAATGCCTGGAATTTGGGGCCCCACATATGAAAGTTTGACATGAAACTTCATTAATTTTAACTTTAGTGAAGTTGAAATTCACTTTACTAAAATTTAGTTAACTTTAGTAAAGTTAAAATTATAGTTAAGGTTAATTTGAATAAGGAATGAACAAAACTATGAATAAAGCATTTTAACAATAAAACATTGATGTTGATAGCAAATATGTTCATTCAAATAAAGTTTTTTACTGAATGGCGTTTTGTTACCTTCCTTCAGGAATGAACTTATAAGTGACAAATCTTTCATTTCTCTGCAGTATTTGATAATTTATATTATTCTCTCGAATAGAGTGACTGCCTCTGATAAACCTACTTAAGTGAAAGAATTTTCTTTGTATTAGCAATCTCTACATGTGGTTTAAAATTTTTTCAGTCTGTAGCATATTTACATTGTTTTTGTGTCTGTGTGTATATGTGTATCTTTGTGTATGCTGCTTTTCCCTAGTATGTTTGTGTATGTTGCTTTTCTCTAGACATTTTGTATATATGACGTATTGGATTGTTGTTGTTGCCTAGCATGAAGAACAATATTAACCTTTGAGGTGCTTTTTAAATATTTCAATATGTTTGTGTTCTTTCATTCTTGGAAAATTATTAGAATGTCAATATAAAGAGTAGAAAATTAAACTAATAAAAATATGTACTTTCAACTCTCCATACATTCTAATAGTATTTTTTCTTTCATGCAAATCTAAATTTTTTTTTTCCATTTTCTAGACTAAATGTGTTAAATGGGCTTGCCAACAATATGGATGATTTGAAGATAAACACCGATATTACTGGTGCTAAAGAAGAACTCCTAGATGACAACAATTTTATCTCAGACAAGGAGAGTGGAGTTCATAAACCAAAAGATTGTCAGACATCATTTCAGAAAAATAATACATTGACTCTGCCTGAAGAACTGTCAAAGGACAAATCTGAAAACGCCTTAAGCGGAGGCCAGTCTAGTCTATTTATACATGCTGGTGCTCCTACTGTTTCTAGTGAAAACTTTATCTTACCTAAAGGAGCTGCTGTTAATGGACCAGTTTCACACTCCTCCTTAACTAAGACTTCCAATATGAATAAAGGCAGTGTTTCATTAACCACTGGGCAGCCTGTGGATCAGCCAACAACAGAATCTTGTTCAACTTTGAAGGTAGCAGCTGATCTTCAGCTGTCTACACCACAGAAAGCAAGTCAACACCAAGTTTTATTTTTGTTATCAGATGTAGCACATGCTAAGAATCCCACCCATTCCAATAAAAAACTACCTACCTCTGCTTCAGTTGGTTGTGACATTCAGAATTCAGTAGGGAGTAATATAAAGTCAGATGGCACTTTAATAAATCAAGTAGAGGTGGGTGAGGATGGTGAAGATTTATTGGTAAAAGATGATTGTGTCAATACAGTAACAGGAATTTCCTCAGGTACAGATGGATTTAGATCAGAAAATGATACAAACTGGGATCCCCAAAAAGAGTTCATTCAGTTTCTTATGACTAATGAGGAAACAGTAGACAAAGCTCCACCTCATTCTAAAGTAGGTCTAGAAAAAAAAAGAAAGCGAAAAATGGATGTAAGCAAGATAACTCGTTATACTGAGGATTGCTTTAGTGATTCTAATTGTGTACCCAATAAATCAAAAATGCAAGAAGTAGACTTTCTAGAACAAAATGAAGAGCTACAAGCAGTAGACCCACAGAAATATGCTTTATCAAAAGTGAAGCCTGAATCGACTGATGAAGACTTAGAATCTGTGGATGCCTTCCAACATCTAATTTATAACCCAGATAAGTGTGGAGAAGAGAGTTCACCTGTTCATACTAGCACTTTTCTTTCAAATACCTTAAAAAAGAAATGTGAAGAGAGTGATTCTGAGTCACCTGCTACTTTCAGTACCGAAGAGCCATCATTCTACCCCTGTACAAAGTGCAATGTGAATTTTAGGGAGAAGAAGCACCTCCACAGGCATATGATGTATCATTTAGATGGGAATAGTCACTTTCGCCATCTTAATGTCCCAAGGCCATATGCTTGTAGAGAATGTGGACGGACATTTCGAGATCGCAATTCACTTCTAAAACATATGATTATTCACCAGGAGAGAAGACAGAAGTTGATGGAGGAAATTCGTGAATTGAAAGAACTTCAGGATGAAGGAAGAAGCGCACGATTACAGTGTCCTCAGTGTGTGTTTGGTACCAATTGCCCTAAAACATTTGTGCAACATGCTAAAACCCATGAAAAAGATAAAAGGTACTACTGCTGTGAAGAGTGTAACTTCATGGCAGTGACAGAAAATGAATTAGAATGCCATCGAGGCATTGCACATGGGGCAGTGGTAAAATGCCCGTTGGTCACTTCTGATATAGCCCAGAGAAAAACACAAAAAAAGACTTTCATGAAAGACTCCGTAGTAGGATCATCCAAAAAATCAGCTACCTACGTATGTAAGATGTGTCCTTTTACTACTTCAGCCAAAAGTGTTTTAAAAAAGCACATGGAGTACTTGCATTCATCATCATGTGTTGATTCATTTGGTAGTCCTCTTGGACTTGATAAAAGAAAAAATGACATCCTTGAAGAACCTGTAGATAGTGATAGCACTAAACCATTAACTAAACAACAGTCAACCACGTTTCCAAAGAACTCTGCTTTAAAACAAGATGTGAAGCGAACATTTGGATCAACCTCACAATCAAGTAGTTTTTCAAAAATCCATAAGCGGCCACACAGAGTACAGAAAGCTCGGAAAAGCATTGCCCAATCAGGCGTAAACACTTGCAATCAAAACAGCTCTCCTCATAAGAATGTTACAGTTAAAAGCAGCATTGACCAAAAACCTAAGTATTTTCATCAAACAGCAAAAGAAAAGTCTAATGCCAAGGCAAATAGCAACTATTTGTATAGACACAAATATGAAAACTATAGGATGATAAAAAAATCAGGTGAATCATATCCTGTGCATTTCAAAAAAGAAGAAGCTAGTTCATTAAATTCTTTACACCTGTTTTCATCATCAAGTAATTCTCACAACAGTTTTATTTCAGACCCTCATAAGCCTGACACCAAAAGACCTGAAAGCTTCAAAGATCACAGACGTGTAGCTGTAAAGAGAGTAGTTAAGGAATCTAAGAAGGAAAGTTCTGTTGGAGGGGAAGACTTGGATAGCTATCCAGATTTTTTGCATAAAATGACTGTTGTCGTTTTGCAAAAACTTAATTCTGCTGAAAAGAAAGATAGTTATGAAACAGAAGATGAAAGTTCCTGGGATAATGTTGAGTTAGGAGACTACACTACACAGGCCACAGAAGATGAAACCTATAGTGATATTAATCAAGAACATGTAAATTTATTCCCTTTATTTAAGAGCAAAGTGGAAGGTCAGGAGCCTGGAGAAAATGCTACTCTTAGTTATGACCAAAATGATGGCTTTTATTTTGAATACTATGAAGATGCTGGAAGTAACAACTTTTTGCATGAGATACATGATCCTCAGCATTTAGAAACTGCAGATGCTTCATTGTCAAAGCATAGTTCTGTTTTTCATTGGACTGATTTGTCTCTTGAGAAGAAATCATGTCCTTACTGCCCAGCAACATTTGAAACAGGTGTTGGGTTATCAAATCATGTCCGGGGGCATCTTCACAGAGCAGGATTAAGCTATGAAGCCCGTCACGTTGTATCACCAGAACAAATAGCCACAAGTGACAAAATGCAGCATTTCAAAAGAACTGGCACAGGAACACCTGTTAAACGAGTTAGAAAAGGTAAGTTCTCCATGGGAATAATTTGGGCTAATAGGTCTGTGTTCTAATTCTGAGGATTTAAAAGTTCTGTTTGAATTTGGTCTCCATTAGAATCATATAATTTTATGTTTCAGAATTAACTCATTTTAGGGTGGTCAGTTTATATAAGAAAGTCTGATATTACTCTTAAAAATTTTTTTTTTAGCTATAGAGAAGTCTGAAACCACTTCTGAACACACTTGTCAGCTCTGTGGTGGTTGGTTTGATACTAAAATTGGATTATCAAATCATGTTAGAGGCCACTTGAAAAGACTTGGAAAGACCAAATGGGATGCTCACAAATCTCCAATCTGTGTTCTGAATGAGATGATGCAAAATGAAGAAAAATATGAAAAAATCTTAAAGGCTTTGAACAGTCGTCGTATTATTCCCAGACCATTTGTAGCTCAAAAACTTGCATCAAATGATGACTTTATATCTCAAAATGTTATACCTCTTGAAGCATACCGTAATGGCCTAAAGACTGAAGCTCTGTCAGTGTCTGCATCAGAAGAAGAAGGGCTGAATTTCTTAAATGAATATGATGAAACAAAACCTGAACTGCCCAGTGGAAAAAAGAATCAATCTCTTACACTCATAGAACTTCTTAAAAATAAAAGGATGGGAGAAGAAAGGAATTCTGCTATTTCTCCGCAAAAGATCCATAATCAGACAGCAAGAAAGAGATTCGTTCAGAAATGTGTTCTTCCATTAAATGAGGATAGTCCGTTGATGTATCAGCCACAAAAAATGGACTTGACTATGCACTCAGGTAAGAGGACATTTATGACTATCCTATACACAATTTAAATGCAGTTCAATTATGCCTTCTTTAATGGAATCTATGCGGAAAATACTTTCTCACAGTCTTCTTGTTTAAGCTGCTTTTTTTTTACAGAGCACAGATTGGTTATTCTACTGTCATTTCTGTATAACTCATCAATTGATGCTCATTAGCACTGAGTTCTCTGTGCCTCTTTTCTTGGTCTGAATGTAAGGTGAGAACAAAAGCAGAAGAAAACCACACACACACAAAAAAACAAACAAAAAGCTGATCTGTGAAAATAAAACTTGCTGTGGCTGGAGGATGGTTGTGGATAATGTTCAAAAGCATAGCATTATTGAAAAGGCATACCTCTGTCATATTTTTGCGAGTTCTCCAAGGTGATCATGTTTTCAAGATTTAGCTGTTGGGTTTTCCACTGCGTAGGTAAAACAAAAAAGACTCTTAAAGCTAAATGGTTTGGTGTCTTTGTGATTAACCCAAAGAAACATCTCCGTCTCCAATTCCTCATTGTATTGCGGGATAGTTTGGTTTTGGAGAACAGGTGTGAACATAAAACATATTTGTTTGGGGTTTTAGGTTTTAAGATGGTGCTGTAATGGAACAGAACAGATGATTTAGCTTAGTGCTTGTGCACCAATAGTTTTTCCTTTTGAAAGGAATATTTTGTATGTATTGGCAAATAATGTGGCAGATAAAGTAGCCAAACTTTATTCAGTATTGCCAAGTCTGGTTTATACTTTTAGACTAGAAAAATTTTAAGTGTCTTTTCTAGATTTCTTTTTGAAGGTTAATAATGTTGAAGGTTTATGTAAATGGTCTCATGATTAGAGCTGTAAGTTGAATGTGTCGGAGGTAATAGTTAATGGATTAATAACAAGTAACGTTACTGTAAAGTAATGTTGTTTATTTGCTTTGGGGCAAACATTGTGATATCCCAAATAGTTGTAATGCAATTTTGATTTAAGGAAAGATGACTTTGTGTTGTAAGTGGTCTGGAAAACAATTTATCTTGTATGAGCTTCTGTTTAATATGGCTTTTTCTTTCTAATAAAGAGTCTCTGAAAGTCAGTAGCTTTCAATATTTTTTCAGAAGGATAAGATGTGTTAGCTGTGTTGAACAAGGGGTAGTATACTTCAGAGATGGAAAATGTATTTGTGGCTATCACAGTAATGCTGAAGAAACCGATTGAAATGTGTTGGGGGAGTGAGGATTGTCTGAGAAGTTAGGAGTTTCTTATTGTTTGAACATGTTTTTTCTGTGATGACTAAGATGTTAGCTTGTTGATCATTTATTTAGCACAAAGATTTTAGCAACAAACTTTAAATCATTGACTTTCATTATTGATTGCGCATTCAGAGTAATGAACATAAAATACCCTGAATAAAATGTTGTGTCTAACAGCTGTTCAGTGGTGTGTTTTACCACCTTTTCTCCCAGCCTTCATCAGAAAGCCTAATTTAGTACTGAGACTTTTACGGTTTTGTGGGTAAAACACTTTAATTACCACTTTGTCAACTAGACTTTTAAATTCTTTTTATTGGTAATGTTGTAAGCTTTGAAACTTCTCAACAGAACCGTGGTGTTCAAATCACAGGATTGTATATTAGTAGGTTTAAGAAATAATCTGCGTAACACAGAAATCTGCAAGAAAGTGATAATAGGTGTTATATCCAGAGGAGCTCAAAGGTTCAAGTCACTCCTCTTCTACCTTTCCAAAGAGCATGAGTTGGCTCTAAACACTAACTACAAACTAATAATAGTTAACTTAATTTCCCCTCCTTATTTTAAGTTAACCTATTTCATTGAACGTTTTGAAAACCATCTTTATTGTGGTGCTTTTCTACACTCTTTAAGCTAAGAAAATTTCACTTTTTGAAGTGAGAACTGGATTATAGTTTTCTTTTGAATGATAGGTATGCCTGTGAAGCTTAGAACATGTGTGCATTGCAATACGACGTTTACAAGTGCTGTTAGCCTGTCCAACCACTTACGCGCTTATGCACGAAAGAAGAGTGCTGGACTTTTGACTGGTACAGGTATGTTTGAACAGATATCACAGCAAGTCTGTTTGATACAATACACTTTTTTTTTTCCCACCAGACTGGTGTTAATTCAGATCATATTTATAGCTTTCTTTAGTAAGCTGCAGTTGAGTCTGAATACACATTAAATTTCAGCAGCTTGTAAACTGTTAGATATAATTCTAAGCTAGTTAATCTTTTTCTTTTGGCTCTTATTGACTTAATTTGGGGAAAAAACATTAACCCAAGAGGTGTGGAACTTTTGAGTCTACCTTAATCCCATTTCTTTTTTAGAATACTATTTTTGATTTTTAAATTTATTTTAGATTCCAGTAAAACACCTCTCTTTATAGTTCTAGTCAGGCACAGTGGTGTGCCCCTATAGTCCCAGCTACTCATGAGGCTGGCAGGAGGATCACTTGAGCTCAAGAGTTAGAGGCTATAATGTGTAATGATTGTGCCTGTGAATAGTCACTGCACTCCAGCCTGGGCAACATAGCATAAAAATATTGTAGTTCTAGCTTGGGGAAATCCTTTTAGCAAAGGAAATTATAGAGATATTTCAAAATGTAGACTTGGTTAGTAAACTAAGCAAACTAATGAATTTTCATTAGTCTATAGATTAGATCTTTGAAGGGGTGAGCCTTAATAATGGCTTGTGTTGACAAGTGAATAGATTTTTCTTTTAATACTTCTTAAATATATTAAGGATTAATAAACTTAGCTATGCACATAAGTGTTAACATGCACATTTCTGTGTTATTTTTGGTTGGTTAGCCTAACCTTGCAGATACCTCTTAATACTGCTCATCTGTGAAAATTTGATTAGCTTACTTCTATGTAATATGCTTCTTATAACCTACAAGATGCTTTGCACTTTTCATTTGTAGTCTTTTAAGCTACCCTGCTTCAGCAAATCTCATTTCCTTCACATCTTAAAATATACCCTCTTTTTGACATAGATCTACATAAATTCTTTTGCCTAAAATTCTTTCCAATCTTTTTATTTCTCTTGCTCTTTTTTAGATCACTGCCTCCTGCTTTCTTCTAGTTGTTTGCCCAGCTTTTTTGTTCTTCCTTGTGTCCTATAACTTACATCCAATATGTTCTTGCTTTCAAAAAACCACTTATATTTATACTAGTGTCTTCTGCTTCTTTGCATTCTTCCTTAACTTGATATACAAATGACCAGGGATGAATGTTGACGGTTTATATTAAAAAGAGAGGAGCGGGGTGAGTTTTAGTCTACTGGATTAGGCCTCCTACTCTGAGATTATAATTTTTATATACCTTTATCACCTTTATCAGGCTTGGCAAGTGATTGCAGACATTAGAGGTGGGGGACAATGAAAATAAGAGACTGTACAAGTGGGAAATCATTAGTTACCATACTTGCTAACCTTTATTGAACATTTACTATGTGTCAGGCACTATGCCATGCAATTTACATGTATAACATTTAATCTTCACAACAACCATACAAGTTGTAGGTACTGGAATTCTCTTCCATTTTATAGGAAACTAGGACTTAGAGAACTTAATTTGCTCAAACTTATACAGTTAATAAGTAGCAAGGTTGTAATTCAGATCAGGGCTATCTTACCTAATCTTTGTTTTTAATCACTGTTTTCTACCTTATACAGGCGGCCTATTTTTGAATTTCTTATTTTTAAAATAAGAAATTGAAATAAAAATAAGCAATTGAAAATTCTAAAACGAAGGTGGGTGGGTTTGTTTGTTTGTTTGTTTGTTTGTTTATTTAGAGATGGAGTCTCGCTCTGTCACCCAGGCTGGAGTGCAGTGGCGCGATCTTGGCTCACTGCAACCTCCACCTCCCTGGTTCAAGCAATGCCCCTGCCTCAGCCTCCCTAGTAGCTGGGATTACAGGTTCATGCCATCATGCCCAGCTAATTTTTTTGTATTTTTAGTAGAGATGGGGTTTCACCATGTTGGACAGGCTGGTCTCGAACTCCTGACCTCAGGCAGTCTGCCGGCCTCAGCCTCCCAAAGTGCTGGGATTACAGGCGTGAGACACCGCACCCGGCCTGAAGGTGGGTTTAAAATGGGGAGTACTCTGGTGAAGATTGAATACATAAGAGTCTAATTAAAAAGAGCAGAGATCCAAGAAGTGCTTAGGCCTAGATTAGACTTTGGAGGACTTAGTGTTCCATTCTGATTATTCAAGCAGATTATGCAGATATCCAATAAGGCAAGATATCTCCAGTCCAGATTTTATTAGTCCACTAAAAAAATGCTTTTACTTCATCTGAAAATTCTGCAAAACACAGGATTAATTACCTATAAATAACTGGTAGTAAATTTCCATTTACCAAGAATGCATTTATGAAGATTATCTAAAAAAAATCTTCATTGTCAGAGAGAAAAGTAACGTAGGATGACTGAGAATATATTTAGGTCCTCAAGAATAAAAGAGGGTGTTATTTTAAAAATATGATTAAGTACTAGCCAAAATATTAGAAGTACTAGGAAATAGAAAGCGTGTGTTTGGCAGTCCTAGGCAAAGAAAAGGAAAATGAGAAACTGAAGAAAGCCTAGGGTCATATTTTCCACACCCAGTAGCCACTTTTGACAAACTTTAAAAACTAATGCTTCTTTTTCTTGGAAATTCTGAAACATTTTTCCCTCATTAAAAAAAATCTTGATCAGTAGAGCTATACAGATGTCTTTGCTGCTTATTCATGCCAACTGAAAAGTTTTTATCAAGCTTTATTAACTTTTTTATTTTCCAAATAGAGAATTCTGTATTATATTTGCAAACTCCACATACCTATTATTCCCCATATCAGTATCACTGTTATAAAGCAGTAGTCCTAATAACCTATGGCCCTAGAAGGTTCCACTCGGTTATTATAAGTGATTCGTTAATTCATATGAGTAAAAGGCATCATTTTTCAAGAATACATGATCTTTTAATGAATAAAATGCAAATTCATTTTTATAAAATCTTACCTTAGTATATCACAAAATTGGAACAATGTAAAGGAAAAATAGGTGGGAATAAAGCCTTCCTAACCATGTCCAGTATGTATATTTCTAGTTTAAGCAGTCTTAATTCATGTGGATTTTAAGTTGTGTGGCACTCTTGAATACAAAGCTTAGATACCCCCAGACTAAATGGTAAAGGCCTGCTTTTGGTTACCTGTGATAGAATAAACTTTCAAGCCTTCTTAGAAGCCACCAGCTCCTGGTCTCTTCTGTGGGAACTGGTGACCTTTTGAGGGAAGCAAAATATATCTTCTAACTTATAATCCCTTCAAGTATCCTGAATACGCTGAAAAGGATACCGCTATTCTTCCCAAAATACCTGTTTACTGGTGACCTAAATACTTCTGATGTTATGGTTCTCAGTCTTTATTGGGGTCACCAACATCTTTGAGAATTTCATGAAAGCTATGGGCCCCATCCCAGAAACATGCACTTATTCATTCTCAGATAAAAAATTTTCTGTGTATAGCCTTTGCATATCTCCTGAAGGCTATCATCAATTTGTCTGGTGGAAAATTGAGAAAGGAGAGATGCCAGAATAAAAGGAAAGTAGAAACAGAACTAGGAATCAGAAGCCCTAAGAAGTTCTTTTTTGTTTTTTTTATAAGAGCAGAAGATGCTTAAAATATAAGAATTGCATAATAACAAAACTAATTCTGGGGTCATAAATATAAATTAAAATACATCTTCCCTGATATTTATAAAAGGAACCGATGGAGGAAATAGGAAAGGTTTAGAATTGGAGATTTGGAAGAGGTAGGCAGACTTAGGACAGTTAAATTGTCATAAAAGAATAATTTCACAGATCAAAGTTTTGCTGAGAACTGTCTCAGTTTATCTTCTGTTGGGTAGGTTCAAATAATAATTTTTATGTGTCTTTACTTGTAGATAATTTATGAAGCTGTTTTACTTCCTTTCCCCGATCAATCTTTATCAAAACAGACTAGAATCAAAGGGTTTATTTTGTATCCTATATCGTAAATTTAAGGCAGACTTCTTACTCAAGAGTTTATTCCAGTTATTTATAGAATGCAGTAATGGTAGGTTTTTTTTGAGATTTTGTTCTCTTTAATGTTTTACATGCTCACACAGATTATTTCTGGTTAATTTTCTAAACAGTTTAATAAGAACACTATATAGTTTTCATTAAATATTGAAATTTTATAATGTAGCTTATATTAATTACTTCTGGACTTTTTATTTTACTGATTAGCTTTTTGTGCCTAATGTTTTAATTAAATGATGTATTTTTATGCTGGCAATATTAAGAACATAGTTCTATTAAGTTATTAATGGAGGGACTGTACATACTGGTTTGCCTTGTCACACCTAAGTACTAGTGCCTCTTTTACTCTCATAAGTGTCCTGGATTGAATGATAAATTAATCATCCTGGTTATTAAAATTGATAAAGCATTTAAAATTAAGGTAAAGCATATTCTATCAACCTAATCTGCAATCAGGAAATAAAATATATTTTGAGGTCAAAATAAGAGTGAATTTCAGCAGGTAGGGAAAGGGAAATACAGTCAGAGTAGAGAGAATGTTGTTAAAGGAAGTAGATCTGTCAGTGAATGCCACAATGCTTCTCTGTGGTAGATCGCATGTTGTTATCCTTTGAAAAGAAGAAACAATGATGGTAGCATTCAGCATTTTAATGGGACTTTATTTTATATCTTGGCCACATATACAAACTTATATTAATACAAACACACAATTCCTTGTTCACTCACCTAAATGTACTTCAATATTTTCTTTTTTAGTATATTCTTTGTTGTGAAAAATTAATGCTGGTCATGAGCCAGTAAATTGATTTGCTGCCCACTAAGAAGTCACTATCATACATTGAAGTCACTGTCCTAACTGCCTCTTTCTCTTAGGGGTCGGTACTGACTAGAACCAATGGTAGTAGTATCTTAGAAGTCATAACTCTTCTGTGGCAGCAGGTGAATTTTCTATACGCATTTTATCCAAATTTTTCTCTCTAGATCACTTTTGAAATCAAATGCTAACCTCTGGGACTTAAAGTAATTGGAGATTTCTAGTTACTCATTTAAAATTAATGCAAGAAAAATATTTTTATATTTGGGAGGGGCTTCATTTCATTATCTTCAGAACACTTGTGTGTGTGTGTGTGTCTGTGTGTGTGTGTGTGTGAGAGAGATGGAGTTTCACCCTCGTTGCCCAGGCTGGAGTGCAATGGTGTGATCTTGGCTCACTGCAACCTCTGCCTCCCAGATTCAAGTGATTCTCCTGCCTCAGCCTCATGAGTAGCTGGGATTACAGGCACACGCCACCATGCCTGGCTAATTTTGTATTTTTAGTAGAGACGGGGTTTCTCCATGTTGGTCAGGCAGATCTCGAACTCCTGACCTCAGGTGATCCTCCCGCCTGGGCCTCCCAAAGTGCTGGGATTACAGGCATGAGCCACTGTGCCGAGCCCAGAACACTTTCTTGATACATTTTGGAAGTAAAGCCCAGTTGTTGCTATTCTGCAACAAATGACTTATCCATCATAATTATTTGACTTTTCTGATGAGGTCAATGCCACTAGTGCAATATATTAACAGTTTTTAAAAGTCAGTGTTTTATTTTTTATACCATCTACTTTTAAGTGTAATCGTAGTAGGTTTCTTTTGTCTGTTTTCAGCTTTAATGATATAATTGGCCACACAGGACTGTAACAAGTGCTAATGAACATGTAGTACAGTGTCAGGTGCTGAATGGGTTTGTAAGCCACTAGAAAAGTCATTTTTATGTTGTGGAAAGTGCTGTGGGAGCACTTTCTGATGTGACAGGAAAAGTAGTATTGTGAAAGCTTCCCAATGTGCATTAAATTACTTGGTCATTCATGAGTGTCACTGTAGTGTCTTTTAAAAATAATACGGTACTGCATGTTTGAAAAATTGCATGCTTTCATAATGGTTCATTCAGCTTGAAAGAGTGTAAGTAGAAAATTTTGATCTTAGTAAGATTAAACTCCAAACGAGCGAACCTGCTTCTACTTAAAGCAAACACCTTGATAATTCTTCCAGACTGGACTGAGGGGGGATATGTGAAAAGTACGAGACGTGTCTCTACTGTCAGAGAACTTAGGAAAGGATTGTTGACAACATACATAAAACTATCAAAATTTGGAAACTGTGCAAGATGGTATACAACTAAATGGCATATTGGCTTTAAGTGTTGTAGGTGTTCAGGTTGATTATTTTAGTCTAAGCCTCCTTTTGAGGGGAGCTGGGAATTAAGTGAGATTCCTTTTTTTTTTTTCCTGATGCCCTTACTGTTTGTCTCATTGAATTAGAGCTTGTAGAAAAGAGAAAAAGAAAATAAATAAAAATAGTTCATGCTGGTATGTTTCTTGTCACTTTTCAAATGCAAGAGAACTACAAAACTAGCAGTCACACAAAATTTTATTCATTCAACAAAAGTTTGAGTTCTTGTACCAAGACTGTGCTCATCGCTGAGCCAGTAAAGATACTGCACTCCAACTTCATAAACATAATCATAACCCAGTGGGAAAAGATCAAGTATGGTGTTACAGAAAGGTTTACATGGTTTCAGCCACACCCTTAACTTGAAGGATGCAGTAGAGTTTTAGGAAGACAAGATGAAGTGTAGAACATTTCAGGCAGAGAAGAACATAGTGTGGACACAAAGGTATGAAATTTGGACTTCAGGTGTCAGGAGTGAAACTTGGAGTTCAACTATGAGAAGATTTGGTTACAGATGTTTGGGAAAATTGTAGTGCCAGAAAGGTGGGGTTGGTGCTTTGAATGCTTGGTAAAAAATAAAAAAAATTAGGAAGTCGTTAAAGAATGTTTTAAAAATAAGGGGGCTGGGTGTGGTGGCTCACACTTGTAATCCCAACACTTTGGGAGGCTGAGGCAGGCAGATCAGCTGAGGTCAGGAGTGTGAGACCATCTTGGCCAACATGGTGAAACCCCATCTCTACTTAAAAAAAATACAAAAAATTAGCTGGGCGTGGTAGTACACACCTGTAATCCCAGCTATTCAGGAGGCTAAGGCAGGAGGATTGCGTGAACCCGGTAGCCGGAGGTTGCAGTGAGCCAAGATTGTGCCATTGCACTCCAGCCCGGGCAACAAGAGCAAAACTCCTCAAAAAAAAAAAAAAAATTAGCTCAGTGTGGTGGTGTGTGCCTGAGTAGCCTCAGCTACTCAGGAGACTGAGGCAGGAGAATTGCTTGAACCTGGGGGGTGGAGGTTGCAGTGAGCCAAGATTGCACCACTGCACTCCAGCCTGGGCGACAGAGTGAGACTCTGTCTCATAAATAAACATAAAAGAAAAATAGGCCAGGCGCAGTGGCTCACACCTGTAATCCCAACACTTTGGGAGACCGAGGTGGGCGGATCACCTGAGGTCAGGAGTTTGAGACCAGCTTGGCCAACATGGTGAAACTCCATCTCTACTAAAAAATACAAAAAAGTAGCCAGGCATGGTGGGTAGGCGCCTGTAATCCCAGCTACTCAGGAGGCTGAGGCAGGAGAATCACTTAAACTCGAAAGGCAGAGGTTGCAGTGAGCTGAGATCATGCCATTGCACTCCAGCCTGGGCGAGACAGCAAGACTCCATCTCCAAAGAAGGAAGGAAGGCAGGCAGGAGGGAGGGAGGGGAGGGAGGAGGGAGGGCGGGGAGAGAAAGAGAGAGTGAGAGAGAAGAAAAATAAGAGAATGGCATAGTCAGACTTTTATTTTAAAAAGCTATTCATGAGACAATGAAAAGATGGGTCTTTATATTTCTTAGCTATAACTTATTTCTATAGTACTGTTCTTCATTAAGAGCATATATGTGTATACATTTATCTGCACAGTAACATATCATTTATAAATGATTAGCAAGGTAGTGAATTATCTGAGTTGAGTAGATTCTCTAGGTGACTGAAGACTAGTCCTTCAACTGTTAATAACTTGATTTTTCCTAACCAATTTGGTGGTTATTGCTCTAAAATGTTGTTCTTATTTTTGCCTTGAGTAGCTTGGATATAATTTAATCCAGTATTTTGGGTAACCCTCTACTAATTGTTTTATTATTCCAGCAAGAATTAGGCTATTTCCCCAGCATACTAAAAAATGATGGGCTGATTTTTTCACTAATTCAACATGTATTTTTTTTCACCTCCAACTGTGCTAAGTATGCAGAGGTATATTGGATCTTACAATACAGTAGAAGTACATATATGCATAACTGCAATACAAGACAAATTGGTAAGTGCCATTGAAGAGGTATGCGTGAAATACTGTGGAATTTCAGAGAAAGAGGAAGACACTTTCAGCTAGACTAGGATCTCCCAAGGCTTTTGAAATTAGCATTTGAATGGACCCTAATGTATAGCCAACTGAAATGGAAATGGGGGTCAGGCATGGGGAAGAGAAATGCCTGAAGGAAGGAGCAAGGCGGGACAATGTGGGAAGTTTATTGGAAATACTAGGAAGTAGGAGGTAAGGGGGAATTGAGTTGGATTGGTAAAGTGAGTCACAAAGATGACATAAAATGCTAGTCTAAGATGTTGGAATTAACTTTGTAGTGGGGAACTATTTGAATACAGAATTTGTGTAATGCATTTGAAATTGCTTTTTAAATAAAGGATTTGGCGGAGAGGAGGAAAAATTGCAGGGTAGATGATTTTAAGAGTCCTGTACCAGGTCAGTGACATTAAGTATGTAAAGGAGGGAT
Organism: Macaca mulatta; assembly: GCF_049350105.2. Taxonomy (NCBI): domain Eukaryota; kingdom Metazoa; phylum Chordata; class Mammalia; order Primates; family Cercopithecidae; genus Macaca; species Macaca mulatta. The sequence continues at coordinate 149,690,489 of NC_133406.1, forward strand.
AATAGATGTATGGGTAATATTACGGAAATAAAATAAGCAGGATATGGTAGATTAGAGATAAGAGATGGCTCAGTATTTTAAATCTGAGTGGGAGGAGGATGGTTATACCAGTACGGTTAATCAGTCTGCTACCATGCTGTCTGGTAGAAGGGCAGGCTTCATTACTTCTCTTGTCATTTACTAGCAACACTTCATCATCCAGCTATCCACTATAACAAAGTGTCATTTTAAAAGCTGGAGATCTCCAATTTTGGAAAAGAGAGCTTTATTTCTTAGAAAGCTTGAAGCCTGCAGGCTTGGAAGTGAGACAGAGACCAAAAGCAAGCCCTTCAAAGGAGGAAGAGTGAGACAGGAAGTTATGCTGAATGGGTTGGCTAAGTATACATATTCAACAGGTTATATAGGAGGAGTTATGAATATTCATGAGGGGGTGCACACATGCTTAGTGTGCAGGCTCCATGTTACATACATCTCATGTTCACTTTGAGGTGAAGACTTAACATTTAATCATAGGAAAATTAGGGTTTACATGTCAAAAGGTGAAACAGAGTTCATAGGCACCCTATGTGCAGCCTCCATGGGCCAGCTAGAACCAGTTGGTGATCTCTTATCAGGAATGCTGGTCAGTTCAAAACCACAAAAACAGAGGGGAGTCCAGTTTCTGAGTTAGGCGATTGGTTGATATCCGTGGTGGAGCAAGTCTTTTGAAAGGGTTGGTTTCTTTTTAACTCTTAGGAAAGAAAGTTTAATGGTGGTTAGTGAGGGAGGGAACCTAATGAGACATGCTTCACCTCCTGTCCCATCATGGCTGGGAACTCAATTTTTAAGGTTTCTCTGGGGTCACCTTGGCAAGGAGGAGGGTATCCATTCAGTCTGCTGTAGAACTTAGAATTTTATTTTTATTTCTCAAAAGTAAATAACCACACTTGTTGAATCAGTAAGTTTGTTTTTAGGAGAATATAACCGAAGAGTTACACCATTGTAGCATAAAATACTTAAATTTTACAATGCTTGTTTTTTGCTGCTCATTGATTCCAAAAGGAGGGTGATCTATTCTGACTGACATCTTGTTTTTCATGCAAGTCTTATCTAATTTCCTAGCATTACTGTTGGTTTTATTATTTACCAAGTTTCTGGGTTTTACTTTTTTTTTTTTTTTTTTAATATTTGTTTGGGCATTTTAAATGTATCTAATTCTATCCTCAGTTATAATGTTTGTGTTTGCTATGATTTTTTTTCTGTAAGCCTTAAATAATGAGATTCAGAAAATATCATTAGGTATAGAGTTTATTCAAGCCCAAAACTTGAGGATGGCTACCTGGGATGGCCACCTGGGAGCATAGGTTCAAGTTGCCCTGGATATACACTGTGATTAGCAGCAGTTACAAGTGAGTTTTTAAGGAAAAAAGCGGTTTCTGTGTTTATTTACCAAGAATTTACATTAAGATAACGTAAGCTATGAATTGGCTATACATTGTTCTTTGTATCACAGATTTCAGGAACATAAAAATAATGGGTGAGGCATCAGGTCAGGAACATAATAAATGCCTAATTTAAACAATTGCCCTCCCCCCAGTCGGGGGGTGGGCATGAGAGTCACGTGACTCAAGTCCCCTACTCCAGTCTTTCTGGGCCTGGTAAATCTCGCATGCTGTACATAGCTGACTGCTCTGAGCTGTTTTCCTTCTCTCAATTCTAACTTGAATTTCTTGAATGCTATTTGTAATCTGGATTAAGATAGAAGTAACCCTTATAATAACAAGGCATGTGGTTGGCCAGAGCTAAATTTTAGTGTAATGTTTTAATTGACTTTATGGAAATAATAAAATAACACCCAGACTTTCTCTGTTGGAGGTTAGGGCAAAAGGATGCCTTATTGGTAGGTAGTTCCTCACTTATTGCAGAAGTAGAAAAAAGTAGAAAAGTAGAATTTACTTTTTTTTTTTTTTTTGGTATGCCTAGGGTTTGAAGAATGAAGTTAATTTTTGTTATCCAAGGTTTATGTTTTTAATTGTAGCTTAGCTGGGAGTTGGCTAACACAGAAAATACCTGATCAATACCATGTTTGGTTGTAGTTTGAATTTTGGCTGGAATGTGTAAAGCTCTTAAGAACTATAAAAAGCCAAATCAGATCCATTGCAACCATGGATTTGTGACATTGAGATTTACTAATATATTGTTATGAGTACCATCTAATTTAAGTTAAATATGATTATATCAAGGATAATTTAAAGGAAATTTTAAAATTAGGTGGTTTTCTTAGCTAATTTTAAGATCAAGAACAATTTAATTATTGTTACTACATCTGAAATGATATATCAGAAATAAGGAGATTTTAGAGGGCAGGGACTGTGATTATTTTGTTTGTAATTCTCAACAAAAGTGACTTAAAGCAGATTGTCATTATGTACTTTAATGTTTATTCTTATTTCAGATGTGTCTTAGAAAAGTGGTTGATATTGATAGCTAATGCCTATTTTGCTTAATAAAACAGCATACAAGTCCAACTTACTTGAAAAGAAAATTTTAAATGTTATTTTCTTACCTGTTACCACAAAGAAGTAATACGTTTGCTATCCTATCAACTCTTAACTGACCAGTAAGCCACTTGTAGTTGTGATATTGTTAGCTTTTTTAGCTTTGGGCAAGCTGGTAAAACTAGCCTGCTTCTAATTTCTGTTTATAAAAATGTGTGAAGTATCATATTTATGTCTAGCTTTTCCCTTTACATAGAGAATAGTTGCTCAAAATATTCTTTAGTAATCATCCCCTCTACTTTGAAATAGTGGGGGCTTCTACAAGTTGTACTTTTTCTTTAACTGAATCCATTCAAGTTTAAATATAAAAGGCTACTTCCATTTCCTTTAACTCTTCCTCTGAACTATAAGGCTGTTGACTATCCTTAATATTAATTTCCTACTTTGTAGGACAAACTCAAGCAACCAGTCCTTGTGGACTAATAATTTGTTAAACCACAAACCTAATTCTTAAAGCAAAGGAAATCTGCTTTCCACGTATTTTGCATTTCATCCTCTTCCAGGTAAATTATTAAAACATGCAGGATCTAGTTAACTTTGCCACTGATTGCTGTGTGATTGAGTTACTTATCTTTTTTTCAGTCATTGGGAGTGGAAACTCTAAAAATTAATGAAAGTTATTTAGGGTACTAAAAAATTATTTAATTTTAGAGTGAAAATATCAAGGGAAAATGATGATGAAAATAAATACTTTTGAGGTTACTAAATGTGTATCTTTATACTTCATTCCTGATTATAAGGGAAACATTGCTTTTTTTAACTTTAAACTTATATACTCATCTTCGGAATAATGAAGTGGTATAGCTAGAAGCAAAGAACTGATGTTGGTAGGAGTAGGGGAGTCTTTTTCAATTTTCATACTGTGTAGAGATTAGGGATTTAACAATTTTTCTCTTAATAGCTTTTTTTTTTTTTTTTTTTTTTTTTTTTTTTTTTTTTTTGTATGGGCCAAGAGATTGAGGGGTGGAACTGAATGCAGCCTTTCTCATTTATGATAGTAGATACTCAGGTCCCAGGACTGCTATTTGCAGAGTCCAATGCAAAATGAGTACGTGGTAGACCTCGTTCAAAAATTAATAATTTCAAGGCTGCAACAGTAGAGCATTAAACCGAGTGTGGGGCTCTCCCTATGTGGCTGCACAAGTTGGACACCCATGAAGCTGGTCTCCTAGGCACTTTGTACAGAAAGAAAGATGAAAGCTGAATAAAGGAAACTTTGACTTCTCAACAATTGGCTTTCTCTACCCCATTCCTGTTTTACACAAGCTAGCATGTTTTTGTTTGTTTGTTTGTTTGTTTTAAAAAGGCCCTGATTCTTTTTCAGTTGAGGCCAAAGGAAAGAAAATGGTATTTGCAGTCTTTTTATATGCTTGGGGCTTATGAACCTTGAAGGATTAGTGACAGTTATAATTGAATTTATTACTAACACAGAAACAGAAAACCAGTACTGAATGTTCTCACTTATAAGTGGGAGCTAAACAACAAGAACACATGGACACAAAGAAGGGAGCAACAGACTGAGGCCTACCTTGAGGGTGGAGGGTAGGAGGAGGGAAATAATTTTAAAAACTACCTATCAGGTACTATGCTTATTGCCTGGGTGATGAAATAGTCTGTACACCAACTCCTGTGACAATTTACCTATATAACAAACCTGCACATGTACCCCTGAAGTTAAAGGTTAAAAAAAAGAATTGAGTTTATTTTTCTATCTTACACTTGTGTACCCTTTGGCATGTGTGCATCCTCTTCCCACCTCACCACTGCCACCACAACCTCCAGCACCAACTTTTTAATAGTGGTGGAATGATGGTTTACCTGTTTGTGTCATGTTTATTCCTACTGCAGTTCTGAGTGAGGTCACAGCTAATATTGTCTACCAAACTTATACAGTCCAACCACTTAGAGAAAAAATTTTCTTCCCTCTTGTGCCTCTGTCTTTGGGTATAGATAACCCAGTTGTTTCACTTTGTCCTAGAGATACCAGCAACCAATTAGAAAAGAAACGGATTAAACATGCTTTTAAGTAATTGGGCAGGTGAGAATGATTACAAATAAAAATACTTTGGTAGTGAATGTTAATTTAGTTATGGTGTGCTTTATCAAAGAAGTTCCAGATGTTTTTATGAACTCTCATTCTCTTGGGTCATTTATATTGTGAAGGAAAAAGAAAGTGAAACTCGTTGAAGCAATTATTGTATAAAATGGGCAGAAAGGTGGAAAGAGCAAAAGATTTTAATAATGTCAAAGTCAAAACTAAATTCTTAATCTTCTTTGGGTAAAACTAAATAATGGCTCAGAAAACAGACGAATTTTTATGTGTTGTGTCATCTATTTGCTTTGCACCAATCTGGTTTAGTGCTTTGGCGTATTGTTGTCGTCATGATCATTGGTCATCGTATTCGTAGCATAGCAGTGTGGTGTTCTTTTTGAGGACTCATGAGTTTATCGTATTTCTCTTTCATATTTGTATTTGACCAAGACAGATATCTTACTGGAAGATATATATATATATATTTTTTTTTTTTTTTTGCATTTTACCTCACAGCTCAATTTATTCTCTGTATAAGTAAAATATTCTCAGTAGCAATTTAGATCTTTTATAAATCAGGTAACTTGAAAGATTTTTGACAGTCTTTTGGTTGAAATTGATCACTTAAACAGTTTGCCCACTGATTAGTAATCTCAGGAAGGTTTGGATGACTGGATTTGTTTCTTTCTAAAGAAGCTTATACTTGAGAAGAAAATTAACACTTTCTAAAAATAAATTTTTAATATATTTAAATTATAGAAACAATGTTAGATTTAAAATACTTTGTAAAGAGAAAAGTGTGTGTGAGTTTTTTGTTTTTAAGTTCCTTGGAGTGTTTTGGTCACTAACAAGTGCAAATAAAATCCTATTACAAAAAAAAGGCTTTGTGTAACAAAGTTATCTATTTGGCAGATTATTCATATAAACAACTCTGTTAAAGCTTTGGCTGTTTATCACAGATATTGATGAGCTGCATTATACTAAAACTGAATGTGTTAGTGATCTGTATTTAATGTTGTAGTGGCTCCTGGTACAGTCCAGAACAAAACTACTTTTCCCTCTAGATATAATAAAATCTCTTAAGTGAAAATATTGGTATAACAGACATGTTTGTACCTCATCCTTTCATTTATTGAAATTTTCTGTGTAAATCGTCTTTTTATGTAGAGGATCCTATATAGATGTCCCCTTTTTGTGCAGTTTTAATATGTTAAATATTCAATTTTAAACAGATTTTCCCAAAGGTATGGTCACTATCACAGGAGTGAGTTTGGATATTGGCATTAGAAAAAACTATTGTAAAATATGTTCATGTCTCACCTACTCAAAAATATAACATTTCAGGAGATAATCTAGAATTGATGAAGATATTAAAACACTGAGGCATTTAGATTTCAATTTCCAGAGATCCCAGATTTTTAATATTTTAACTTTATGGATAAGTTTCTAGGCATTCTCAGTGCATGAGATTCTGTAACCTTAACTTTGGAGCCCTGGGTTCTAGAGATGATCGATCAGTCATATGCTGACTGAGTTGTCCTGCTTTCCAAGGTCATAATACCTTCAAATATTCATTGCTACAAAAATGATGGCATTCTTATTTCAAGTTTAGATCTGATCATTCATAACACAGCCTAAACTTAGGAATTTCCACAGTCCATAAAGCATCAAAAGCCATAAAATAATTCTTTTTTTCCCTAAAGGAAAACCAAAAATATTTCTGTATTTCAGAATAAACATACCCAGTTCCATTTTTAAAATATTACAACATGTAAATTTAAATGCTTTATAACTGATAAAGTGTTCTTTTGCATATTTCCCTACCATCCTCTGCCCTTCTTCCTCAATTTGCTTAACACCCCTAACATTAACATTCTGTGAACAAATTTTTAAGGGTTGTTATAATGTATTCTATTTGTATCCTACAGTAATTTATTTGCATTTTAAAAGGAATTTGAATACAGTGTGGCAATTTTGACAACCAGCAAGCTCATCAAAGTAAGATTATACCTGTAGTCTTATGAGACACCAAATGCCTGCTCTATTCTGCCTAACACAGACAAGGATCCATCTTTACAAATGGAAAGAATAGCTGACATCTAGTAGCAGTTACTCTTTGAGTTACCTCAACTCTATTTCCAGTATATGAATTACTCATAACCCACTTAAATTCAGATTGCTTACCACAGCGATTAGGAAAAAGGTTTTTCCTACTGGTTACAAAGCATATCGTATTTCACTCTTGTAGTTGTTGTGAATAACCTAGTTTCTCTACATAAGCTGGACTGGTCAGTGATTTATATCTAGGATAATGAAGTACGTGCGACTGCAGCAACATATTTAAACAAATGATGCACAGTGTTGTACAGGAATATTACCTGTATCAAATAGGAGTAAAACATTTTCATTCTTAGGCTGTCTAAATATTAATGGTTAAATTACTGGGTTTTGCTTTATTTTTACTACAGAAGTATTTGTTGAGTTCCTACTACATGCCAGGCTCTTGACTGAGATAACTAATAAGATCCTTATAAGATTTTTCTATTCCAGAGTTTGGTTGTTTAGTTTTGAATTACCCATTCTTTAATACCTAACTTGACTTCTAGTAGTTCTTTACTTATTAGACTCTTCTTCTAAGGATAAACAGAAAAAGACTGTGTGTCCTAGATTTTACTTTTGAATAGGCAGGTGACAGGAAGCTGATACCAGTGACTTCAATTTAGGTTTCTTGTGGTTTTGAATTTTCTATATGACATTTCTGTTAGCATTGCCATTTGACTAAGGAACTATGTTTACTGGTTTTGTGATAGTAGCATCTATTCTTTTGGAATCTGGACTTTGAACAATTCATTTCACAGTCATTGAATAGCCAGTTCCTTCTCTCTTACTTAGAATTTTTCAAGGGAATTTTTCACATGACAGGATAATGGAAGAAAAGCCATTTGGATAACTCTTCTGTTACATTTGTATCCCTCCCCCCTTGGATCCCTACAGATAAATTCTTACCTTCTCTTCCTGCTAATTGACCAGCAGCACCCTGGATTGCTATCATCCCTTTGTCTAAAGAAATGGTGTAGCTGTATTCAAAGACCTATAAAATGTTATGTGCTATCTATTTCTGCCTATAAAAAAATACCTTTTTTTTCTTTTTAAAATTAGGTTGTTTTAGAATAAATAAAGGAAAAGTCAAGTAATGGAAAAATTTCAAGAACAGTTCACATACAATTTTGGTCTATTTTAATATAATTTTTTTTTACCTTTTCAAATCACATTTTAAAATAAGCTATTGGAGAAAAATGTAAAATGAAAAATATGTAAAGAATAGTTAGCATAAAACATGAGATCCAGTTGTAAATTTACATGAAATAATATGGATTTATATTTATTTTCTAGTAAAATAAAACATATGATTGCATAATTGATTATTGTATATGGAATACAAGTTAAGTTCAAAAATGAAAGTTGAACTTTTTTTGTCCTTTCAAATGTAGGGCCACCATACAATTTTAAGAGCTATTTTTTATTATAGAATTAATGGTGAGTCACTATGAAAATTGATTTTTCATTGAGCTTTAAATTACGTTGTCCATATTCCCTTACTAAGTTTTCCAAATATATAAGACCTACTTAATGGAGCAGTAATCAAATGCAAACTTAATTTAATGATCTCAAAAGGTTATATTTTTCTGGAAATAAGTAAGATTTAACCAGATGTTAAAATTATATATGATTATAAGAGTAAACATTGCCATTATTGTAATAATTGACCAATTTAGTAGTTTTGAGTTATTTAGTTACATTTTCTCAGTTCTAGTTTGGCGTGGTAAAACATTATTTGAAAAGGCAGTACAGGAAGAATACAGATAGTATTCTTCAGTACAGAAAATACTGCTGTACAGTACAGATAATATTACTGCTATTACAGAATCAGCAAGTTGAATGCATGCTTCAGGGAAAAGGGAAATGAACGCAGACTTTTTCTAACTGATTTAGATCGTCTGTCTGACCTCTCTAGAAAAATATGCGTGTATGTATATTTTGAAATATATAAGGAATGTTAAGTCTTTCTCTTCCTCTTTTTAGCCTTAGATTGTAAGCAAAAGAAATCAAGGTCAAGATCTGGAAGCAAGAAGAAAATGCTAACATTACCTCATGGTGCTGACGAGGTTTACATTCTCCGATGCAGGTATATACCTCTTTTGCCAGATCTGATCAGTTTCTTCATACTTTGCTTTGAAACATATTAGCTATTTCATTTGGGGTTTTTAATTTGTGGCAGAGTGTGCATTCTCAACAATCAAGTTATAAATGAACTTTTGGAGATAGGCTTAAAATCTTAATTCAGCTAACAATATCCTGTACTTCAACAACTAATGAATCAAGTTTTTTACATTAGCTAATAGTAATGTAAATCTACTATACTGTGACTTATTTAATAGCTTGGCCAGGTGTGGTGGCTCACACCTGTAATTCCAGCACTTTGGGTGGCCAAGATGGGTGGATCACTTGAGGCCAGGAGTTTAAGACCAGCCTGGCCAACATGATGAAAACTCATGTCTACTAAAAATACCAAAATTAGCCAGGCGTTGTAGCGGGTGCCTGTAATCCCAGCTACTCAGGAGGCTGAGGCAGGAGAATCGCTTGAGCCCAGGAGGCGGAGGTTGCAGTGGGCCCAGATTGTGCCACGGCACTCCAGCCTGAGCAGCAGAGCAAGACTCTGTCTCAGAAAAAATAAAAAAGAATAAAAAAGTAGCTTTCCTTGTGTTTATCTGGTTTGTATGGTTTAACTTTGTTTGGTTTGATGTTTTGCTATCTTGAGTTCTCACTTATTGGGAACACATTTTTCTCTCCCCTCATAGTCACGCCTTCTTCTGTACTCACACTCACAACACACATGAAGAAACACAGACACAATGCAATTTAAGGAATGCTAAATTGGGGAAGGGTCTTTTCTAAAACATGACATATTTTGGAGTAATGGTTGTTGTTTCAAGTGAATTAAGATGTGTAGATGTTAATTTTAACCTAATAATAATGCTCCCACCTATACAAAGATTACTGGAGTTTATTATAGCTGTTAATAAACATATGAATTGGGAGTTTTGATGTTTTATTAAATCATTTGACTTTATTTAGAAACTTTATCAAGTGTTGTCTTTAAAATACAGTAAAGTTTATTCCTTATGTTTTAGGATTTTATGTGAATTGGTTTTAAAGAAGGAGAATTGGTCATGTTAAGAGAACTGTTATCTTTCTGTAGGTTTTGTGGCCTAGTCTTTCGAGGACCCTTGTCTGTTCAGGAAGACTGGATTAAGCACTTACAACGACATATTGTAAACGCTAATCTTCCACGGACTGGAGCTGGCATGGTGGAAGTCACGTCACTACTTAAAAAGCCTGCCTCCATTACAGAAACTTCATTTTCTCTACTAATGGCCGAAGCAGCTTCATAGAACCAGGAAACCTTTTGAATAGCCAATTTGAATTGGATGTAAATTTGAAATTCTTTTTTTTTTTAAAGCCACATTAAATTATCTGTTTATAAATACTAAAGCAGGAAAATGGGGGAAAGTGAATTACAATGACATCAGAGCAAATCGAATACTTAAAACAGTAAGTAGTCTATATATTTTATATAGGGTGGAAGATGTGTTTTTAAGGTTTATGAAGTTTTATTGGTTAACTGTGTTCACTCAATAAAAAAGCAGTACATGTAAGCAGCCATTAATAAACTGTTGCACATGGATACTTATAGACAGACTTATTGGACAATTACGTTTTTTGCAGTGTTACCAGAATCAAGGCTCTGTTTATTCCCCACAAGACTTGCATAGAAAAATAAGATATTATATTTTGTTTGTATGTATTTAGTGTTTTGTATAATACCAAGAACCGCTGACTAAATTTACTTAAATTAGGGCATTAAATATCATGTACTTCATAGTTTGAGACTGTTCACTCAAATAGGGCAGAGTACTATTCTATCTAGATGTGTAAGTGTTTTTTTTAAAATCACATGGAACGGTTTTTTTTATACTAAAAAGTGGAGGGAGATTTGTTTAAACAAGTATTTCTAAAAGAAATATGTACATAGTTCTGGAAATTATTTGTGGTAAGGAAATATTCTTTACTCCAGTTGCATTTCTCAGACAATAAAGTGGTGCATCCATGCTACCTCCTACTTTGTCAACAAAGATGCTATTTACCCTTTACATTTTTGTATCATAATAGATTTTAAAAATCTAATGTTCTTTATTGCAAGACATTCTTTTGTTAACAGGTTTGTTTCTTTTTAATGTTTTACCTAAAATTTGACATGCTTACAGAACAGGTTTGCCTCTTACTTTATTTAACATTGTAGAAATGTAATTAATAAACAATGCTCACTACACAGTTTAGAATAGACGTTCTCATTTATATTATCTTCCAAATTTGATCAGTTAGCAAAACTTAATACACCAATTAAAATATTTCTACATATGATGAGAATGTTTACAATTTAAATTTTAGAACTTGTTTTGGATGTGATTATATGTACGAAAATCGTGTAACACTATGCTCATGCTAAGAACCGACATAACAGAATTACTGAAATAAATGTGCTGTGAGGAATGGAAAATATGGTGCAGGTGTCTTGGTCATGATAAATTGTGATTCTTTTTAAAATTTTTTTCCAAAAACAAATTAGTTCTTTTAATCTGAAATCAGATTCCTTTATAAACAACAAGTTTTTGTATGCAAGCACCATTTTATTTCATGTAGTATGGCTGATACTATAGTTGAACCAAGGATATGCATTGATTCTTTGCTTCGTATGTAAATAAAGTTAAAAACCGTTAAAATAAGGAGTATTTTGGTAGAGTATATACATACCTCACTGCCAGTGAAATTGCTTTCCTATGGTATATCTCCTTACCAGAAAAATCTCTAAATAAAAAAAGGTTTAAAGAAAATTAAAATGTGAAACATTTCTTATTTTTATCATTGGTGGAAATAGTTCACTTCAGGTTGTGTTTCATTGGATTTAAACTGTTTATACTTACCAGGTTACTTGGTTCACAGAGTATAGTTTTTCTGGAATCACCTCATTGGTCGATAAAATGTATGTGAGAAAGATCATTTTTCCCCCTTTCATGATTAATCAAACCTCTAAATTTAGAACCATCTTATATGCAAAATTAGAAGGTTGGACTAGATGGATCATTCCCAAACAAGGATCTCCTGATCCTTAGGTTAATAGATAAGGGAAAAGTACTTGTAAGTTATTTTCAATTTTACAAAAGACCCGATAAAAACTATGTATTTGTCTATAGTGACAAAACTAAAACATCACATTTCTTTACTTTCGACTGAAAATATATCAGGTCTGTATATATTGGTTATCTCTTACTGAACAAGTTTCATTGATAGTTATATAAGGTCTTTGAACATATATTTTTAAATTGGAAGACATACTACATAGCAGGTGGAATCCACAAGTAAAAAAAAAAAAAATCATAGCAGGATTCTTGTGGGAAGGCTAGTAATCACTAGAGCCCCTTTCCACTCTAATTGTTTTTTTTTTTGTTTTGTTTTTTTTTTTTTAAGACAGGGTTTTACTCTGTCACCCAGGCTGGAGTCCAATGGTATGACCATGTCTCACTGCAGACTCAACCTCTCAGGACTCAACTGATCCTCCCACTTCAGCCTCCCTAGTAGCTGGAATTAAAAGCACACGTCATCACTCTCGGCTAGTTTTTGTATTTTTTGTAGAGACAGAGTTTTGCCATGTTGCCCAGGCTGTGCTTAAACTCCTGGGCTCAAGAGATCCTTCCGCCTCGGCCTCCCAAAGTGTTGAGATAACAGTCATGAGCCACCAACTTGACCCCCTAATTCTTACACTTCTGTGATTTTGTCTTATTAGGCCAAATATCAACATGTGTGAATACAAGGAGAAGAATTCGTTTGACCACGAGTTTCGGAATCAAAACTACATTTAATTTTAAAATATATTAAGCTATATGTAAACAATTATTTCTCCTTCTAGATATATAAAGAATTCAGTCATCAGAATAAAATATTTCATGTCAGAAACAGTAGACTAGAGTGACTCCTGAAAAGTAAATTAAGCGAAGAACATTTTTCATAGTAAAGATATTAGGGTTACAAAATTTAAAGAATTCTTTAGGAAGCATTCAAAATTCATCTTTTATTTGGCAACTAGAAAGTTAGTATATTTTCATTTGGTTCCCACTAGAAGAAAAGTATGAAATATTGTCTCAAGTTACATGATCGATTTTTATGTCAGCATATGATCTGATTTATCCTTCAGTATTGACTAATTTTCTTTTAATTCTTTTTCCATTGCCTGAGATATGTGAGCTTCTAATGCTAAATTAGGGCTTTAAAAAATTCCAGTCTGGGCCGGGCGCGGTGACTCACGCCTGTAATCCCAGCACTTTGGGAGGCTGAGGTGGGCGGACCACAAGGTCAGGAGATGGAGACCATCCTGGCTAACACAGTGAAACCCTGTCTCTCTACTAAAAATACAAAAAAATTAGTCGGGCGTGGCGGCGTGCGCCTGTAGTCCCAGCTGCTGTGGAGGCTGAGGCAGGAGTATGGCGTGAACCGGAAGGCGGAGCTTGCAGTGAGCCGAGATCGCGCTCACTGGGTGGACAGAGCAAGACTCCGTCTCAACAACAACAACAAAAAATTACAGGCTGAAGTGTTAATTTACTTAGTGGCTTCAAGACAAAAAAGTTAACTTCTATGTGTTGTTTTCCACTATACTTATTTCTAGTATATTAGAACTGTGGCATAACTCATATCTGTATTTTAAATTTTACTTATTTAATTATAGGTTGGGGAGATAATGGCTTCTCAGTAATTTACTAGACAAACTTTTTTAAAGGACATATTCGTAGCTTTTCAAGGACTGCGCAATTAGAACACAGAGTCCAAAGGATCACTCTGGGTTTTTCATCACTAAGAAAATGTAATAGACCAGGCACAGTAGCTCAGGCCTGTAGTCCCAGCACTTTTGGAGGCCGAGGTAGAAGGATCACTTGAGCCCAGGAGTTCAAAATCAGCCTGTCCAACATAGCAAGACCCCATCTCTATGAAAGAATTTTTTTTTTTTTTAAAGGCATGGTGGTGTGCACCAGTAGTCCCAGCTACTCCAGAGGCTGAGGTGGGAGGATTGCTTGAGCCCAGGAGTTCAAGATGAACACAGTGAGCTATGATCATGCCACTGCCGTCCATACTGGGGCAACAGAGTGAGACCTGGTCTCCTTAAAAAAAAAAAAAAAAAAAAATGTAATCTATGCCCATTTAAAAAATAATAGAAAAACAAAAAAAAGTGGGGAAATCACCTGTGATAGTATCACTCAGATACCTACTTTTAAATAGCTTGATATATTTATGTCTCTTATCTATCTCACTGTTTCAATATAATTATGATCAGAATGTATTATAACATATCTTGTTTTACCATTAATTTTAAATTGGGGTGCTGCGTTGTATACACTAACGTTTGAATACCACATAATTTATGTTAACCCTTGAATGTGACGGAAGCCAGTCCTCATCTGTGATATTTCAAATGACAGACTAGAATCACCTTTCATCCCCACTGCAGAAGATAACTATCATATTTATTTCAACAATTGGAACTTGTTTTCTTATTTTGAGGGCCAGCCACATTTAATTATAGCTCTTTCATCAGTAGCCCATACCTTTACTACAACTTTGGTTTTTCTTATCACAAATTGTTGAATAAATACCTTTAATAGTTTAGGCAAACAACAACTGTAATAATAAAATTTACAGAATTGATTCCTCATACTGCATGGTTCTTAAATTAGGCCAGAAGTCAAGGTAAACAAAGAGTGCATATAATCTAATAAATTATTGATCTATTGTTAAAATTTTAGATAAGAAAAAGAAAAAAATACTTATAATTCCCCACATTAAAAATTCATCATATGTCCCTCTAGTCTTGTTTTTCTGTTTGTAGACTTTTTCCTTTAAAATAAATAAATAAATAAGAATTTGCTATGCAGAAATTGACCCTTTATTCTCTTAGCAGTAGATTCATGAGCATTTTCATGCCACTAAATATTCATCTTAAATATATTTAAATTTTTTACAGTTTTCCATTATCCTATACATTATTTACTCCTCCATTATTGCTCATGTTATATTGTCTCCAGGGCTGGGCATCATAAAGAATGCCTTTGTCGGCCCGGCATGGTGGCTCACACCTGTAATCCCAGCACTTTGGGAGGTGAGGTGGGTGGATCACCTGAGGTCAGGAGTTCAAGACCAGCCTGACCAACATGGTGAAACCCTGTCTTTACTAAAAATACAAAAATTAACTGGGTGTGGTGGCGGGCACCTGTAATCCCAGCTTCTCAGGAGGCTGAGGCAGGAGAATCGCTTGAACCTGGAAGACGAAGGTTGCGGTGAGCTGAGATCGTGCCATTGCACTCTAGTCTGGGCAGTGGAGCAAGACTCAGTCTCAAAAAATAAATAAATAAATAAATAAATAAATAAATAAATAGTGCTTTTGATGATCATTCTTGCTGTAAATTCTATACATCCAAAATTATTTCCGTAGAATAAATTTCTAGTAGTAGAGTTAATCAAGAGTTGAATATTCCTCAGAGAGTTGAGGCTTTATGTATACATTTCCAAATTGTTATTCAGAAAGGTTATATAACTGTATTCTACTAACTTCAGTGTATGAGACTGGTTTCAGTTCCTCTCATCCTTGCCAGTATATTCTTCTAAACAAAACAAAACTTTGCTTATTTAGTATGTGAAAACTGGTATTGTGTTCATTTTTAAGTGGTAAATGAAAAAAAATGTCAACTTTTGTTCTTAAAGACATTACCTTTCTGATTTAAAATGAATATAATAATATAATACATACAATTATATTTTGCTGGATAATATGTCTAAAATAACTTAAGCTCTGATTTCACAATTGGCCACCAGGATAATGGAGAGCTTTAAGTGTCCTTAACCTCTAGTGTTTTTCAAGAGATCTTTGACTATTGAATTTTGTGGTGTGTCTATATATACTTTTCTGGGAGCTCCATAGCACTTAATTGCTCTGTGACCCCCACCTCCCCCCAAAAAAGTAAACAGTAACTTCTTTGAAAGTAGCATATGTCACCATATCAACTGTCAAGTGGTTTGTGTTTTTGAATATAATCCTAGACAAATTTTAATTAAAATTAACCCTCAAAATCTTCCATCATATAAATTGGTGTTGTGTGAGAATTTTTTTAAAAAATCTTCTGGCATAGGTATTTTTGTTTGCTTTTATATAATGTGAAAAATAGATAGCATTACATGTGAATTGTTTTGTGTATTCTGAACAAGTTGGTAGAGAAATATTATTTAGAAGTTTGCTCTAAAAAGATGATTTCTTAAGGACATAAATCCAAAGATTTAGTTCTTTCTTAAGTTTCTAAGGTCAAACTCATGGGTTGTTTTTTTGTTTGTTTTTTTCTATTGATGAGTTTAGCAAATTTCAGCAAATACTTTCAAGGAGCTTTTAGATAATGTGTAGTCACATTTACAACCTTAGTAGAATTTTTAAAACATTTAAAAAAGCATTTCTAAATTCAGTATATTCAGTTACTATTTCAAGAACCTCCGTTCCCTGATTTGAAATCTTTTCAAGTACATTAATATCTTTTATAAATAGAAAAAATTAGTCTTAATGTGTAGAACGTTGAATTATCTTGGCTATTTCAATGCCTCAGATAACTTAAGATTTGTACTTTAAAAATGATTAGTACAAGTCCATGTTGATTACTCATTTACACATTTTTAGATTGGATTTAGAAGGCTGAACTGTTAGGCTAATAGACCAGATAATTCTTAAATATTATAAATACTCAGAATGTTTGAAGTATGAACAAATTGCCACTTACCAAATTGGCTTTATTGTGAGATAAAGTACGTAAATATGTTACTGTGATATGTAAAGAAATAACCTTAATTACGCTAAAGACGAGATGTAGAACATTGCAAGCATCCCCAATTAAATTATCTTTCTCTGTTTACCATTATTCTGACTTTTCTAATAATCATTTGTTTATCATTCTTAATAGTTTGACCTCTTAGAAAGCATGCAGTCTGCTTTGTCCTGTTCTTGTATTTCATAGAAATGGAATTACACTGTGTGTCCTCTTTTGTGACCTGTTGCTTTTGCTTAATACTGTCATTGAAGTTCATCTCTGTTTTTGTTAGTAACTATAGTTTATTCATTTTCATTGTTGTATATTATTATATAGATATGCCACATTTAATTATCCATTTTGGTTCTTGATAGACATTTGGGTTGTTTCCAGCTTATGACTTTTAAAAGCAATGGAGCTATGAACATTTTTATTATGTCTCATGATGAACATCTGTAGGTTTCTCTTAAGTTGCATGCCAAGGAGTGGGATTTTTTACTCATAGACTATATAGTTTCTGCTTCTTAGATAAAGCCAAACTTTTCTAAAAAATGATTGTACATGTGTTTACTCCCAGAAGTGTGTCAGGGTTCTTGTTCCTCTGTATCCTAATACTGTCAGACTTAAATTTTTACTCAATAGTGCATATAAATATTTCATTGTGAACTTAATTTACATTTCCCTGATTACTATAAGGCTGATTATCCTTTCTTATGTTTATTGGCCACATGTGTTTCTCTTTTGAAAAATGCCTTTACTGATCACCCATTTTTTTTCTATTGGAGTGTCTGTCTTTTTCCATATTGACTCTTAGGAATTCCATTAATCCTTAGGTTGTATGTGTTGCAGATATCCTCTACTTTGTGCCTGTACTTTTCACTTGCTTTATGGTGACTTCCAATGAATCCTTTTAAATTTTTTAGTCATTTTATGGCACATATTCTTGGCATTTGTTTGTCTGATGATGCCTTTATTTGGTTAATTTTTTTTTTTCCCACTGTTTAGGGTTTATTTGATATTTTAGTTAGTATGGCTATTCACTTAGTTCTAGAATGATATTTTTACTGGGTATGGAATTCTATATTGATAGTTATTTTTTCCTCACATATTGAGGCTGTTCCATCATTTTCTGCCTTGTTCTTGCAAGTTGTTGTTGCTCATCTTAAAACAATCTGTTCTGTATTTTCTGGGTGATTTTTAGATACTTATATTTATCTCGAGTTTTTAAAGTTTTCCTGTAATATGTCTGTGGGAATTTTTTGTTGTTGTCCAGTTTGAGATCTCTGCTGGGATTCTGGAAATTTCTGGGCTGTTTATCTCTCAACTGTTTTTTTCTGCCCCATTTTCTCTCTCTCGTTCTTTTGGGACTCTAAAATATGTGTTAAATCCTTCTCACTGTGCTTTCTAGGTTTTGTGTCTTCTCTGTTTTCTTTCTCTTTGTCTCTCTGTGCTGCATTCTAGTTTCTTCCCCTGATTTTCTCAGTGACTGTTACTTTAGTTATACTATTATTCAGATCTAGAATTTCCATTGGCTTTTTTTCAGATACACTTTTTATTGTTTTTAGTACCCTAGCTTGGCTTTTATTTCTTAGAATATGGCCCAGATAGTTATTTTTATATTCTGTATTTGATAGTTCTGGGACTCTGAAATAATTGTGGGTCAGATTCTGTTAGTAGTTCCTTTTTTCTGCTTGTTCATGGCATCTTGTTTTCTTATATGCCCATATATGTTTGACTATATGGTGGGCATTGTATTTGAAATCTATTATAGAACTATTTTCAGGCCTAGGACAGTATCTTCTCCCATAGGATTTTCATTTACTTCTGCCAGGTGTCTAGGGGTGCTACTAGTTCAGAACACCTTAATTCAAGGCATTTACCTGGCCTACTCAGATGACCCAAAGTCAGGCTATAAGAGCTATCTCATCAGTTGTAAAAGCCTGGTTTTACAACTGGTTCACCTTTTGCCCGGTGGGTATAGTTTTGTTGTTCTAGCCCCATGAGGCCATTGAAAGTGCAATTTAGTTTTATAGCTATTTATTGAGATCGGACATTTCCCCCTGGGCAAAACTAAAAGATATCCCTACTGCATGGCCTCACTGGGTTTCTTGTCTTCCTTTTTTTTTTTTTTTTTTTTTTGAGATGGAGTCTCGCTCTGTCACCCAGGCTGGGGTGCGGTGGCCGGATCTCTGCTCACTGCAAGCTCCGCCTCCCGGGTTTAAGCCATTCTCCTGGCTCAGCCTCCCGAGTAGCTGGGACTACAGGCGCTCGCCACCTCGCCCGGCTAGTTTTTTGTACTTTTTAGTAGAGACGGGGTTTCACCGTGTTAGCCAGGATGGTCTCGATCTCCTGACCTCGTGATCCGCCCGTCTCGGCCTCCCAAAGTGCTGGGATTACAGGCTTGAGCTACCGCGCCCGGCCTTCTTGTCTTCTTTAAGATTTTTTTTTTTTTTTTTTTTTCCTGTGAACTCTGTGGAGAAGTGTCTTTCGGATTTTTGGCTCAGTAATCCTTCACTGTTGTGTAAGTTCTTTGATGCCTGTATGAAGTTTTTGTTTTTATTAATCCAACATTTTAATAAATCATTATAAATTTTCTGAGATTGGGGATTTTGAATGTTCACTTCTAGTGTAGACGAGTACTGGTATATAGCATGCATTCCAGTATTTACCGAATGAATGAGGTTTTTTTTGTTGGTTTTTTGTTTTTTGTTTTTTTGAGACTGACTCTTGCTCTATCGCTTAGGCTGGAGGGCAGTGGCACGATCTGGGCTCACTGCAACTTCCGCCTCCTGGGTTCAAGCGATTCTTCTGACTCAGCCTCCCAAGTAGCTGGGATTACAGGCGCCCACCACCATACCCAGCTAATTTTTGTATTTTTAGTAGAGACAGGGTTTCACCATATCGGCCAGGTTGGTCTCAAACTCCTGATCTCAAGTGATCCATCCGCCTCGACCTCCCAAAGTGCTCAGAATACAGACATGAGCCACTGCGCCCAGCCTGTGAATTAGCTGTTTTAAAGCACTGCGTTTTTCTCTTCCACATATATTTTAGAATTTGTTTGTCAAATTTGGGAACATCCTGAGATTTGGTTTAGAACTACACTGTAATTTGTGGAAAATGGGAAAATATGTCTTCCCTCTTAGGAACATGATATGTTTTTCCATTTATCTTTGTCTTTTATGTCCTATGGGAAAGTCCTATAGTTTTCTTTATAGAGAACTGCACATTTCTTTTAAAATTTATTTTTATGTATCTTAGTTTTTGTTTTTGTTGCTAGTGAAAGAGGGATTTTATACCAGAATTTTCTAATTCGTTATTGATACAAAGGAATTCATTCAGTCTCATGCTGAACTCATATTCTAATATTTTTTTCAGTTCTCTTGAAATTTCTAAGTAGCCAATATTCTCAAAAATATGACATTTATCTGTTGCTTTCCAATTTTATTCTTGTTCTTTTTCTTGTGTTCTTATACTACGAAGGATCCCCAGTACAATATTAGCAGGTATTTCTCTCTTGCTTCAGATTATAACAAGGATACTGCTGTCATTATTGAATGTAATTTTGCTTAAAGTTTCTTGTAGACAGTTTGTTGAGTTGAAAAGAGTTTATTTCTTGTTGGATAAGAGTTTTTGCATGTTTTTGTTTTAAATAACAAAGGAAATATCGATTTTAGTAAGGATTAACTGTTGTTGTGATTGCCATGTGATATCTTTCTTCTTTAATCGGTTGATACTAATAAAATACATTAATAGGCTTTTAAACATTAAGTCATCCTTAAATGCCTTTTTGTAGTCATGATGTGTTGGTTAATACTGTACAACTGATTTGTTTCTGCAGGTTGAGTATCCCTAATCTGAAAATCCAAAATGCTCCAAAATCCTTGAGTCACTCCCTTGAGTATTGACATGATGCCACAAATGGAAAATTCCACACCTGACCTCATGTGACAAGTCACAGTTAAAACAGTCAAAACTTTGTTTCATGCACAAAATTTAAAATACTGTATAAAATTACCTTCAGACTGTGTATAAGGTGTATATGAAACGAATGTTGTGTTTATACTTGGATCACATCCCCAATATATTATGTAAACAATATAAGGATTATGTATATAACCTAATAATTTCTTTGGGTTTTGAAATATTTGCATATCTAATATAGAATATTTGCATATATCGCATATATGCAAAATATTTCAAAACCTAAAGAAATCCAAAATCTGAAACACTTCTGTTCTTAAGCATTTCAGATAAGGGATACTCAATCCATATTTCATTGAGGAATTTTTTTCATATATGTTTATTAGTAATATTGGCCTGTACCTTTCTTCTGCTTTACTTGTCTGGAATCTAAGTTGGGCTAGCCTAAGAAAATGAGTTAGGAAATTTAAATTTGTCTATACTTTGACAGGGTTTTCATATCATGGACAATATTGTCTTCTTAAAAATTTGATGGTACTCATCCATAAACTCATCTGAGTCTGTCACCTTTTGAGAGATCAATATTTTGGATAAGTTTACTATGTCTTCTATAATTATAGGTTGTTAGTGTGCTTTTCTTCTTTTTGAGTCAATTTTGGTTATACTTTCCTAGAAGAGTATCCATCTGTTCTAGATTTTCCAAAATTTTGGAATAACTTCTAGATAATATCTTCTTAAAAGTTATTTAATCTCTGTATCTGTCATTTCCTCGTTTACTGATGTTTTCTTCTCTTTTTCCTTAATTAAACTTACTGAAGGTTTTTTCTGGGGTGTTTAAGTCTTTACAAGAACTTACTCTTGGTATTTTATTTATTAACTCTTCTACCTTCCAAAACCTAAATTTTATTTCCCACTTTTCTGGTTTTCTAGTAATTACATGTAAGGCTACATGTTTTTCTATCTGTATCAATTTGATATCCCACAGGTGTAGATATACTAGAGCTATTGTTGTTTACGTTTTACATTATATTTCAACTTTGATTTACTTTTTAACCAATTTCTACCTTTTGGGAATTTGTTGAAATTTTTTCTGTGGTCTAAGATCTATGATTACTTGCCGGTAGTGTTTCATGTGTTTGAAAATAATGTATAATCTCTTTTTTTGATATAGAATTTTATATATACATGATATGTAGTTTATTTACATATATTTTAAAATATAATTTATATATATAGTCTGGATTTAAATGATGCTGTTTTAATTATATTTTCTTTCTTTTCTTTTTTTCTTTTTTTTTTTATTTGAGATGGAGTCTCGCTCTGTTGCCCAGGCTGGAGTGCAGTGTCACAGTCTCGGCTCACTGCAACCTTCGCCTCCTGGGTTCAAGCAATTCTCCTGCCTCAGCCTCCCAAGTACCTGGGATTACAGGTGCCCGCCACCGTGCGTGGCTAATTTTTGTATTTTTTAGTAGAGATGGAGTTTTGCAAAGCTGGTTGGCAAAGCTGGTCTTGAACTCCTGACCTCAGGTGATCCACCCACCTCAGCCTCCCCTAGGATTACAGGCGCAAGCCACCGTGTCCGGCCTACTCATCTATTTTCTACATAATTTGTCAGATTCTGTGAAAGATAGTTTAGGGTCTCAGTGTGATTGTTATTGTATCGTTTCTCCTAAACCTCAGTTTATTTTTACCCATTGTTTTTAAGTATATAGAGGTTGTTGCTGTTATATCTACTTGGTAGATTGTTCAGTTTTTCAAATACAAAAAAAAAAGGAGTATCTTTTTTTCTTCTTTCCTAATGTCAGTTTATTTTGGACGTAGAGCTGGATTTGCTTATTATTTCACCCAAGTTAAGATGAGTAGGTAAATATAACCATTCATATTTTTGTGCATATGTTTACACTTACTCTTATCATACTATGTTTTCTATGTATTGTGCTTTCTTAATGATTCCTTTTTCAACTTCTATTGGATTGATTGAGGAGTTTTTGGTTAATTTTTATGCATATATTTGTATAGAATAATACAGGACAGAGAGAAATACCTCTTTCCTTAGATAATACATGTAGTTTTCTAGATTTTTTAAAATTGTTTTTAATCCATTTGGAATTTGCTTTTACAGTATTGTATGGGAGTCCATTTCTTATACCAAAAAATGGATATCAACACCACTTATTAAACAGTTTTTCTTTGTCTAACAGAATTGAACAACTTTGTCACATACCAAATTCTTGTGTAACCTAGGATCTGCATCTGGAATCTCTATTCTGTTCAACTGTTCTTTTTGTCTTTTTCTTAATACCATATTTATTTGATTGCAGAGTTAATACTATATTCTAATAATGGCAGAACAAGTTCCCTGTCCTTCTTTAGAATATACTTACCTCCTTCACTGCTGTCACAGTGAGATCTTCAGAATGATTTTACTACCCTTCTAAATTTTGAGTCCTTATTGTCATAATCCTAAGTAATATATCCCTTCCCAATTAAATTTAAATTTACATGAGTAACCAGTGTTTCCTTTTCTCTAATTCCATCTTGAGGCCTCTTTTCTAGTTACTTTTCTTTTGCCCTGAAAGATGAATAATTAATTGACCAGGTAAAAGATCACTGGAGGCAGTCCATTCTCTCAGAGTGGATAGATGCTTTTTGTCTCAGGGTGGATAGACTAGCTATTTCATTGCCGGTCTAACCTCTTTTCTTATAAGTAACTTCTTCTTTCTGCCTGGATGTTTATAAGATCTTCTGTTTAGAGTCAGGAACTTTACCAAGCATGTCTAAATGTACAGCTTGGGACTTACTGAGTAGATTTCAGTCTTTCTCTAACTCAGGTAAATTTTTCTACTATTACCTGCCAAATAATTTTATTTTTTTCTTTTATTCCTTTGTCTCCTTCTAGAGCTCCCATTGTATGTTAGATTTCTTTGGTCTATTATTTAAATCTTTTCCCCTCACGGTTTCCATTTACGTATGTTTGCTTTGTACTTTGAGATATTTTTTGTGCTTAGTGACCATCCTCCTTTTAAAACTATCATTTAAATTTTTTTGTTTGTTTTTTTTTTTTAAGAGACAAGGTTTCGCTCTGTCACCCAGGCTGGAGTGCAGTGGCAGGATCATAGCTCACTGCAGCCTTGAACTCCTGGGCCCAAGTGATCCTCCCAACTCTGCCTCCCAAGTAGCTGGAATCAAGCCACCATGCATAGCTCTCATTTAAAAATCTATTTAAAAAATAATGTTACTAAACTTTTGGAAGTTGTGTGTGTATGTGTATGTGCTGCACGTGAATCACCTTAAATGCTCTTATTTTTATTCATGTTTTCATCTTCTCTAGCATTTCTATTTTACTAAAGGTGTATTCTGATTACTCTGTTCATTTTCCTCTCATTGCTGGGACTCTTTAAATGGGTTGTTTTTCTTTTTCAGCTCATTGAGTTCTGGTATGTTTGTTGTGGTGTCCTACATGTTAGTAATCTTCCAAGCAGTAGATAGTGAAATGGCAGTTCCTGTTGAAGTACCTGAAGGATGTGTCTGGTCCACTATCACCCTGAGCTCTCTGGGAGATAATCTCTGGGTCTCAAGATAGGGGGGACTCAGTCCACTTATTCTTTCAAAAACACATAGGACACTTACTTGTGGGCCAGAATTGACCTTCTTCCCTGGAGCCTATGTATTCCTGATACTCAGTCTCTCCTGAGGTACATCTTCTGGTCCTCCACACTGAGCTTCCAACACTTGGAGAAGAAAGTTGCATATTGGTTCTCTTTTCTCCAATAGGAGCCCCAAGCCTCATACACATCTACACCAGCTACTACAAGTCCCAGTCACCATCTGGCTTAGGAGAAGAGTAGAGGAAAGGGAACCTGTGTTGAAATCACCCATGCATTTTATCTTTTTTCTCCAACAGCACAAGAACTTTAGTATGCTTTACTTCCCTCACATTCAGCAACCTTTTTTTCCTTTTAATCACTTGAAATTTGGCTTCCATATTATTTTTTTATTTATTAACTTTAAGTCTTGACCCTTTATTACTTAATATTCTGTGTGAAGAAATGGGAAAAATGCATATAGCATTTCTGCTGCATACTGAAGTGTAGTGGTTGCCTCAAGGAAAATTGATATGCAGTTTGAGTTCCAAGCTGAACTAGTTATTATTTTTATGGAACATTTTTGCAGATTGTGGTAAAATTGATATAACAGAATTAACCATTTTAAAGTAAAAAATCTAAAGACATTTAGTGCATTCACACTGTTGTCCAACAGTCACCTCTACCTAGTTCCAAAATGTTTTCATTACCCCAAAAAGAAACCCTGTACATAGGAAGCACTTGCTCCCCATTTTCCCCTACCCCCAACCACTGGCAACCACCAGTCTACATTTTGTGTCAATGGGTTTACCTTTTATACTTCCATACTAGTTTTTAATCAATATTTTGTAATTTAATTCTTAAATTCACCCTCCATGATTTTTTATACATAATTTACTCTTAGAATAGTTAGAATACAACCTCAAGGAGCTTTTTTCGCAAAGGGCTTTTAACCTTATGGGTGGTATGCTCTCTGAATCTTTGTACATCTGAAAATGTACTTCTAGTTTGGGGGTAGAATAGATTTTCCCCTAAGCCTCTGAAGATTGTTCCATTGTCTTATATCTAGTATTGTGGATAGTCTGGTGCCAATCTGGTCTAATTTCTTTGTCAGTCTCCCACCCTCCCCCATGAAAATTGTAAGATTATCTTTTTATCCTTAATGTTCTGAAAGTTCACCAAGATATGTCTTTATTTTTCCTTCATCCTGATCAATCAGTATTTTGTAGGCATTCTCAATTTTGAGGACTAATGTCTTTTCAGTTCTGGGATACTTATTTTTATCATTTCTTGTTTCCCTTAATTATTTCTGTTCTATCCTTGTGGCACTTCTTTCGGGTGTATATTAGGACTTATACATCTGTCCTCTAAGTCTTAGTTTTTATTGCGCTGTCCTGTGGGAGAACTCCTTAGCTCAGTCATCAACACAGGTTGACTCTGAAGCTCTGTGCATTCTGCTAATCAGCTATCTGATGAGTTGTTTTGGGGTTTGATGTTTTGGTTTGTTTGTTTATTGGCACTCAACGCTTTCTATATCTAAGATCTTTAATTGTTTTTCTTAAGGACCCATTTTGTTTTATGGATATGATTTCCTCTTGGCCCTCAGGAATTAATTATATATGTTTTTAAGTCTCTTTACACTATTGAATATTTTCTTGGGGTTAACTCTTTTTTTTTAGTTTGATGCCCTTATTTTATGGTGTAGGTTTTCCTCACATATTTGGTGATTCGTGCTTGTTTGCTCATGTTTTAGGGTCCTTGCTAGCCTTTCTGCAAACGTTACATTAATTCGGCCTGTTTCTGGTGATTGTAGGGAAAGAGTACAACATATAAATATTGAGTTTTCTAGAAATGGAGGCTGTTTCTTTTTTTGGTTTTGTAGAGCAATGTCATGGCCTTGCCATGTCTGAACTGAGAGAACCCCAGCCTCCAGAGCCCTTACCACCTGTTGTAGCAATCTTCCTACGCATGGTTTGGATTAATTTCCTCATTTAATTAGATTTCCTTTGCCTTCTGTTTCTTCAGTTATTACATTTTTTTATTAACCAAAATATGCTATTTTCCCCCAACCCTATTATAGGTTTAAATTTTTTCTTTATGTCCAACTTTAGGGATTAGATAATCCTGCAGTATAGTCCCTTTTTTTAATTGATTGAAGAATTGTTCATGTAAATAATAGTGATACATTATTTTCCTAAAGCACTGTAAAGTGAAGTCATAAGACATGGTAGTTGTGCTTCAAAAGTGTTCTTTTTTAGCTGTCTCAAATCCTGTATTTTTTTTCTGCGCTTAACTTTTGTAAGTCCTTTCAGAGTATCACAACAATGCTGTCTTTCTACTCTCTACAACCACTGGATATGTATTTTTTATGAGGTACATAGAAAAAGATAAGGAGGAAAAGTATTTTTGTAATATGTTAACCTAAAACATAAAGTGATTTAAATGAACACATTTTTTACCCTGTGATTTAAGTTGTGTATTCTGCATTCTGCTTTTTGTATTTGTTTTTAGAAGGTGACATTTACTGCTATTCATTTCTCTTTGCTTAAGGTGGTAACCAAGCTGCTAATTTGAAATACTTGTTATGGTACCATTTCAGAACTAAAACATTGCTTACCAAAGGTGAATGATACCATATGAACATAGTTTTTGCAGACCCTCCTAATATTTTGCATAATATGTTTAAGTCTATACATCACAGATCATAGCTTCATTGGCCCTCTTCTTACCTAGGAGGCCAATACAATGAAGACTTAGGGCCATTTACTAGGAAGATGGAACTTATGTTCGCTCATGTATAACGTTAAAGGTCTATTATCTCTGTTAGACATCTGTTAGTGTCATATTTTCTCTTCTGATAGGGCAGGCAAATGCCCTTGCCCTTGCCCTTCTCCCTCCCTCCCTCCCTTCCTTTTTTCTTTCTTTTTTTTTTTTTTTTTTGGACAAGGTCTCACTCTGTCACCCAGGTTGGAGTGCTGCATGCAGCATGGTCATAGCTAACTGCAGCCTCAAACTCCTGAGCTCAAGTGATCCTCCCATCTCGGCCTCCTGAGTAGCTGGGCCTACAGCCATGTGCCACCACTCCTGGCTAATTTTTAAAATTTTTTTAGAGACAGGGTCTCACCGTGTTGCCCAGGCTGATCTCGAACTCCTGGCCTCAAGCAATCCTCCTTCCTCAGCCCTCCAAAGTGCTGGGATTATAGGCATGAGCCATTGCCCCAGCCCCTTTCTCTCTAAGACTAAAGCTAATGTGGCTATTTGAATTGGTGATTGGGAACTTTAGTATACAGTCTGATGTGTGGTGTTGGGCCCACACAGTTTAAAAGGAAATCGCTTTCCTACATAGTTACTGCTAAAACCAAAGGATTCTAAATGGTAATGCTGACACAACAGTAAATTTAATTTAATTCATGTGAGAGGGAAGAAAGTTCTGACAGTATTTACCCTTCATTGTTATTTCTAAACTCTTCTTCCTCTTCTTTAAAAATCCTCAGGTTTGAAGCTTGTGCTTTCAGACTATACCACTGACAATTCCCCAGTATACCAAAGCCTTGAACATTTTTAGCTCCCGGTTACTCTCTACAACACTACCCCATTCTAAATCTTGAGATTTTTATCATCCAAGAGAAAGTGACATTAAAGCAAATTACCAAAGAAGGTGATGTAATCAGCAGTATAATTATCTTGGGGAAAAGTATTGGGCTCTAGGAAGTAAGTGCAAAGGAGCATGGTTGGTGTTCTGAAGGAACCGGAAGAAGGCCGCTGTGGCTGGAGAGAAACAAGTGGAAAAGTGGGAGATAGAGTCAGAGAAGTAATTTAGAGTTGGTCATGTAGGGCCTCTGTGTCATTGTAAGAAATGTAAGATCATAGGATGTCTCTAACAGACTTAGCCTTCACCCTTTCTTGGCCTCATACTCTCATGATCATGCTCTAAACCTTGTCTGTCTTCATGAAACTGCAGCCTGTTTTTCTGTTTCAATATTCCTACTGTCTGAACTACCACTTCTTATCCTTCTGATTTTACTCTCTCTTATACCCTGACTCCAGTAATTCTTCCACATCACCAGGGCGTAGCAGTCCATTGATGTTACTACCTTTTCACTGACTCTCAGCTGCCATCCACTCCCTCCATGTTTTCCCTTCCTTACCCAAATTATATTCATCGGTCTGTCATCAAGATTACTCTCTTATAATCACTCTTCCCTTGTCCCTCTCACTTTCTGTGCTCTCTTGGCAAAATCCCAACCCCAGTTAAACCATTCTCCACACTTATTTTCCTCCATCTTAAAACAAAAAACCTTTTTTTTGACCCCTGCCTTCTGCAACTATCAGTCATTTCTGTTTTTCCTTTTAAAGCAAAACTTCTTGCCATAACCAGATATCATTATGATATAGTGATAACATAATTATAGGTAATATTTATTGAGTACTTGGCTGTGTGTCAGATATCATTCCAAATATTTTACATATATTAATCTTTATTCTCACAGCAGTCCAATGAAGTAGAAAATAGCATTTTTACAATGAGAAAAATGAAGCATAAAGACCAGCTTTCTCAGTAACTGATCAATAGTAAGCGAAATTAAAAATCCAGGTGGTCTGGCATCAGAGTCTATGCCCTTTACTATTAGGATCTCAAGCAAAATGTGTTTTAAATGTCCGTTCTCCTGCAGGCAGCTAGCAGTACACTCAGGTTCCCAAGAATGAGTATACCCTACTCCAGTCCTCGTTCCTCGTGAGGAGTAGGGCTAATAGTCCTGACTGTTGGGCATTGTGTTTGTTATAAGGTGGAGTTTTTCATGTTATCAGAAGGTTAAAAGTGATTGCTTCTAGTCTGAGCGTTCTTTCTCTCTTGTAACCTTAGTGCTTTCTGGTTTCTTCATGCTTTGCATTTCTCTCTTACCTCTCATGTAAGTTCAGCTCAACACTGCCTCTCTCTGATAAAAGCATAAACTCTACCTCATCCTATCCCTACCACATCATAGACCAAACGAGAACCAGAGTGGGGTCCCAAGAAAAGAAGTGATAGAGAAGACTCTTCACCCTGATCTCTGGTCCAGAAAGAAAGAATCCTGGAGCTAAATCAGATTGGTAACCAACAAGACTTCTTTGTCTGAATTGCTGCTTCTGCGATTGCTACTTTGGAATCTGTGGTGGCAATAGGTGGTAGATTTTTTTTTTTTTTTAAATCAGGCACCTGTGCTTTCTATCAAAGGGCTACCCCCTACCAGTGACATAATTTTAAAACCCTTCAATTGGAGTTGTTTTCTATAGACCCTAATCTCATATATCCCTAGGGAACTTCTTTCTTAAATAATTGCCTGTAATCCATTATTTATTTGTCCTCCTTTCTTGTATTTATCTTATATTCTTTGTTACATTTATCCTTTGGGAAAGGAAGAAATTCAGTTAAACATTTAGCGTGGATGTTTTGTAACTATTGATTTAGAAAATTTTAAACAGTAAATCCTCAAAATCAATTTTTAAGTTTTAAGAGCAAGAAAAACGAGAATAACGTTGGCTGACCTCTCCCATATTGTCATTGGCAGACACAGCAGACATGGCCCCTCCTAAACAGTCAATGGCAAGGGATTACTGTGATTGTCTTAACCCTTTTCTGGGTCAAATTGTAGAGTTTATCACCATACCTAGAGAGGAGTTGTTAGTATTTGTTATTTATTGGTTTTTGTTTGATTTTTTTATTGTTCATTCTTAAAAGTTAACCTCTTGTCAGAGATAGTTTAAAATTCCTATTGTAAAGAGCAGGCAAGTTTTTTTTTCAGCCATATAGTTATACCCCTTTCCCCATTATATTTCTACCTTTCTGAACCCCCACTTCTCTTAATTACATTCCAGTACCAAAAAAGTTGAAATGTTATTAGTTTACACTGAAAGGTCCAGTCTCTACAAAAGGAACTACAAAACTACCATGATGGAATGAAAATCCAACCATTTCTCAAGTGATTACTTTCCATTATGGAAGTTTTATTTCTTAAAAAAAAATAAAGCTGATTGATTTTGTCAAACTGGCCTCAACTTAATGAACAAACCCCACTGGTCCTTTAGGAGTGATATCTGAAGCATTTATCTGTTTGGTTCTAAAGAAAATATATAACTTTGTTGGGGAGATTTTACTTAAGAATTGTAAATCCTATATGCTATTAAGTGAGTAGATCCCTTTTACTAGACATCTATCCTAGGGCTTTGGCCTAACTAATTTTAGTAAATAAAGCATTTTCATAGTGATAGCTTAAAGAAAATCGATATTATCAAGGATTATGAAGACCAAGATTGTAATTTAAGAATCTGTGACCCAAGGTCTTACTGTGATAAATACAGTTGTACCTCTGTTGGATATTGCCACCTCCTACTATAGGAAAGGGCTTTTTATGTCTATAAAAGGTAAATGTTAATCTTACAACAGGTCCTTCAGGTTGATGCCAGTAGTGTGGGTGAGAACAAAAGATAAATTGAACAAGAACATGATGAGAGATTTGATAAGCTGGACAGGTCAAAGAGAATCTAATTTCTAAAAGAACATCAGAGATTCTAGAACTAGCACTAGGGGTTGTTAGAAAGGAGACTTCTGTGAAAGCAATTTCAGACTCAATACAGTGGATATGCTGGAAGTGCCCGCCAGGAAAAGAAAAACAAATTTTGCTTCTTAGGGACGAGGGCTGAGGGAGAAGGAGGTGTTCCAGAAAACATTCATTAAAACTCATGAAGGCAGGAAGAGGGGTTCAGTTTTGAGAATGGCTCTATGTGTCATTGCCACAGATTTTCACACAGCTACTGTCTCTGATATTACAACACTTGAGAAACACCCAAATCATAAAATGATAGCTGACTTTTTCCTTTACTGAGTAAATATAATTCCCCCCAACTATAGAAAGAATAAAATTATGCAAATAGAAGACCTTTTTGCATGGTTTAAAAAAGAAACAAATGATATGTCCTGCTGTGGTCAGATGATGATGATGATGATGATGATGAAGGCAATGTTTAAGTGTAATGGTTGTTACCAGAGTGAAGCTAGGGAGTAGTAGTGGAAAGAATACTAACCCAGGTATCAAAACTTGATGTCTGCACCTCGGTTTTGCCCTGCTTTAGCCAATACAAGACCCTAAATTCACAATTGATTTAGTTCCTTATCACTAGAAAGACTACCTGATCTTGTTTTTCCACCTCTAAAATTATATAAGTACAACAGAAAAGTGTCCACACTTACGCTAATAAAATTGGTTTGAACAGTATGAAGATGATGAAAAATAGCATGTAAAAATAAGGGGACGTTTTAATTAAGTTTATGCTTTACTTTAATAGGTTTATGCAGCAATGAATTTTTTCTGGAAACTATACCTCTGGAAGAGATGCAGAGTTCATTTTGGTAAACATAAAAAGCAGAACTGGTAGCACATCATATCGCCACATGGAGGCTAGCAAATTAGACATAAGCCAGACAAAATCACAAGGAGAGCCATAAATAAAAGAGAGTCTTAATGTGATTTAAATACCGTGACTGAGTTGCATTCAGTATCTGCCCGGTCACCAAGTCCAGTGTGACGTCATCCTCTATAGAGATGTATTCTAGCAAAAGACTTCTGCATCCACCATCTGGCCCCAGACTAAGAACACATCTCACTGAATGACACATAACCCAGTGGGATGCACCAAATTTGCTTAACCATGAACACATCATCTTCTCATAACAAAAGCTGAAAATGATCCTAATTTTATATTCTGTAAACTGTGTTGTGGAAATTATTAAAACAACTGTCTTCTGGGTAGTCCTGTAAACATTCACTGATCTTTTTTCCTTTATTGAAGCCACAATAAAAAAAAAAAAATACTGTAAATTTCAGTTTAAATTGAGAAGCCAGATATCTTTCAAAATGTATCCTTTATGTGGTAAAATAGAGAATAACATTGATTTTAGTTAAGTAAAACTAAAGTACTGTTTCTGACTAGGTAATCTGACCTTCCAAACACAGGAGTTTGAGCAGAGAGTTCTAAAAATTACAGTGTCTGTTCTTTGTCAGAACCTTCTGGGAAGAGTGTGTCAAATGAGCACTACCAAGGAGAAATTTCTAAGATTTTAACCTTTTAGTTTATACTTTAAACTGAGATTTCAGGCATGTTTCAAAATAAAGACATTCACATCCTGTCTCTAAGAGTCTACTGGGCGTCTTATATTCTGTATTATTTTGGAAATAATTTACACTTCAGGAGCAATAGTTTGCCTAACTATATAATATTTGCCTAAATGGAAAATACTCTTTCTTTAGTACTTCTTTGGCATTCCTCAGACTGCTAAATATTTTGTTGGCTATTGGGCAAGAAGGAGATGATGGTATCTCTTATTTCAAAAGCACCCTGAATATACAGATCCCTGTAAATACTAAGAAAAAATTTTTGTGGTGCCTGGTACTCTTTCTGACAAAAATAGGTGCTAAAGAAGGAGCACAATATGGAACTTGGAATAAAATTTAAAATAATCATTTTCTTCACCACATTCTATAAAACTATGACCCTTTATTGAAATAAAATGAGAAAACCTTGCTAAGAACTGAGCTGCAATTAATACAAAGGATATATAAGCAACATTATTTAGACAGCAGACTTTGTTTTCTTTTAATTTATTTTTCGTAGACATGGGGGGGTCTTGCTATGTTGCCCAGACTGGTCTCAAAACTCCTGGCCTCAAGCAATCCTCCTGCCTCAGCCTCCCAACGTGTTGGGATTACAGGTATGAGCCACCGCACCCAGCCTAGACAGACTCAAAAAGGAAGGAAAATAGTCTGATAAATGAAAAGCAAAAAGTTCAAAATGAGAACAAAAAATGTTAATAAATTTATTGCCAATTTATTTCTTATAGACTGTTCATTAAAAACCAGAGTGGAAATGGTGCATATGACTGGTAAGGTAAGAAGCAATACAAGATTCTGGAGAAAGCCCACTTAAGCTGGACTTCTTCAGGGCTACAGGCATTGATAACATGTCTCATACTGTGTTTCAAAAATTGACCTGAATTATTGTGGAACAAAATGATATTGAAGGGTTATGAGGTGAATAAAGACTGCGAAACATATTAATGCTTATTCAGATATCTAGTCACTTGGACTTCTTACCCTGGAAAACCACTGAAACTGGTGTAGGAAAAAAGAAAACGTATTTAAAAGAGCAGTAGGCCAAGTGATGGCAGTTTTAACATTTTTAAAGAACAAAGCCTATTCAGCCAGTCTCATACTGTGCCCTAAGCTTCTCTCTTGAATGTAAGCTCCACCCAGATACAAATATGAAGGGCCATTATGTGGAAGATGGTGATCAGCTGTTTTCTATCTCCCGTGAGTTCCAAACAATAAATGGATATAAGCCTCGGTGTGAGGGATTTGGGCAAGGAATGAGGAACAATCTTGTAAACTGAAGTGGGTTACTGAGTGAATCTTATTCTATGGAAGTTTTTTAAAAACTCATTACTATCCCCCACAACGTTTATTGTCTGTCTGTGACATGGGTAGCCCTGTAGTAAGAAATGTGATGAGTTACACAAGAAAGAAAATCCCAAACCTGGAGAATGATCAGTACAAACATCAAATAACAAGATAGAAGCACAAAAATACATAATGACAAAAATAAGAGAGCAATATGTGTATATCAACGTAATGACAGTATTTAGCTAATTAAACTGGAAATTTTCTCAGTGCTCTTGAAATAGGAAGGGAGTCTTCATTTTTAGTTTTGTCAGTTGACACAATTTTGAAATGCGTCTGATTCTCATTGGCATCTCTGATCTGTATACAGTTTCTGGAAGAGCCTTCTCCTGGAGAGAATTTTCAAACAAACATTTGGCATCAATAGAATGTTTTTTAATCAAACTGTCTGTTTTCTATAGAACAGTCTTTGATTTCCAGAAGAGTCAAGCTGTCTTGAGAGACTGAAAACCTTAGGGCATTAGACCAGCACCAAATATATTATACTGAAGGCTGGGATTCCGGGGAACTAGGATGCCTGACTAAGATTGAAGTACTTCTGCTGATACAGATCCAGGAAGATATTAGTGGTATTTTAGATTTAAATTTTAAAACTTCAAACAACCTGTTAACAACTGTACCCTCTTGTACTTTAAGAATCATAGACTCAACATCAGTAAGAATAATAGCATTCAAGAAGTTTGCCAACGTGGCAAAACCCCATCTACTTAAAAATAAAAAAATTAACCAGGCACGGTGGCATGCACCTGTAGTCCCAGCTACTCAGGAGGCTGAGGCAGGAGAACCACTCGAACCTGGAGGCGGAGGTTGCAGTGAGCTGAGATTGTGCCACTGCAGCCTGGGTGACAGAGTGAGACTGTCTCAGAAAAAAAAAAAAAAAAACGTAGTCCGATGCAGTGGTGTGCCAGTCAGTGCTTAACAACTGGTTTTCCAGGCAAGGGTTGGGAGTAGTCACATGCACAGGTACCTAATTTGCAGCATTTGCCAATTTCTATTATGTAAATGTTCTCACTATTGCTGACTGCAAGCTACCAAAATGATGTCATCAAAAGTAGAGTTGGGAAGAAATGTGCACACTCACCTCTCATTGCTCCAGCAAACCAGTGGTCCTATGTCAGGTATCCATAGAACACCAAAGTTCAGAATCATCACTTTGACTGTCATTCAGTGACAGCTACCATTGTCATTACCAAGTAGAACTTCTCCCTCCCACGTTGTCACAAACTCTATAAAAGTGAACTGGCCAGGCATGTTGGCTCATGCCTGTAATCCCAGCACTTTGGAAGGCCGAGGTGGGCGGATCACCTGAGGTCGGGAGTTCGAGACCAGCCTGACCAACGTGGAGAAACCCCATCTCTGCTAAAAATACAAAATTAGCCAGGCTTGGTGGTGCATGCCTGTAATCCCAGCTACACAGGAGGCTGAGGTAGGAGAATCGCTTGAACCTGGCAGGCAGAGGTTGCCGTGCAATCATGCCATTGCACTCCAGCCTGGGCAACAAGAGCACAACTCCATATCAAAAAAAAAAAAAAAGTGAACCAAACAGAGGACTTCTCAGAGCTCTGTTTTTTTAAATCATAGAGACTAATATTTAGCAAAAGGATCCCCCGTGATACTGCTCTTTGTAGTGTATCACCCAGGCCTTTAAAGTTCTGGTTGCAATAAACAGAAAAATCAGTTTACCAGTCAGCAGAAGAACTGATTTCTTAGAAGCAGTAAGCCCAACCTTCAAAATAAAACAATTTGGATCTTCTATTTTGGATTTTAGTATTTGGGTGTTTACAAACTCAATACATTGGGAAATACTACTTACCATTCAATAAAAGCCTAACTAGAAACATTTCACAGCCGTTCCAGTATGTTATTTATTTGCCAATTTTTTGAAAGAGTAGAACTTTCAGTCAACATGTCAGTTTATGGCCCACCTTCTATCTTCATTCTTGGACTTGCATGTATCTTTGTGACTCCAGGAAACATCTCTCTCATATCTTCATAAGAAAACAAAAAGGGCGTTAACTTCTCCAGTGCCTGAATGAATGCCCAAATGGCTGGTGTTCCTGCCTAGAAATCAAATATTGGGTAAGAACTGGAACCTCTAGTTGCCTTCACATTTACTTATGAATTTCTGCTTTCTGTATTTAAAGGACAAAACCATTTGGGAATTGCAAAAACTTCCCCTAAACCTTAAGAGAGAAAGCAATGGATTATTAGGACATAGTCACTCCCATCATGAGATGGCTAATATTCATACAAAACTAATAATGGTGTTCATAATATTATACTTTCATCCCCATTAACAGTGAACTTGCACATGTTTACTCATTCATTTCCACAGTAGTCCTCAGAGATGTCATTTTACAAATCAGGAAAGTGAGGCTCAGGAGAGCTAAAATCACCTGTTCAATGTCAAGTAACACATGTTGAATTTTGAATATTCATCTAACTACTGAATATCTGTTTCCTTCCCACCACACAATGCTGAATAACACTGGTAACATTGTTCAGTCTCAGCCCCTCTACCAATTAGTACTGTATTTATTCAATAAGTAGGTAATAGGTGATTTTTGTGGTGAGGTCTAATGAAATCTGCCAGGATGAATAAAACATCACTGTCCTAATACAGTTTTGTTGTTAGGCTATTGTTTGGTTGGATGGTATTTCTTTTTTAGCTACTTACTTAATGTAAATAGTCTGCTCAGTTACAGTTGATGAACACATCTCTAAGTCAATGAGTTTTACCAGATTCATGTACATTCTGTACTTGCATTGCTATAAAGAAATACCTGAGACTGGGTAATTTATAAAGAATAGAGGTTTAATTGGTTCTTGGTTCTGTGGGCTGCACAAGCATGGTGCCAGCATCTGCCTGACTTCTGGGAAGGCCTCAGGGAGCTTTTCCCATGGCGGAAGGCAAAGCAGGAGCAGCCACATCACTTGGTGCCTGCTGGGTCACGATCCATCCTCATGACTGAGACACCTCCCACTAGGCCCCACCTCCAACATTGGGGATTACATTTCAACATGAGGTTTGGTCAGGGACAAATATCCAAAGTATATCACTGCACATCCAAGGTCATACTCAAGATTTATTTCTTCACGAAGTTTTTCTCTGACACAGTTAACAACTGTTAACCCAGTTGACCCAGTCTTCTTAATTGCTTTGAGTTAACAGTGCTATTTGGCATTGCTGTGAGCTAACGAATTAGATTCATTGACTGGTTCCCACTTGGATGACATGAGCTGCTGGCAAGATGACAGTGTAGAAGAAGGCAGGAAGAAGAAGGAGGAGGAAAGATCTTAGTTAAATCAACACTAAGATCTCAATCTTTGCAGCTGCCCAAGTAAGAAACGATGAAACATACAGAGGGCCTCCTGATCATTCTCCTTAGTATCATATTTTGATTCTCCTCTGATATAAAAAGAAAAATGGTAGAGAATGAGTCATGAATGATGTTATTCCGAAGCCAAACAGGAAGACTTTCTGCAGATCTCCAGCACAATCCACCCTCTGTGGTACTAAAAAATTGCTAAGATACTTTTGATAGCTAGAGTTGTGTACTCCATATATGAATGAAAGGAGTTACTAAGGGAATCTTACGGCTTTGGTAATGGAGACTGATGATGGATCTTCCTGATTCAAAGTACAATGTGACCAACGAACTTTGAATTTGACACACAATGAAGCAGTGGCTCTCCTTGATGGCAAGGGATAGATTGACAACTTAGGTGTTCCTCTTTTCCTCTGAGACATGTATCCACTGCAGAGTTTTTTTATTTTGTTTTATTTATTTATTTTTTTAGACAGAGTTTCACTTTTGTCATCCAGGCTGTATAGTGCAGTGGCATGATCTTGGCTCACTGCAACCTCCTCCACTTCCTAGGTTCAAGTGATTGTCCTGCCTCAGCCTCCCAAGTAGCTGGGACTACAGGTGCATGCCGCCACACTTGACTAATTTTTGTATTTTTTTAGTAGAGATGGGGTTTCACCATATTAGCCAGACTAGTCTTGAACTCCTGACCTCAGATGACCTGCCCACCTCGGCCTCCCAAAGTGCTGGGATTGGATTACAGGCATGAGCCATCGTGCCCGGTACCCTGAAGATCTTTAGTGGACGCTATTAGGAAGTAAGGAGCTCTACGAAGGAGTCAGATCACATCATAAAAGAGACTGCCTCACTAGAGGTTTTCCAAGGCAAACCTTTTCCCTCACATTCTGAATGCATGGTCAGGCCTGGGCCACTGCCAGGGTGTGGAGGTGTAGATATGTGTTTTCTGAACAGTGGGAGAGCCAGACCTGGAACCACAGTTCTGTATTTCTCATATGCCAAGTTTTATAAATGGAAGCCAGACCAAGAGGCATGGTTTGTGTATAGAACCACCAGATAGGACCATATGTGGAACAAAAGAGTATTTATATCCTCTGAAAGGTAGATGCTGGTTCTAAGTCATCTTAGTTTATAAAGGATACCTTCTAAAACATCTCAGCTCAATGATCAAGAAGGAAATGAAAGAAAAGCTGCTTGCTTCTAATGGTGGATACCGCTTTTTTAGGCTTGAAAAGTGGTGTGATTTGATGACATTTTTGAACTATTAAAAACCAGTGTGTTTATAGACTATTTCTAGGAGAGATTGAAATAATTGTTAAGCTACGATGGGGTGAGGCAGGGAAAGGGGCAGAGAGATCTTAATAAAAATTAAATACTATGTTGGGGAGAACTAAAGAAAAAGCATCAAAGGATAAGTAGAAATACAGAGCTAAACTGGGTGTTTATATCAACACCCATTTATCTAAGGAGAGAACATCACTTCCTAGTCACAGTGTAATTAGGTGAAATTATATGAAGTTGCTGATATTCAGCCATCTTTGACCTAAAAAATGTTCATGGAAAATGGTTCAATTTAAACTAGAAACCATTGGAAACAAGGTAGATTTATAAAATATGTAAAAAGCACACTAAAATTATCCCTTGGCTTACTAAAAATGAATGCTAGAAAAACAATAACCCAAAATAAATTATTTTTTAATGATAGAGTCAACTCATTAACCCTAAATACTTACGGATTTTTGGTCCAAAGTACTGCATATGCCCAGGGACGTTTTCAGGAAACAGCAGGTTTAGAGAGAAAGCAAGTCTAGTTAAGCAAGCATTTTGTATTAACCTCAAAGAAATTTAACACCAAGCAGTGTGTTCTATTTTTCAGAATCTAGAGGAAGATAACTAGAAAAGGGGCACATTCTGGCGAGTATCAGTGTCTTCTTGCACTCGTGGTACGGAACCTCCTCAAGCTGTGGAGTCTCACCCACAGTGTAACCTTGACCTGCGATAGCACCCACAGTCCACCACCACCCTATAGCAGGGGAGATAGTGTGTTTCTGTGAACAAGCAGGTGTTGGACCTGGCTGTGACAGCTTCGCGGTGGCCCATCCAGGCACAGGTGGGATGTGAACTCTGTCTGAGGAGGGCCCATTGGCATATTAGACCTGCCAGTGCTCATTTATGGTTTCTTGGTCATTTGAGACCAGCTGTCTGTTTACTAACAGATCTTAAAAGGCCATAGAGTACCTTTTGGTTGTAAACATAGGAGGAAAGTAGGCTAGACTTTTGGAAGGAATATTGAGTAAAAATATAACATTTTTTCCTTATGAAATTTAACAGTAATCTGATATATAAAGGGGGAGGCAAAATAATATATTCATAGAATTTTTATGGGGTAAAAAGGGAAAGAGAAATTATCAAATTTTCCCAAAATTATGGGAAAGTACTATGGGGATAAACCAATTCTTTAGTATAGTTTTGGTCAAGAAATAGGCATTTATGAGGGACTTGAGAGTTTACAATGCTTTTTCATACACAACCATCCTCAGAGGGCTTCTATGACATGGGTATCATTTTCTTGATCTTATAGAAAAAGAAACTGAGGCCTCTTCCTAAAAGTTTAGTGACTTCTCCAGGGTCATAATTAGTAAGCTAAAGAGGGATGTTCCAGATGTAAGTTTTACTGAGGTTTATTGCATGGTAGAAGGAAAAGATCCATGCTTTGGCATCATACATACCTAGGTTTGATGCCTGATACTGTTTCTTATTGTGTTACTTCATTTCTTATTCTCAAATTATCTTCTCTTACCTTCAGTTTCATCATGTGCAAAATGGCAATGGTAATCCCTTTTTAAGAAAGTTGTTGTGAAGATTAAAGGTGGTAGAGAGAAAGTATGTAAAACATTGTAGGTACTCAAAAGATGATAAATTTATGAAAATTTAAAACATCTTCTCTTTTAAAGTTAACATTAAGAATATGCAAAGGCAAGCCACAGACTGGGAGAATACATGTCTTCAAATATGTATTTCTTTTAAAAAGACTTGTATCTGGAATAAAAAACAACTCTCACAACCAATAATAAGATAAATTGTTTAATTAAAAATGAGCAAAAATGTGAACAAAAGAAGATATATAAAAGAAGATATATAAGTGACCAATTGTCATATGAAAAGATATTCAATATCATTAATCAGGGCAATGCAAATTAAAACCACCAAGTAAAGTTCTTGATGTGAAGACCTGTGAACTAGAAAGAAACCTCTCCCCTCCCCCAGCATACAGTGGCAGGGCACGAAAACTGCTTTAGATTCATTCAAAAAGGTGGAAAACGAAGTACACAGAAGTTACTGCTCCATAGACTTTCGGAAATCTGGCAGGGCACATGTTGCCAGTTTCTTGATTAGCGCCTAGTCCTACTGCCTGGGAATGATTCCCTACAGCTCTCGGCTCTTTCCTCTGGGCTTTTTGTCATCTTTTCTTGAATTTGAGAGTCATCCTTCCTTGCATATAAGAAATGGTCTATGAGGCTACCAAGTAGATTTCTCAGCCTGCTTCCTGAACTTAGTAGTTTTGATAGCCAAAAGTTTCCTATCATTTTGTAGTGTCTCAGTCTCTTTCAGTTCAAGCTGGCAGTGTTTACTGATACACTTTTCTTAAAAACTGTGTTGGTTTCCTATGAGTCTTATCGAGATTCAATCCATTAGACAAAAGCTGCACTCACAAGTCTTGTCAAGATAAGTTATTATTCTTGGGCTTCCTACAAGGTTCTGTGGGACAATGACCATAAGATCCTTAGGAGCCCTATTGTTTAATAGAGAGGATCTGTAAGGCATACTCTTGAGAGGCACCATCTTAAATCTGTCTGAAGTCTTACCAAAAGTCTTACAGTCATATATTGGACTGCAATTATATACCATGTTTTCCTAACAGCACTCCTAGATTTGAACTCTGTCCCAAAGCCATTTCTTAATTTTAGCAACATTTGCCATCTGGAAGAGCTGGCAATGAGAGACAGTTTTCTTTTCCAAACCGGCAAGTGCTTGTTAGTTTATATTTAACAGTCGTTCTTCAGCACTTTCTCCTTTTGCTTTTACTGCAAGCAGCCAAAAGGACCCAAATAATAAACTGAACATTTTGCCGGGAAATCTTCTTAGCTAGAACATCCAGTTCATTGTGTAAATTTCCTAGTTTTCATGTTATTGAAACAAACAGTGAAGCTAAACTTTCATTACCAAGTAACAAGGGTCCCCTTCTCTCCAGTTTCCAGTAACATTTTTCAAGTTCCTGTAATCCCTGTAATCCCAACAGCCTCCTTGAGGGCCATTAAGTTTCTACTAACAGTATCTTTTAAGACCATTTTGACTTGAATTAACAATCCCTTTGAGATCCCTCAAGCTTCCACCCAAAGCCAGTACCTATAATTGAGATTCTGGGTTACAGCAGCACACTCTTTCAGGTACCTGACAGTGATGGTTAATACTGAGTGTCAACTTGATTGGATTGAAGGATGCAAAGTATTGATCCTGGGTGTGTCTGTGAGAGTGTTGCCAAAGGAGATTAACATTTGAGTCGATGGGCTGGGGAAGGCAGACCCACCCTTAGTCTGGTGGGCACAATCTAATCAGCTGCCAGTAAATATCAAGCAGGCAGAAAAACGTGAAAAGGTGAGACTGGCCCAGCCTCCCAGCCTACATCTTTCTCCTATGCTGGATGCTTCCTGCCCTCAAACATTGGACTCCCAAGTTCTTCAGTTTTGAAACTGAGACTGGCTCTCCTTGCTCCTCTGCTTGCAGACGGCCTATTGTGGGACCTTGTGATCGTGTAAGTTAATACTTAATAAACTCCTATATTAGTTCTCTCCCTCTAGGGAACCCTGACTAATACACTGACTCTACTCCAAAGACCTGTTTACCTCTTGCTGTATTTTAAAGCACTCCAAAACTTAATAGTGTAAAACAATAACATTGAATTTATCCATAAAACTGCAACTTGAGCAGGGCTCAGTAGGGGTATACTTATCCCTACTCCACTTAGCTAGGGCTACTTAATGGAAAGGGACTAGAATCCATTGAAGGCTCATTCACTCATATCTCTGGTAGTTAATATTGGCCATTAGCTTAGACTGTAGCTGGGCTGTTGTCTCATACATAATCATGTAGCCTATCCATATATTCTGGACATTCTTCCAGAATGATGGCTGTCACCATTTGTCACTCATTCCAAGGATAAGTGTTGCAAGAGAGCCAGGTGGAAATTGCATCACCTTTTTCGACCTAACCTTGGAAGACATTCAGCATTACTTCTGCTGCTATTCATTAAAAGTTTTTCACTAAGGAGTGTTGTCAGATG
Organism: Macaca mulatta; assembly: GCF_049350105.2. Taxonomy (NCBI): domain Eukaryota; kingdom Metazoa; phylum Chordata; class Mammalia; order Primates; family Cercopithecidae; genus Macaca; species Macaca mulatta. The sequence continues at coordinate 149,732,672 of NC_133406.1, forward strand.
AGAAACCCTGAAATTTTACCCTTCCAAAAGAGCAGTGTAAAAACTGACAAAAACTGTCTGAATCAACTTTTTCAGTCAGAACTCGAGAAATAACCTAAAGGCTTGAAGCAACCTGTGGAATGCCTATTCAAGAAAAACAGCCGAATAATAATGAGCTTGGTGGCATTTTAATATACCTTGCTCCCATTCCCACTCCCCAACTCAGCAGTTGCCTTAAAAATGACAGTCCACAATGCAGGCACCTGAGGGAGCAGAATGGGTTTCATTCACAAAGAATTATTTGACCTGTCTGGTGGCTTCCTGGAAGATCAGCCAAAAAGCCTTCTCTTTATTTAACTTGACTCAGAACTTACCAATGCTAAATCTGCCACACAAGTGGCATTTATTGAAACATTTACTGGCAAATGTTTCAGTTGCTCTGGCAGGAATAATGGATAACGGTTGGGGCAAACAGTAGACTAATGAAAAACTTTGAGAGAAAAGGGTGGGGAAAGATGTTCATATGGTCTTTGAAAAACTCAACATATTTCTTGGACTCTGGATGGCCACACACATGGCATAGGACTCTGTGCATGCTCAGGAAAGACCCAAGAAGGCCCTAGGCTGTCACCTCTAGCTGATCTTGAGGCTCTGCATAAGCAGAAAGTGAAGGCTAAGGCAGAGTTGTAATTACCTGCCTGAGTGCTGAAGATGTGCACCAACATACACACAAAGCTCCTCAGCAAAGACAGATTTTTTTTGACTCAAGGCATTTAAGGAAATTTCAGTGCAGTTATTAGCTGACTACTAAATTAACCAAACAGAGACTGCAGTGACAACATCACACTACAGAGAATATAGTTTTATGGGGATTGGTTCTGAAAAGTTGCCAAACAATAACTACTACCATAATCAGCAACAATGAACCCTGAGGAAAGTGAGATAATCTGATTCCCTGACTTGCCGTATTACATTATTTAAAATGCCCAGTTTCAACAAAAATTTACAAGACATAAAAAGAAACAAGAAAGAATGGCCCACACTCAGGATAAAAGTAATCAGTAGAAAATGTCCAGAAGAGGCTCAGATGTTGGACTTTCTGGACAAAAACTTCAAATCAGCTATTTTGAATATATTCAGAGGAGACCACATTTAAAGAACTAAAGTATGAGAATGATGTCTCACAAATAGAGACTATCAATAAAGAAATAGAAATTATAAAAAGTAAACAAGTAGAAATTGATGGAGTTGAAAAGTACAATAACTGAAATGAAAATTTTACTAGAAGGGCTCAGTAACAGATATGAGTTAGCAGAAAGAGATTTAAAAAGAATAGATTGCCAGGCACGGTGGCTCATGTCTGTAATCCCAGCACTTTGGGAGGCCAAGGTGGGTGGATCACAAGGTCAGGATCGAGACCATCCTGGCTAACACAGTGAAACCCGTCTCTACTAAAACTACAAAAAAATTAGCCGGGCATAGTGGTGGACACCTGTAGTCCCAGCTACTCGGGAGGCTGAGGCAGGAGAATGGCATGAACCCGGGAGGCGGAGCCTGCCGTGAGCCGAGATCGTGCCACTGCACTCCAGCCTGGGTGACAGAGCGAGACTCCCTCTCAAAAAAAGAATAGATCAACTTACATTATCCAAACTGAGAAAGAGAAAGAAAAAAACTTAAGAAAAGCAAATAGTCTCAGAGACCTAGGGTACACCATAAAGCATACCAATATAAGCATAATGGAAGTTCTAGAAGAAGAGAGAAGTGAAAGAAAAGGGCAGAAAGAATATTAGAGAATTTAATACTCAGTCATTGCCCAAAATTGATGAAAAACTTAATCTACACTTCCAAAAAATTCAACAAACTCCATGTAGGATAAACTCAAAGAGAGTTATACCTAGACATATAATCAAAGCCAAAGAGAAAAATCTTAAAAGCAGCAAAAGCAACTCATCACATACTAGAGATCTGCTGTAAGATTAACAGCTGATTTATCCTCAGAAACCATGGAGGCCAGAAGTGATGTGATTACCCAGTCAAAGTAACGAAACAAAAAAACCTGAAAAACCTGTCATCAACCAAAAATTCTATATCTAGCAAAACTAGCCATCAAAAATGAAGGAGAAATTAAGATACTCCCAGATAAACAAAATAGAGAGTATATTGCTATCAGACTTTCCCTACAAGAAATGCTAAAGGGAGGTTTTTAGCAGAATAGATAAAAAAAAAAAAAAAGACATGATCCAGCTATATGCCAAGTAGAGGAGACTCAATTTAGAATCAAATATACAAATAGGTTGAGAGTAAAAGGATGGAAAAATATATCCTATATAAACAGTAACTAAAAGCTGGAGTGAAGATACTTACATAAGACACAATAAATGTTAAAACAAATGTTGTTATTAGAGGCAAAGAAGGATGAAATATCAAGGCATCAAGAATATATGACAATTATAAGCACATATAATATATATAACAGAACCCCAAAATACATGAAGCACAAACTGACAGAAAGGAGAAATAGTTCAAAAATGTCGAAAATTGGAAACTTCAGTACCCCACTTTCAGTAATTCATAAACAATTAGGCAGAAGATCAGCAAGGAAATAGAAGCCTTGAACAACATTATAAGCTAGCTAGACCTAACACATCTAAAGAAAACTCTACTCAGCAATAATAGAATACACATTCTTCTCAACTGCACATGGAACATTCTTCAGGAAAGACCATATGTTAGACCATAAACAAGCTTCAATAAAATTTTAAAAATTAAAATCATACGTAGTGTTTTTTCCAACAAAAAAGGAATGAAATTAGAAATCAATAATAGAAGCTGGGTGCAGTGGCTCACACTTGTAATCCCAGCACTTTGGGAGGCTGGGGTGGGTAGATCACCTGAGATCAGGAGTTCGAGACAAGCCTGGCCAACATGGGGAAACCCTATCTCTACGAAAAATGCAAAACTTAGCGAGGTGTGGTGGCGGGCGCTTGTAGTCCCAGCTACTCGGGAGGCTGAGGAAGGAGAATCGCTTGAACCCTGGAGGCGGTGGAGGTTGCAGTGATCTGAGATCGTGCCACTGCACTCCAGCCTGGGCAACAAGGGCGAAACTCTGTCTTAAACAACAACAACAACAAAAAAGCAACAAATCCACAATAGGAAGAAAATTGAGAAATTCACAAATATATGGAAATTGCACTTATAAGTAATTAAGGGGTCAAAGAAAATCAACATAACTAAAAGCTGGTTCTTTGGAAAAAAAAAATCAACAAAATTGACAAATCTCTATATAGTCCAAAGAAAAGAAGAGAGTAGACTCAAATTACTAAAATCAGAAATGAAAGAGGGAACATTTCTACTGGCCTCACAGATAAAAAGGAGCATAAGGGAATACTATAGACAATTGTGTGCCACCATATTAGGTAACTAGATGAAATGTATTAATTTCTAGAAACACACAAAATACCAAATCTGATTCAGGAAGAAATAGAAAACATGAATAGACCTACAATGAAAGATTGCATTAGTAATCAAGAAACACTTCCAACAAAGAAAAGTCGAGGATCAGATGGCTTCCCTATTGAATTCTCCTGAACATTTAAAGGATACTTGACACCAATTCTTCTCAAATTCTACCAAAAAACAGAAGAGGAGGGAATGCTTCATAACTCATTCTGTGAGGCCAATATTACATTGATACGAAGGCCAGACATCATAAGAAAACTACAGGCTAGGCATGGTGGCTCAAGCCTGTAATCCCAGCACTTTGGGAGGTCGAGATGGGCGGATCACGAGGTCAAGAGATCGAGACCATCCTGGCTAACACGGTCTACAAACCCCGTCTCTACTAAAAAATACAAAAAAAAAACTAGCTGGGCGAGGTGGCGGGTGCCTGTAGTCCCAGCTACTTGGGACGCTGAGGCAGGAGAATGGCCTAAACCCGGGAGGCGGAGCTTGCAGTGAGCTGAGATCCGGCCACTGCACTCCAGCCTGGGCAACAGAGCGAGACTCCGTCTCAAAAAAAAAAAAAAAAAAAAAAAAAAAGAAAACTACAGACCAATATCCCTTGTAAATAGAGATGCAAAAATCCTCAACAAAATACTTACAAACCAAATTGGGCAGTGTAGAAAGAGGATCGCACACTATGACCAAAGTGGAATTTATCCCAGGAATGGAAAGTTGATTCAAAATACAAAAATCAATATATCACACCGTATTAATAGAATGAAGGGGAAAGACACATAAACATCTCAATAGATGCAGAAATTACCATTTGACAAAATCCAACATTCTTTCATAATAAAACATTCAACAAACTAGAAATATAAGGGATCTTCCTCAACTTGATAAAGGGCATCTATGAAAAACCCTCAGTCAACATCATATTTAATGGTGAAAGACTGAACACTTTCCCCCTAAGATCAGGAAGAAGTCAAGGATGTCTGGTCTCACTGCTTCCGTTCAATATTGTACTGGAAGGGCAGTTAGTGAAGAAAATAAAAGAAAAAGACATCCTGATTGGGAAGAAAAAGGTAAAACAATCTCTATTTGCAAATGACATAATCTTATATAGGTAGAAAGCCCTAAAAAACCTACAAAAAACTATTAGAGCTAATTAGTATCAGCAAAGTTGCAGGATATGAGATTAATATACAAAAATCAATTGTATTTCTATAAATTAGCAATGAAAAATCAGAAAATGAAATGAAAACAATTTCATTTACAATAGCACCTACAAACATAGAATTCTTAATAATAAATTTAATCAAAGAAGTGTAAGATTTATCTACTGAAAACCACAGCACATCATTGAAAGAAATTAAGAAGACCTAAATAAATGGAAAGACATCATGTGTTCTTGGATTGGAAAATATTGTTTAAATGAAAGACCTCCCCAAATTGATCTACAAATTCAATGCAATTCTCTATGAAAATTCCAGAGGCTTTCTTTTGAAGAAATGGAAAAGCTGGTTCTAAAACTTATATGGAAATGCAAGGAACCCTGAATAGCCTAACAGTTTTTTAAAAAGAACATAATTGGAGACACACAGTTCCTAATTTCAAAACTTAGTGCAGCAATCAACATAGAGTGGTAATGGCATAAGGACAGACATATAAATCCATGGAATAGAATTGAGAGTTCAGAAAGAAACCCATACATAGATTTTCAGTAAGGGTGCCAAGACCATTCAATGGACAAAGAACAGTCTTTTCAACAAATGGTGTAGGAACAACTAGCTTATCCTAATACAAAATGCAAAAGAATGAATTTGGACCACTATCTCACGCTGTATACAAAAATTAACTCAAAATAAATCAACAATCTAAATTTTGTCAGAGCTAAAACTTTAAAAACTCTTAAAGGGAAATAAATGTTAATTTTTTGGGTTTTAGACTTAGGCAAGTTTCTTACATATGACAACAGAACATAAGCAACAAAAGAATAGGTAATTGGACTTCACCAAAATTAAAAGTTTTGCATCCAAAGACACTATCAAGAATGCAAAAAAAACTACAGAATGGAAGAAAATGTTTGCAAATGATATATCTGATAAGGATCTAACGTCCAGAACATATAAAGAACTCTAACACTTCAATAATAAACAACCCAATTTTAAAACAGGCAAGGAGTTTGAATAGACATTTCTCCAAAAAAGATATACAAATGGCCAATAAGGAGATGAAAAGATGTTCAACATCATGTCAGTAGGGAAACACAAACCAAAACCACGATGAGAAATACTTTACATCCATTAGGATGGATATATAAAAAATACAGACACTACGAGTATTGGCAAGAATGTGGAGAAATTGGAACCTGCATATATTGCTGGTGGGATTGTAAATTGGTGCGGCCACTTTGGAAAATTTGGCAGTTCCTCAAAAAGGAAGAAATGAAAACATATTCACACAAAAATTTGTACATGAATTTTCATACTAGCATTATTCAAAAGAGCCCCAAAGTGGAAACAACCCAATATACATCAAATGATGAATGAGTAAACAAATTGTGGTGTATCTGTGCAATGAAATAATATCCATAAGAAGGAATCAAGTATTGATGCATGCTGTAATGTGGATGAACCTTAAAAGCATTATGCTAAGTGAAAGAAGCTAGACATGAAAGGCCAGATACTGTACGATTCCATGTATGAGATGTCCAGAATAGGCAAATCCATAAAGACAGAAAGCAGATTAGTGGTTGCTAGGGAATGGGGAGTGAGGTGGAGGTGGGAAGAAATTGGAAGTGATTGATAACAAGTATAAGGTTTCTTTTTGGTGTTAAAGAAATGTTCTGGGCCAGGCGTGGTGGCACATGACTGTAATCTCAGCACTTTGGGAGGCCAAGGTGGGCAGGTCATGAGGTCAGGAGTTCGAGACCAGCCTGGCCAATATGGTGAAACCTCATCTCTACTAAAAATACAAAAATTAGCCGGGTATGGTGGTGCGCACCTGTAATCCCAGCTACTCGGGGCAGAAGAATCGCTTGAACCCAGGAGGCAAAGTTTGCACTGAGTCGAGATTGAGCCATTGCACTCCAGCATGGGCAACAGAGTGATACTCCATCTCAAAAAAAAAAAAAAAAAGGAAAAGAAAAGAAAAGAAATGAAAAGAAATGTTCTGGCCGAGCATGGTGGCTCGCACCTGTAATCCCAGCACTTTGGAAGGCCAAGGTGGTGGGATCACCTGAGGTCAGGAGTTCGAGACCAACCTGACTAATATGGTGAAACCTCGTCTCTACAAAAAATACAAAATATTAGCCGGGTGTGGTGGCACGCGCCTGTAATCCCAGCTAGTCCAGAGGCTGAGACAGGAGAATTGCTTGAACCCGGGAGGCGGAGGTTGTAGTGAACTGAAATCATGCTATTGCACTCCAACCTGGGCAACAAAAGCCAAACTCTGTCTCAAAAAAAACAAAAGAAATGTTCTGACATTAGAGACTTGTAATAGTTGCACATCATTATGAATATATGGAAAACCACTCACTCGATTGTATGGTTTTAAATTGTACATTTTATGTTAATTATATCTCAATAAAAACAATTACAAGGATGAAAATAAAAAGCTACTAAATGCAGCCCACATGCAGTAGAAGGGGAATTAGACTCCACCTATTGATAGGTGAAGTGTCAAAGAGTTTGTTGGTCCAATGTTTCCACACCACACATGCTATATACCCATTAGGATGGCTAAAATTAAAAAGATTGACAATAAATATTGGCAAAGATATGGAGCAACCAAAACTCTCACACATTGCTGGTGAGAATGTAAGATAATACAATCACTCTGGGAGACATTTTGGCAGTTTCTTTTAAAGTTAAACACATGTTTACCATGACCAATGACATACTTATTATGACAATCACATTCCTAGGTATTCACTCAAGAGAAACAAAACATATTCACACAAAGACTTGTACACAAGTATATAGAGCAGCTCTATTCATTATAGTCCAAATCTGGAAATGACCTAAATGTCCATTAACAGTAACGAATAAACAAACTGGTTTATTCAAACAATGGAATATTACTCAGCAAGAAAAATAAATGAACTACTGATACATGAAAAAAATGAGTAAATTTCAAAATCAAGCTGAGAGAAAGAAGCCAGACACACACAAAAAAACATAAGATATAATTCCAGTTTACATGAAACTACAGAAAAGACAAATCTAATGTGTAATGACATAAAGCAAATCAGTGGTTTCCTGAAGTTGGGATGGGGTGCATTTACTGCAAAGGGACACAGGCAATTTTTTGGGTGATGAAATGTTCTATACCTTGATCGTGACAGTAGTACACAAATTTGTCAAAACACACAGAAGTGTACACTTAAGTGGGTACATTTGGTGGTATATATTACATCTCAAGAAAGTTAAGGAAAAAAAAATATATCCAGAATGCAACCCCTTCCTACCATCTCCACTATTTCCATCCTGATCAAAGTCACCATCATTTATCACATGGCTTATTGCATAGGCTTCTTCTTTTTTTTTTTTTTTTTTTTTTGAGACAGAATATCGCTCCGTCACCCAGGCTGGAGTGCACTGGCTCAATCTTGGCTTACTGCAACCTCTACCTCCCGGGTTCAAGCAATTCTTCTGCCATAGCCTCCTGAGTAGCTGGGACTACAGGCGCGTGCCACCACGCCCAGCTAATTTTTGTATTTTTAGTAGAGACAGGGTTTCGCCATATTGGCCAGGCTGGTCTTGAACTTCTGACCTTGTGATCCGCCCACCTTGGCCTCCTAAAATGCTGGGATTACAGGCATGAGCCACCACACCTGGCTTGCCACGGGCTTCTAACAGGTTTTCTATTCTTACTTTCTTCCTATTCTCAACACATAAGTCTTTACGTGATCTGCCTCCACCCTCCACCCTGGCTTCTGTCTGCTTCCTCTCCTATTAATTCCCCTTACTTGTTCTGGTCCAGCCATTCTGGCCACAGTATTCCTCTTCAAACATACCAGACACATTCTGTTAAAAGGTAAACTGAGGCACAATAAAAGTTTTAAAAGCTTATTTGAGCAAACAGGGATTCATGAATCAAGAAGCACCAAACCAAAAGGTGGTTTAAGCCTTCACTAAGGAATGCAAAAGGAAATATTTTATAGGACAAGCACAGAAGTATGCAAAGAGACGGCATGGTGGCTGACACCTGTACTCCTACCACTTAGGGAGGCCGAGGTGGGCAGATTGCTTGAGCCCAGGGGTTCGAGACCAGCCTGGGCAGCATGGCAAAAACCTGTCTCTACAAAAACTACAAAAAATAGCTGGGTATGATGGATAGAGCCTGCAGTCCCAGCTGCTTGGGAGACTGATGTGAAAGGATGGCTTGAGCCCCAGAGGTCGAGGCTGTACTCCCACTGCACTCCAGCCTGGGTGACAGAGCGAGACCCTGTCAAAAAAAAAAAAAAAAAAAAAAAAGGCAGACGGCCTGTAATCCCAATACTTTGGGAGGCTGAGGCAGGCGGATCATGATGTGAGGAGTTTGATACCAGCCTTGCCGACATTAGGAAACCCCGTCTCTACTAAAAATACAAAAATTAGCCGGGCATGGTGGTGTGTGCCTGTCATCCCAGCTACTCAGGAGGCTGAGGTGGGAGAATAACTTGAACCTGGGAGGCGGAGGTTGTAGTGAGCCGAGATACTTTCATTGCACTCCAGCCTGGGCAATGGAGTGAGACTCCGTCTCAAAAAGAAAAGTAATCAAATAAACTACTTGATTGATTAAAATTATACATTTGTCTCATTTAGTCTATCCTGCTGGAAAGTCCCTAGTTATAATAAGTTAGTTGGCAGCTTCTGATTGGTTACTCTTAAGTTTCATTTTTCTTTAATACAGTTGTCTACAAGAAATTGATCAAATTAGGTTTCCCTCATGTTTGCAAATTTAGCAAGGTTAAGGTCACTCATGAAGCCCAACTGGCTTTGTCTGTTCAGGGATTCTTCAGGCCTGGTCTTCGTGTTAATTCTTATCTCAGAGCCTGTGCCTTGCTGTTCCCTTTGCTCTGAATGTTTTTCCCCAGGATCTCTACATGGCTTTCTTCCTCACCTTCTTCAAGTCTTTACTCAAATGTCACCTTTTCTATGAGGCCTTCCTTCCATGACCACCTTATTTAAAATTGCAAGCCCTTCTCTCTAAGTTTAAAGATAATTTGGCAATTTGGGGAGATTTTTAATACATTAAATAGTAAATAATATGAAAATAATTGTTTGATTTTTTTTTTTTCATGAAATGTTAGATGAGGGTCTGCTCAGCATCTAATTGTTTGGGCTCAAATTCGTAGTAGCTCAATTTGCTAACCCATAAATGCAGATGCCCTGATTAACTTTTATGAGTCTCAGGAAGTTCCACAGCATTTGAAAGTTTCACAGTCACAGCAGTTTGAAAGTGAAGTGGGAAGATCACTGAAATTTGCCAATGCTGTGTTCACTGTGACTCACTGTTGGGAGACCAAGGATTCTCATGCCATAGGTTAGGTGAAAGTTGGGCTGTTACTTCCAAACAGAAAGGGCATAACTTGACCAAGGACCACTTTTTGAAAACAAAAATATTCCAACATACTCATAACTAAAAAGAGCTGTTTGCAACAGAATCCCTTCCCTTCCAATCCTTCCCCATCTCCCTCCCCTAAAGCTTTAAGTAACAGTTAACAGATGCAAAAAATAAAAATAAAAAACCCTCCAGGGACTATGTGAACCTAAAAAACAACAACAACAAAAAAAACTCCTGAATATTTGAAATATTTGAGAAATCCTTTGCCTTTTGTTGTAACAATAAAGGATCTGTGAGGGCCAGATTCTCCAAGGAGACTGAGAATGAGATTAGGCCTAAGACCAGCTGAGAAAAAAAAAAAAAAAGGTACTGTTAAGGGCATATTTAATATGAATGATTTCTAAAGTGTTTGTAATTTCTTATTTTTTCCCTCTGAAATGGCTGAAGTAATGACTGGCATTCTCAAAGATACGTTATTCTACCAAGACAGTGTCTCCTTCTCAAGAGAAAGAGAGGCCCAGAACTGCTATGGCAGGAGTTCTCAAACTTGTTTTGGAATGAGGTATGATTGAGTGGAGGTAGTGGGGGCCCTCACATGACAGTGACCTGCAAAGGGGAGAAAAGGGACAGGAGGGGAAGAAGACAGGGAGGGCAGATTGTGGGCTAGGAGGGAACGTGGCTTGCTTGGAGTTACATCTGTGTCAGAAATAAAAATACGTATTAAATTCAAAGTGTTCTCCTTCCTTACCATCTCACCTTTCCTTTTCTCTACTGGACCTTATCACTGCTGGGCCTGGAGGTGAGAACTGATGGGAATTGAAAGAGACTAGATCATACCATGTGGACAAAAAGCCAACAGAGTCCCCAGACAAGCCCTGGAGGCAGGGCAGTGAGGAGAGAGCCACAACCCAGAGCTGTGGGAGTCCCAGCATTGCCAAGAAATGTGGCTTTGTGAATAAACAAAGAAGAGCTTTAGGAAGTTTTCTTGTGTGTTGTGAGGTGTGATTTGCCTTTTATTGCTCTCTCAAAAAGGGTTTCCATAAAGATGTATATTAACCTCAAGTCTTTTGGGGTTGGAATGAAGCTGTCACTGTGGCCTTAAGGTACATTTAGTGGCAAAACTGACACTAGAACTCTGTCTTCCTGAAATTTTTGTTTGCTACTAAAAAATTATCACTTGGGTAATATAAAGAAGTTGGTGCAACCTCTGCTGAAACTGCATCTGAGAGATGCAGGAGGGATCAGTTTGACCTCACGGTGTCACAACCTGAGTACACGTGTGTTACAGACAGCAGAGTATAATGAGTGCAGAAGGACTGCAAAATATTGGTCAAATATAGGGAAAATACTTACAAACTGTTTCCAAATGCATATGTATGTAGGTAAAGGCATAGGAAAGCTCTGAAAAGGTACACGCCAAACTGATCCTAAGAGTCAACCTTATAGAGTACATGACAATGTACCTGGCACTGTTTTAATCTCTTTACAGGAATTAACTCATTTAATTATCATAGTAACTCACCAAGGTAGCTACTATTCCTGTCCCTACAACTCAGTGAGGTAGGTACTAATGAGGAGAGGTTAAGTAAGTGCCTGAGATCTCACAGCTAGTGAATAAACAGCAGAGTTGGAATTTGAACAACCAGCAGTCATACACTTAACCAAACTTAGAGAGCAATGAGGAAAAAGAGGTGGACATGCTAGGGGCACAGGACATGAATGGGATATTTTGCTTTTACTTACATACATTCTTATTCAAATTTTTATAATGAGGATGTATTTATGCATTCACTTGTGTAATATCAAAATATATAAAACTAAACTGAAATATTTAAACAAGCTATGCAAACACCCAAACGAGGCCGGGCACAGTGGCTGACGCCTGTAATCCCAGTACTTTTAGAGGCCGAGGCAGGGGGATCACTTGGGACCAGGAGTTCAAGACCAGCCTGGCCAACATGGTGAAACCCCATCTCTACTAAAAATACAAAACATTAGCCGGGTATGGTGGCGCATCCCTGTAATCCCAGCTACTCGGCAGTCTGAGGCAGCAGAATCACTTGAACCCGGGAGGCGGAGGTTGCACTGAGCCGAGATCACGCCACTGCACTCCAGCCTGGGCGACAGAGCGAAGACTCCATCTCTAAACAAAAGAAAAAAAATCTCATTAAAAAATGGGCAAAGGACTTGAACAGAAATTTCTCCAAAGGAGGCTTACAAATGACCAACAAACACGTGAAAATATACTCAATGTCACTAATCATTAGGGAAATACAAATCAAAACCACAATCAGATGCCACCTCACACCCATTAGGCTGGCTATTACCAAAAACAAAAACAAAAACAAAACAGAAAATATTGTGTTGGTGAGCATATAGGGAAATTTGACCCTTTGTGCACTGTTGGTGGGAATGTAAAATGCTATGGGAAACAATACTGCAGTTCCTCAAAAAACTAAAGATATAACTACCATACAATCTAGCGTTCCATTTCTGTGCGTATACTCAAAATAATTAAAAGCACAATCTCAAAGAGATATTTGTACACTCCCGTTCATGGAAGCATTATTCACAAAAGCCAAAAGGTGAAAACAACCCAGGTGTCCATCAGTGAATGAATGAATGAATAAAATGTGGTATATACATACAATAGAATATTATTCAGCCTTCAAAGGAAGGAAATTCTGACACATGCTACAACACGAATGAACCCTTAAGGACAGTATGTTAAGTGAAATAAATCAAGGGACAAATGCTGTATGATTCCACTTATATGAAGTACCCAGAGTAGTTAGATTCATAGAGACAGAAAGTAGAATGGTAGTTGCCCAGGGATGAGGGTTGGAGGACAAGAGGAATTGGTGTTTAATGGGTGCAGAGTTTTACTGAAGCAAGATGAAAAGAGTTCTGGAAATGGACAGCGATCATGGCTGCAAAATGTGAATGTACTTAATGCCACTAAACTATATACTTAAAAATGGTTATGATGGTATATTTTATGCTATCAATATTTTTGAAACAAGGCCTCACTATGTTGCCTGGGCTCGCCTTGAACTCCTAGGCTCTAACAATACTCTTGCCTCAGTCTCCCGAGTAGCTGGGGCTACAGGCATGTGCCACCACACCCGGTTTTTCCACACTTAAAAAAAAATAGATCCAAAAGGAGCACGAAGGTGGTAAGGGAGAGTTTAGGAGGTGACCAGAGGGTTTGTCATGGTCTGTCAGAATGCCACATGATTCATGCCTAGATTCTTTTTTTTTTTTTTAATATTTTATTTTATTTTACTTTAAGTTCCGGGATACATGTGCAGAACGTGTAGGTTTGTTACATAGGTATACGTGTGCCATGGTGGTTTACTGAACCTGTCAACCTGTCATCTAGGTTTTAGGCCCCACATGCATTAGGTATTTGTCCAAATGCTCTCCCTCCCCTCACCCCCCAGTCCCCAGCAGGCCCTGGTGTGTGTTGTTCCCCTCCCTGTGTCCACGTGTTCTCATTGTTCAGCTCCCACTCATGAATGAGAAATTGTGATGTTTCCTTTTCTGTTCCTGTGTTAGATTGCTGAGGATAATGGCTTCCAGCTTCATCCATTTCCCTGCAAAGGACATGATCTTATTCATTTTTATGGCTGCATAGTATATATGCATATACATGCATATATATACATATATACACATAGTATATATACATATATATACACATAGTATATATGCATATATACACACATAGTATATATGTATATATAGCACATTTTCTTTATCCAGTCTATCAATGATGGGCATTGGGGTTGGTTCATGCCTGGATTCTACAGAGAAAGCCTCACCTCTACCCAGGTTGTGTTCTCAAGAGACTGAGGGCCTGGGGGAAAAGAGCAGAGATGCTTTGATGCTCCAGGAGGCAGAGCATGGCACAGAGAAAAATAATAACCCCCACCTTTCCCCTGGAACACACTGAGATTGAACCACCACGAGCTCTTTTTACTATTCTTGCTCCAGCACTGGAATCAACTTTTCCTCCAAGAAACTAATTCATTGAAGTGATTATCTTTCTCCATTTACTTGGGACCTTTGTTTGAAAATCTAATACGTATATGCTGGGCGCAGTGGCTCACTCCTGTAGTCCCAGCACTTTGGGAGGCTGAGGCGGGTGGATCACCTGAGGGCAGGAGTTCAAGACCAGTCTGGCCAACATGGTGAAAACCCATCTCTACTAAAAATAAAAAAATTAGCCGCGTATGGCAGCATGAGCCTGTAATCCCAGCTACTTGGGAGGCTGAGGCAGGAGAATCACTTGAACCGGGGAGGCAGAAGTTGCAGTGAGCCAAGATTGCACTACTGCACTCCAGCCTGGGCAACAAGAATGAAACTCTGTCTCAAAAAAAAGAAAAAAAATAATGTGTATATATGTTTGCATGTGTGTGTGTATATATATATATGCATACACACATGCATATACTTTCCATTCAGTTCAGCTTTATATGCTTATGGCAATATTGTACTGCCTTTGATAAATGTAGCTTTGTAGTGAGTCACAAAGTCAGGTAATTTAATTCTTCCAGTTTTGTTCTTTGAAATTGTTTCAACTCCATTAGATCCTTTGCATTTTCATGTAACTTTTAGGATCAGCCTGTCAATTTTTATTTTAAAAGTCTGTTGTGATGATGATTGGGATTGCATTGAGACTACAGGTCAATTTGAAGAGAACTGACATCTTAAAAACATTGAGATTTCCAATACATAAATGTGGAATGCCTCTTTATTTATGGGTCTTATTTAATTTCCCTCAGGAAGGTTTAGTAGTTTTTAATGTAGACAGAGGTCTCACATATATTTTGATAAATTTATTACTAAGGGGTCTATGTTATTTCATGGTATTGTAAAAGGAACTGTTTTTTATACTTCATTTTGTAACTGTTGCTAGCATGTAAAATAAAACTGGCTTTTATATTTTGATCTTATAACTTTGTACCTTGTTAAATTAACATTTTATTTAATTAAATTCATCTATAAATAGGGATAAAGATTTTTATATTTCTTTCTTTCAAATCTTTACGCCTTGTTATTTCTTGTTTTATTGCCCTGGCTAGAAACTCCATTACAATGTTGAAAGAAAAGTGGGCTGGGTGCAGTGGCTCATGCCTGTAATCCCAGCACTTTGGGAGGCCGAGATGGGTGGATCACAAGGTCAGGTGTTCGAGACCAGCCTGGCCAAAGTAGTGAAGCCCTGTCTATACTAAAAATACAAAAAATTAACCGGGCGTGGTGACAGGCGCCTGTAAACCCAGCTACTCGCAAGGCTGAGGCAGGAGAATCGCTTGAACCTGGCAGGCAGAGGTTGCAGTGAGCCAAGATTGCGCCACTGCACTCCCGCTTGGGTGACAGAGCAAAACTTTGTCTCGGAAAAAAAAATAAAAGAAAAGAGGACATCAGGCCTATTCCCAGTCTTAACAAGAAAGCATTCAACATATTACCATTGTGCATAATGTTTAGTTGTTTGTTTTTCACAGAGGCCATAACCCTAGTTTGCTGAAAATTTTTATTATTAATGGGTGTTACATTTTATCAAATGTGGCTGAGCGTGGTGGCTCACACCTGTAACCCCAGCACTTTGGGAGGCTGAGGTGGGTGGATCACCTGAGATCAGGAGTTTGAGATCGACTTGGCCAACATGGCGAAACCCTGTCTCTGCTAAAAACACAAAAATTTGCCGGTCCCGGTGGCAGGCACCTGTAGTCCTACCTACTTGGAGGCTGAGGCAAGAGAATTGCTTGAGCCTGGGAGGCAGAAGTTGCAGTGAGCTGGGATTGTGCCACTGTACTCCAGCCTGGGCGACAGGCCAAGAGTCCATCTCAAAAAAAAAAAAAAAAGAAAAAGAAAAAAAGAAAAAATTATAAAATGCTTTTTCTGTATTTATTGAGATGCTCAAATGATTTTTCTCCTTTATTAATATGTTGAATTTCATTGATTTTTCAAATGACAGAGAATTTCACTGATTTTTCAAATGACAGAAACTAACTTGAATTTCTCATATAAACCACACTTGATTATTATATACATCATTTTTATATATTGCCAGATTTAATTTGTTAATATTTTTAGTGAGTTTTGCATCTAGGTTCATAGGTGATATATGGTTTATATTTTATGTCTTTGTATTGTCTTTTAAAAGCTTTGTATCAAGGTTATGCTGGTTTCATCAAAGAAGCATGGAAATGGTTTCTCTCTCTTTTTTTTTTTTTTTGAGACAGAGTTTCTCCCTCTGTTGCCCAGGCTGGAGTGCAGTGGCGTGAACTTGGCTCACTGCAACCTCTGCCTCCTGGGCTCAAGCAATTCTCGTGCCTCAGCCTCCCAAGTAGCTGGGACTACAGGTGCCTGCCAGCAGGACTGGCTAATTTTTGTATCTTTGGTAGAGATGGGGTTTTGCCATGTTGGCCAAGCTGGTCTCAAACTCCTGGACTCCAGTGATCCGCCTGCCTGGACATCCCAAAGTGCTGGGATTATAGGCATGAGACATCATGCCTGGCCTCTTCTCCCCTTCTCCCATTTTAAGGTTGATGTCATTACTACTCTTAAGATTTTATGGAATTCACCAGTGACACTAACTGGGCCTGGACTTTTGTTGTTGTTATTGTTCTAATGATGTATTTAACTTCTTGGATAAATACAGGGCTATTCAATTTTTCTATTTACTTATATGGCAGTTTTGATGAGGTTTTAGGAGGTTTGTTGTTGTTGTTTTAGAGACAGGGTCTTGCTCTGTTGCCCAGGCCGGAATGCAGTGGCACAATCATGGCTCACTGCATCCTTGCACTCCTGGGCTCAAGCGATCCTTCCACCTCAGTCACCAGAGTAGCTAGAACTTCAGGCATGTGCCAACATTCCTAGGTAATTTTTGAATTTTTCATACAGATGGGGTCTTGCCATGTTGCCCAGACTGGTCTCGAACTTCTGGCCTCAAACAATGTCCCCTGGCCTCAGTCTCCCAAAGCATTAGAATTACAGGTGTGAGCCACCATGTCCCACTGACAAGTTTAGCTTTTTAAAGAAATTTGTGGCCCATATCAGTGGCTCACGCCTATAATCCTAGCACTCAGAGAGACTGAGGCAAGAAGATCAGTTGACCCCAGGAGTTTGAGACCAGTCAGGGCAACATAGGGAGACCCTGTCTCTACCAAAATAATAATAATAATAATAATAATAATAATAATAATAATAAAGAAGAAGAAGAAGAAGAAGGAGAAGAGTAGAGGAGAAGGAGGACGAGGAGAAGGAGGAGGAAAAGGAGGAGAAAAGATGAAAATATCGTGTTGTTCAAAAAAGATAAAGATATTCTTGTTCAAGGGTCAGCTGTGTAAAGGCTTAAGGGTTGATCATATATGTCCTTATTGTCCTTTTGATGGTTGTAGGATATGTGGTGATTCCCCTCTTTCATTTCTGGTATTTTTAGTTTGTGTTTTCTCTTTTTTATTGGTAAGTTTAGCTAGAGGATTATCAATTTTTCAAAATCTTTTCAAAGAACCAAATTTTGGCTTTGTTATTTTCTTCTATTGTTTTATTTTTCTGTATTATTGACTTCTGCTTTTGTCTTTGTTTTCTTCATTATTTCCTAAATGAAACTACTTACTATAGATTTAATTTGCTGATTTTTTCCTCAGTTTCTTTTTCTTTCTTTTTTTTTTTGGACAGAGTCTAGCTCTGTCACCAGGCTGGAGTGCAGGGGCGGTATTTCGGCTCACTGCAACTTCTGACCCCCTGGTTCAAGCGATTCTCCTGCATCAGCCTCCTGAGTAGCTGGGATTACAGGCTCATGCTGCCACGCCCGGCTAATTTTTTTTTTTTTTTTTTTTTTTGTATTTTAGTAGAGATAGCGTGTTGCCCAGGCTGGTTTCGAACTCCTGAGCTCAGGCAATCTGCCCACTCGGCCTCCCAAAATGCTGAGATTACAGGCGTGAGCCACCATGCCCAGCCTTTCCCCCAATTTCTTAATGGGGAAACTTAGATAATTGGTTTTCAATCTTTTTAAAATTATTGGCTGGGCCTGGTGGCTCACGCCTGTAATCCCAGCACTTTGGAAGGCCAAGGTGGGTAGATCATCTGAAGTCCGGAGTTTGAGACCAGCCTGGCCAACATGGCGAATCCCTATCTCTACTAAAAATGAAAAAATTAGCCAGGTGTGGTAGTGGGTGCCTGTAATCCCAGCTACTGGGGAGGCTGAGGCAGGAGTCACTTGAACCCAGGAGGAGGAGTTTGCAGTGAGCCAAGATTGCGCCACTGTACTCCAGTCAGGGCAATAAGAGCAAGACTCCATCTCAAAAAAATAAAAAAATAAAAAATAAATAAAATCATCATTTGGTTCAAAATATTTTTAATTTTCCTCATGATTTTTTCTTTAACCCATAGACTAATAGAAGTATGTTATTTAATTTCCAAAGATTTGGGGGAATTTTAAAATGATCTTAGTGTTATTCATTTCTTATTTCATTCTCTTGTGGTCAGAAAACTTACTTTGTGTAATTTCATTCTATTCAAATTTATTGAGACATATTTTGTGGCCCAACATATAGTCTATCTTAGTGAACAATTTATGTGCCCTTGAAAGTAATGTATATTCTATTGTTGGATATAGTGTGATATGGTTCGACTATGTCCCCATGAAAATCTCAACTTGAATTGTATCTCCCAGAATGATCACATGTTATGGGAGGGACCCAGGGGGAGGTAATTGAATCATGACAGTGTGTCTTTCCTATGCTATTCTTGTGATAGTGAGTCCGTCTCACGAGAGCTGATGGGTTTATCAGGGGTTTCACTTTTGCTTCTCCCTCATTTTCTCTTGCCGCTGCCACGTAAGAAGTACCTTTCACTTCCTGCCATGATTCTAAGGCCTCCCCAGCCATGTGAAACTGTAAGTCCATTATTAAACCTCTTTTTCTTTCCAGTCACAGGTATGTCTTTATCAGCAGCGTGAAAACAAACTAATACAGTAAATTGATACCAGTAGAGTGGGGCATTGCTGAACAGATACCTGAAAATGTGGAAGCGACTTTATAGATGGGTAATAG
This sequence comes from Macaca mulatta, assembly GCF_049350105.2. NCBI lineage: Eukaryota > Metazoa > Chordata > Mammalia > Primates > Cercopithecidae > Macaca > Macaca mulatta. Next base: position 149,751,706 of record NC_133406.1, read on the forward strand.
ACAGAGGTTGGAACAGTTTGGAGGGCTCAGAAGAAAAAAGAAAAATGTGGGAAAGTTTGGAACTTCCTAGAGACTTGTTCAATGGCTTTGCCCAAAATGCTGATAGTGACATGGACAATAAAATCCAGGCTGAGGTGGTCTCAGATGGAAATGAGGACTTGTTGGGAACTGGAGCAAAGGTGACTCTTGTTATGTTTTAGCAAAGAGACTGGCGGCATTTTCCCCCTGCCCTAGAGATCTGTGGAACTTTGAACTTGAGAGAAATGATTTAGGGTATCTGGTAGAAGAAATTTCAAACAGCAAAGCATTCAAGAGGTGACTTGGGTGCTGTTAAAAGCCTTCTATTTTAAAAGGGAAACAGAGCATGAAAGTTCAGAAAATTTGTAGCCTGACAATGCAGTAGAAAAGAAAAACCCATTTTTTGAGGATAAATTAAAGCCAGCTGCAGAAATTTGCACAAGTAGCATGAAGCCAATGTTAATCCCCAAGACTATGTGGAAAATGTCTCCAGGCCATGTCAGAAACCTTCACAGCAGCTCCTCTCATTACAGGCCTGGAGGCCCAGGAGGAAAAAGTGGTTTCATGGGCTGGGCCCAGGGTCCCTGTGCTGTATGCAGCCTAGAGAGTTGGTGCCCTATGTCCCAGCTGCTCCAGCCATGGCTGAAAGGGGCCAATGTACAGAGCTCAGGCTGTGCCTTCAATGGGTGGAAGTCTTAGGCCTTGGCAGCTTCCATGTGGTATTGAACCTTCAGGTGCACAGAAGTCAAGAATTGAGGTTTGGGGACCTCTGCCTAGATTTCAGAAGATGTATGGAAACTCCTGGATGCCCAGGCAAAAGTTTGCTGCAGGGGCGGGGCCCGTGGAGAACCTCTGCAAGGGCAGTGCAGAAGGGAAATGTGGGGTTGGAGCCCCCACACAGAGTCCCTACTGGGGCACTGCCTAGTGAAGCTGTGAGAAGAAGGCCACCATCCTCCAGACCCCAGAATGGTAGATCGATCGACAGCTTGCACCATCCACTTGGAAAGGCCACAGACACTCAATGTCAGCCCATGAAAGCAGCCAGGAGGGGGCTGTAACCTGCAAAGTCACAGGGACAGACCTGCCCAAGACTAACCCTGGAACCACAAGATCTCTGACCTGCTTTGTGAAGTAACACAAAGCAGTCCTCTTTTACCTGCAGCTGAAAGCATTCCAAAAGATACAAGAGGAAGATGTTAAATGTGGAGGTGAAACTGGGTCCCAGAGTTATTAATCTTCTATTAATAAATACTGTAATTTTATGACTAGTTATTGGAAGGGATGTGTTTAATACATTTAAATCTTTAGTGCAAGTTACAAAGCACAGCAAAACACATACTCTGGTTAAAATTTTGACTTTACATATCAAATTAAAAACTAAAGAAACAAAATAGTTTTCTCTTCCAAATGGCATCATGACTGTGGAACTGCTGCTGGGAACAGGCCTGACATTGCATAGGGCAGAAGGTAGGAATCGTGTTATCAGAAAAGAGTATCTTGAAGTTTAAAGTATGGCGGCTAATATCGCATCTTTCAGCATTTCAATCAAATCACAGATTTGGGTTTAAAAATTAAAATTTTTAAAATAATTTAATAATTTGTAAAGATAGAATACAGACAAAAAACCTAAAAGAAGCTCCAAATGACTAGACCTTAATTCAGTGCTGTTAAACCTATCACATCTAATGCTGTGCTTTAATCATGAATATTTCTATTTGTTGACAGTCATATGGCTATGATTGCCTTAATATTAATAAGAGGCATAATAGGTATTTAGATTAGTGCACCCATTCTTTGGCTTCTACATAAAAGTAATTTTTAAGGTATTGGACTGGTGTATGATTTTTGCCAACTTTTAATCTTGCCTTGCCAAGTAAAGCTATTAATCTATTATAATCATTATTTATAAAAGAAAATGTTTAACATCTCAAAAGACTAAAATCTTGGAACTTTTTTGTTTTTTTTTTTGAGACAGAGTTTTGCTCTTGTCACCCAGGCTGGAGTGCAGTGGCACGATTTTGGCTCAGTGCAACCTCCGCCTCCTGGATTCAAGCGATTCTCCCACCTCAGCCTCCTAAGTAGCTGGGATTACAGGCACTCGCCACCACACCCGGCTAATTTTTGTATTTTTAGTAGAGATGGGGTTTCACCATGTTGGCCAGGCTGGTTTTGAACTCCTGACCTTAGGCGATCCACCCGCCTTGGCCTCCCAAAGTACTGGAATTACAGGCATGAGTCACCGCGCCCAGCCAATCTTGGACCTTTAAAAAGATTAAATTTGGCTTTATAAAATCATATTAACTCCCTTTTGTTCATTTATTTATATTTACCACAGACAGGTGAAGCTCCTTCATGGACTGGCATGAGCCTGCACGTGGAAAATCCTGATTTCAAATATTTTCTCCCAAATCTATTACACACTGGAAAATGTTTACCTTCATCTTTCTATACTTAAAAATAGCCTTTTTGCTCCTTTATTCAATGATTATTTATATATTTGTGACATGTAAAACCTCATGAAAACCACTCTAGAGAATTCCAAAACATATAAGACCTCACCCCTGACCTTTGACCTGTTGATGCCTTGGCTGGGCCATAAGACACATCACACAGCATCAGGCAAATTTTGTGTTCTCTGCATCAAGTCTTTTTTATTTATGAAAGTCCAAATACCAATTTTTTTTTGCCTAGCCTAATTTCCTTCAAGTCTCAACCTCAACCTTGTGTGTCTTTACTAATAGGCAGCCAAACAATTGGCAAGGTTGATTTTGATAGTGCTAGAAAACCAGAGGTGTAGTGTTGTAAGGGGTGATGCTAATCAAAGGCCAGAGAAGGACCATGACAGGAGAGTGTGAAGATGGCAGCATCCTGTGAACAGGAGCCCAGCCACACACAGATTCATCTCCTCTGGGGCCTGTTCTTTCTGGACCCTTACTGAGACGTCTAGCCCTCTTTGAGCAAATAAAATGGATGGGGAAGCACCCCTGTTATTTCTATGTTCTCTGATTTGTCTAGCCTTCAGAACTCTGTTCTAAAAATGTCTGAATTTGATCAGGACCATAAGATGATTATGTTCTCACTGCAGGTGGATTGTGAACTAAATGTATCAGTTTGGCAGCCAAGATCAATAGCCTTGCCTTTTTTTTTTTTTTTTTTTTACAAAGTTCCCTTTGGCAGAGGCCATTAAGGGAAATCCTAGCTATCAGAATTCAGCATTAGAGTACAGAATTTTCTAGACCTGTCCACTGAGCAAAATTAGCTCCAACCCATTGCTAATTTGGCTCAAGAAAAAAATGCTCTTATTTCTAAAAAACACACTAAGCAATGTTTAAGTATTTTTAAATGATGAAGTAAGGAAAAAATTGTTTAAAAAACAAAACGAAATAGTGATTTCCTGCAACACACGTTTAAGGCATCTCTACATTATTTTCAAGCCTTTTTTTATACTACAAGTAAATCAACACAGGCAAGCCAAAGCAGCCTCATAGTTGTATCATAATTTCATACATCAAGGCTCTTGGAGAGCCTATCTATTTTGGTTTCCTCCCAGCTTTTTTTTTTTTTTTTCCTTTGAGCTTGTTTTATAATAAACATTTTAAACATTTTCCTCCCAACGTGCTTCTCCACAAAATCTTTCCTAAATGGTACGTTCAGCTAATTGATAATGCTAATTTCCACTTTATTTAGCATGCAGGCCTCCACGTTGAAACCCTGATGGACTAATTGGGGTCATTTAAAGCCCGTCTAAGAAATGGGCTTCTTCTTACACATGCTCAGTGAGATTTTGGAACACTGTTGTCAGGAAATACAAGCAATCCCTGAAACTTTTTCCCCCTGGGTTATCAGAGTCCGAGACAATTGATGACATTACATCAGTCGTTCATTTTAGATTCGTGGAGCCCACAAAAATCAATAGTTTTCCATTATCAGGTCCAGCTGGGTCACTAGTCTGTCAATGAGCTGTTACAATTGCTGTACAGGGGTGAGCCTGACCAGTCAATTGCTGCTGACAAGAGGAAAACATGCTGACAGCCACGGGAACAAGTCAGAACACAGATTTGCACTTCAGTTTGCCATCCAAAGAGGCTCAGAGCAAGGCCATTTTCAAGACACAGGGCATGCTCCCTGGGAGGTGGGGGTGGGGGGTGGCGGCGGGTGTGGAGGGAGGTCTACCACCCCCGGGTTTTGTAGCACAAGTGCCTAAGGGCCTGTCCTGGCTCCAGCCAACCATCTCTTATAGAGATAGCTGTAGACACTGCCTTTGTTAGTAAGAGGGCATGTAACAGCCAGAATTGTCCCTAAACACACCACATGGTATGTACCACAGCAAGATTAGGAGGAAGGAACCCAAATTTTACTATCACTGACCCAGATGAAACTATATAAAACTTGAGAAATAAAAAAGCTTAAAGAGGAAGAAAATGGGCCAGCGGCATCAAATCTAAACAAATAAGGCTAAACATGTCGCAAGTAATATTGACTGAGGACAGGAGGTCCTCTGGTGTTGGTACATAGGCTGTCTCCTTGTTGTCTCATTGTTTATAACATCTATACTTCGATCTCAACATGACATATTTAACCAAACTAAGCATCCCTGATTGGTGACTGATCCACAGCTAACTGTCTGATGCAGTGGGCAGCAAGGGGAACGGAGGTCTAGTCTTACCCTGCCTCCAACCAAGAAGTAAGAGTATGGAGTGGTGAGCTTGGGCAAGTGTATTAACTGCCCCATATTAACATGGAGACATGCTTGCTTTACATATGTTACAAGGTGATCATGAGATTAAAAATGAGGTCATTTAAAAATGAGGTCAATTGGCAGGGCGTGGTGGCTCACACCTGTAGTCCCAGCACTTTGGGGGACCCAGGGAGGCAGATCATCTGAGGTCAGGAGGTTGAGACCAGCTTGGCCAACATAGTGAAACCCGGTCTCTACAAAAAATATAAAAAATTAGCCACGTGTGGTGGTGGGCACCTGTAATCCCAGCTACTCCAGAGGCTGAGACAGGAGAATCACTTGAACCCGGGAGGCAGAGGTTGAGCTGAGATCGCACCACGGCACTCCAGCCTGGGCAACAAGAGCAAAACTCCATCTAAAAAAAAGAAAAAAAAGAGATCAATTGAGATGAGAGTAAGCTCTGTCCAAGTAAAGGACTCTGTGCGAGTGTGCACAAGTGTGTATTTGTCAGTCTCTTACTCTGTGGAAGCTATCCATACAGCAAGAAGTTGGAAGCAATTGAAAGAAGTCCTGCTCCAGAATAATTCATTTTTGGTCTAGACTAAATGTTGTCCTTCATTAGTTGAATACATGAGTAATCTCTAAAGACCATCATGAGTGAAAGCCAGAACTTAGAGGACAGCTCAGGAATCTTAATGGGTTTTGTGGCTCTCCTTACTCCATAGAGAAGGTGGTTTAGATGGAGCAAGGTGGATACACACTGTCTGAAGCTTGCAAAGCATCATGAATTTGTGCGGTTCTCTGGTCTTCTCACCCTGGTTCAATTTCAGACATCAAACTTAAGAGCTCAAAAGATAAATATTTTGAATTTATTTCAATATTATGATTTGTAATGTTCCACTTTTATTAACATCTTTCAAGTATTAAATTGTAGTCTTTTTCCCTCTCAATGCCTCCAGTCTTGGGTTTGAATCTTTTGGAAGTCAACATTCACTTGTGTTCCATCATCAAAGCTGGTAATCAACTGTATTACTGGAAGCTAACTAACTAGGGCTTTTTATTTTTTTAATGCTACCCCAAAAAAATTATTTTCTTTAAATGGGTAAAAAAAAGTAGTTTTAACAAGAGCAAATTTGCTAGTAATTAGATGAACCAGTCTTATGTCTTCCAGCACTTGGAAGCATGAAATTCACCAGAACTCTCACAGCATTAATTAAAAAGAATTTATGTTTTTTTAATAAAATGCTTCATGTTTTAGCCCCTTTATTCTTCCACAAAATGTGATTATGTTGAATCACATTTTGTGAATTCAGGTTAATATGTTGACACACTTAACAATGCAGGGTCATGTTGCACAATACGCTTCACTGGTTTGGTTCAGTACACCCCCTGACAGGGCCTAATCATCCCCTGCCCTAAAGGCAGAGGGAAAGAGAGGATTTTAATTACTGCTCTGTATGCAAGTTTGCCAGCATTAAATTGAGACATAATTAGGCCTCTGAATTTTAATAATTGTCCTAGCTAATTGGGCAGACAAGTACGTTATACAGCATGCCGTGATTAGATAATTAGTATTTCCAAATGACAAAATTGGGCTCTTGATTACAAATTCTACATGAAGGGGGAAAAAGGTAGCAAGCAAATCTTTACAAGTCTATTAAGGGAGAGTTTAGCGATGTTGGTAATTTAAAGTCCATTAGGAAGCAACATCTCACTCTCAGAGCTGGATGTCTGAGACAAGGGCCTCTGGCCTCCTCTGGCTCCTCCTCAGGGTGCTCTGTTTTCCCTGGGATCTGCTACATCCACCTTCCCCCATCAACCCTAAGCTTAGCAGCCATCGTTGACCTTGGGTGAGGTCTGTTTCGCTATATGGCAGGTGGTAACTCTGAAAAAGAAATGAAGTGTAGGGGGGATAGAACAGAGAAGGGGTAATCTACCAAAGTGGGGAGGGGCTGTGTAAGTACCCAATGTGGCTTTCTCTTGCAAACAGCTGTTCTTTCAATCTTCTCCCAGAATTTACCACTCTCATTGTATCATCAGCTCCACTAAAATCTTTTTGGTGGAGAAAAAAATCTTAAATCAAAATCTTAAATTTCTGAAGTATTATATTATTGGGGTGAAGAGTGTGGGCATTGGAGACTGACTTGGATTTGAAGTCATCGCTTACTAGGAGGGTGGTCTTGCATAAATTACTTAATCTTTCCAGGTCTCAGTTTTCTCTTCAGCAAAATAAAGAACCTTCTCTAATAAGATTGTTGAAATAATTAAATAAGATAATACACATACAGATGGTCCCCAACTTAGAATCGTTTGACTTAGGATTTCTCTACAACTTTACACTGGTACAAAAGTTCCTTGATTTATGATGGGGTTATGTTCAAATAAACCCATGATAAATTGAAAATATTGTAAGTCAAAAAGGTACTTTCAACTTAAGATATTTTTAATCTACAATAGGTTTATCAGGACAATCCCATCATAAATTGAGGTGCACCTGTAGTTTAAAGCTCAGTGCCTGGCATAGAGTAAATGTTCAATAAATATTAGCTGTTAAATGCAAATTAAATCATTGCTATTGGAAGGCACAAGGTGAAGGTGCTAGGTCTGGCTCTTTGCTATGCCAGTCCTCAGATGAAGCAAGGTTCCCTATTCCCATTGCTTTCTGACAGAGGAGTGTGGTACTTCATTTATGCTGGGAGGTGGGGTTGAAAGGCCAATGGCAACAGCTGCCTCCACAGCTCAAATGCCCAACTAGATTTCCTTTCTCCCCATTCTTTAAGGTTTGGCATTGCAGATAAGCCCTCCCATGCAAAAGTCATGGGGTCACATCAGTAGTGTAGGCTCTAAAGCTATGTTTTTCAAGCAAAAGGAATATCAATTGGATGCAAACTAGAACCCTTCTAAAAAATGATTGATAGGTGGTTCATGGATGACTATCTGATGAAAGTTTGTAAGGGGAAAAACTCAGAAGTTCCAGATGTATGTTTCTGACCACTGAGAAGGAAAATAACAACGTCTCCATGGCCTGGTCCAGTCAAAACAGATACCAGGCTGAATCAGTCTTTTTTTTTTTTTTTTTTTTTTTGAGACAGAGTCTCACTCTGTCGCGGAGGCTGGAGTGCAGTGCAGTGGCATGATCTCAGCTCACTGCAACCTCCACCTCCCTGGCTCAAGAGATTCTCCTGCCCCAGCCTCCCAAATATCTGGGATCACAGGCACGCACCACCACACCCGGCAAATTTTTTGTATTACCATGTTGACCAGTCTGGTCTCCAACTCCTGACCTCAAGTGATCCGCCCGCCTTGGCCTCCCAAAGTGCTGGGATAACAGGCATGAGCCACGGGGCCTGGCCTAAATTGGCGTTTATTACTTTCTTAGAACTTTGGGCTATCTCGTTTATGAATGATGGAAGAGTTCTGCTGGGGATTTCAATTCAGAAAGCAGGGTTCTCTCTGTGGGTAAACTTCATATCACCCAGACATAATTTCTACCGAACATCATCAATTAAATAGCGAGAGAGGAGGTCAACACCTTGAGACCTGAGGAAGAAGGAAAAATACTTATGATTAAGTGTAGGATGCAAACATTCTGTTAGAAGCTTAGAAGCAGAGAGTAAGATATGATTTTGGTGGATACCAGAGAAGACAGAAAGACAGAGGGAGCGGCCCTTACGACTGATTTGTGTTTATACAATAAGGAAGTCTCTCCTCTGGGGTCTCTCCGTAGTTCACAAGGACCCTGCTTCCAGGGGCACGCGTGGCGAAGAGAGTCCGTCCAGAGCTCCAGCCCTCACTGCACTTCCCAGGTGCCAAGACAAAACATCACTGGGTGGGGAGAGAACTGTCATGAGGATTATTCCCCCGCCACACAATGCTGAGCTTCTCTTCCTCTCTTTTTGAAGAAGTGCGTTTATGACTGATCGCTCAACACCTTGTTGGTTCTGATTGCAGAAAACACACCTTATAAATATATGATAACCATCCTGTAATAGAGAGTGTGACAATTTACTTCACAGTGCGTTTCGGGCTGCTAATTGATCGTTTCAGTCCAGGGACGATTTGGAATAAATTATAGCCATCAAAAGGATATCACAGCTCATTTTGGTGGAAGGGTTTCCACGTCGCTTCGCGTTCGTCTCCCGGAGAGAACAGATTGCACCCGGCGGGCGTTGAGGAGCGGAGGGAGGGGTCAGGGGAAAAGGAGGCCAGCGGGGCGGGGAGGGGCCGAGGGGCGGGGCCGGGGGCGGGGCAGCGTCGCCCGCGGCGGCTGCAGGTCCGCGGCTGGACGGTAGAGGCCTCCCTTCCGAGGAGGCGGCGCTGGGTCGGGCGCTGGGCTGCAGGCTGGGGCTCCGCTCCCCGGCGCGAGCCCGCGCGTGGTTCCTAGTGAAGTCCCCGCGCGGCTGGGCCCAGCGTGAGTATTCTCAGCCCACTGTCCTCCCCCTGCAGGCGGCAGCGCCCGTTTATTTGAGGTGAGAGTCTCCCTCGGGCAGAGGGTCCTGCTTGGGGCGGGGGTGCTCGCGTGCGCGGGGTCGCACCTCCTGCCCGAGGCTTCCCCTCAGCGGGGCTGCTCCGCAGGGCAGACGCGGTGACCCAGGGCGCTGCGTTTGCGCTCCTGGAGCTGGGGGTAGCGAGGCGTGGAGGCGCCGTGGCCCCTTTGGGGGCTTTGTGTGCACTTGGGGCTCGTGACTCGGATAGCTCTGGTTCCCACGCTGCAGTCGGGGAGGAGGCTAGTGGAGAGACCCAGTCTGGAGGGAGCTATGCCCGCCGCAAACCTCAGGAGAGGGCTTGGAGAGGGCTGGCCCGGCGAGACGGCGCAGCGAGGCGATGCCGAGGTCGCCCGGGGGTCGCAAGGGCAGCGGGTGACGCGCTGTGGAGCGCGGCGAAAACGACGGCCCCTGACCTCGGAGCGCTCAAGGCCACGCCGAGGTGGCTGGACCCTGCCCCTCCCCGCGGCCGGCCTGGGCCCCAGCCTGCCTCAGAGACGACCTCTCGCTTGGATTTCAGTTTCCAGCAAAAGTGTGTGCCGTTGTGTGGTGGTCGTGGAGGAGGGAGACCCAGGCGCCTGTCTATCGCTGGATGGGATTGGAATTTGAAGAAAAAATGTCCCTACTCCTGGTTGCGGATTCTTGCCTATCTGGCCGCCTCCAGTTCCGCCCACGAGACCTCCAGCTTTCATTCCCTTCCTAAATTAAAACACGAGGACTGAGGCCCTTCACGCGTAGCGTAGCCCCATCCCTGGTGCCCAAAGCCGGCCCTCGCACGGCGGTTCTTAGCTTTTTAGTCTCTGTCACGCTAATACATGATGTCAGTCCAGGTCAGGGATGGTTCCATACAGGCGATTTTGACAGCAGTCATCATACCAAGCTATTAGGAAGTGTGATGTCAGTGCATTCTGGAAGGACAGATAATATATAAACCAGTTCTTGACACGGTATCTCACAAGGAAACATCTGAGGCCATCAGTAAAAGAGGCATTTTAATTCACACACTAAAAATATTTGTGTTTAGTTAACATCGTGCAAATGTTGAAAGAAGTATTTATCATTTTGTAGGTATTTATCAATGTACTCAAAAAAGTCCCTATAGGAAGGAGGAGGTTTTGTCTTATTTCCATTCTGTCATAAACTGAGGAACAGAGATGTTATGTAACCAAGTAGTCTAAGTAAGTTAGTGAGAGAGCTCTATTTATGAGACCAAACATTTTATAAAACTGGAATAATTGGAAAAATCAAGTCCAAATTTAAGCAGATGCTGTAGGCTTAACATTATATGATAGCCAGAAGTTGTATTTACATGGACCAAATACTTTGGGAGGCTAATCTGTGGGAGTTAATTGAACTCCATATGTGGCCCAAGATACAATTTTCTTTTCCTCCATCCATCCATTCAATAAGTATTTGTTCATTATCTATTATAGGCCCTCCATTTCACTTTGCCATTGAACATGATCCCTATGGACATTTAATAAGTAATTGTTGAAATGTAACTAAAATATGTATATTTTCTCCTGGCTCCAAGAAACTCAAGGAACATTATTATGAAAGAGTTAAAAACTGTAGACTTTCTTTGATACAAATGCAAAATTGTATTGATTACCTTTAAGTAGAAAGTCAAGGGAAAAAAATAAATTAAGAATCAGAAAGCTTTCTCCAGATTGTGCCATATTCACTGTACCAGCAGTACCATGGTTTTTTTTTTTTTTTTTCTCCTTTAAAACTCATTAAGCAAAGTTTAAAGGACATACATGATTGAAGGGGATATTCTTTTAATCACTTTAGAATGCAAAATAATCCTTAAAAGGTCTTGATCCTTATTTGGTATAATTTGGTATACTGGACAGGCTGGTTTCATTTGAGTTGAAAGCACGATATTTCTAGTTAAAATCAAGACCACATACAGTACTTTTTTTTCCCCCAATCTTAAGTCAGAATTGTCTACAATTAAGTAAACAAAATGCATCCCAAGTAGTCATACATACACCTGGTTAAAATTAATTGGTTTAATAAAAATATAAAAACATATTCAATATGTTTATCTCAGTTATAGTTTTCATTTTTCTTGGATAATGCTTGAAATCATTCAAAACAATATCTAGATCCTTAAATATTAAAACATTTTGTGTGAAATCTGCAAGATGCATCTAAAGGATGTACCATTTTTTGAAGTACAATATGTTAGGAATAATTTTGTCCCTAACTCTCAGCTAGAGGGCTGAAACTGTATAACCAAGATCTAACTAATGTCTGCGTGTTAACAACTACACCTGAACTTACACAAACATTTTAGTGTGTTATCTATCAAGTCATCTTGGAAGGCTGTCACTTATTGTGTGGGTGCTTCCATTGCTGCCATTGCTCAAAACGTTTCTGGAGCTCTTTATCGGGCACTGCTTTCAAAACCCACAGCACATCTGGTTTAAGAGCCTGGGAGGTGGCAAGCCGACTTCCTTTAGATCCTTCAGTGCCCTGAAGAATAAGGTGGGTGGTCAAGTCAGGATAATTTAATTTGGGGTCCAAACAAGCTGAAAGAAAATTAGATGGCTTCCCTCAATGACTTTTTAACTATTTCTAAAGTCATCGTACTAACATATGGCAGCACCACTGGAATAAGAGTAGCTGCCAAAGGACAGCCTTAAGAAAAGTGCTACACATTATCTTTGATTGTCAATGAATTACTGACTTAACAATCATATACATGTATAGTGTATTGGTATGCATGATGAAGAGATATTACATCAAAAAGTTATATTGTCAAGAGTTTGGTTGGTTGATTCTAAATTTTTTGAGTGCATAATTTTGGTATGATTTAAAAAGCTAGGTTCTAGAATATGGAATTGGGTGGGAAACAGTCAAGATGTCATGGCTACAATTAGGGTTGCCCTATATAATTCCAGAGGATTGGCATTACATATTCCTTGAAATATTAAAGAATCATACTCATATAAGAAATCAAACCTAACTTGTATTCTATTTGGTGAGCAAGGCTTTGACTATTACAAAAAACTTCACCTTCTCTTAGCCTATGGGTGAGGTCTAACCTGTGAGGTAAAACACTTGTCATTTTTAGTAGTCGATTATAAATACAGACTCAAAAGCATATATGTAGTGGAACCACCATATTGTTTTAAGTTAATAATATTCTACCTGCTATACAAAATACAGAATCATGAAACTCCTAGCCCAGTGAATTAAGCTCTTATTATAATATTCAAGGCCAGAATTTGGGAGATGGTATAGAAAGTCATCCAAGGAAAAGAGAGGGATGGGGGAGAAAGAGGTTAGTCATGGGGCTTTTAAATTATAATTAGTTGTATTCATCTGAGGGAACAACTTGCCATTGCTTTCCAAAAACCAGCAAACAATTTTAAATTGGAGGAAATAATTCAAATTCAACTCCAGCTGAGACTATACGGAAAACCAAGAAAAGCAGAAAGAATGTAATTAGCTGAGTAGGAATTTTCCTAACAGTTCAAGTCTAATACCTTTAGTATTATATAGAGGGCCAAGGGATCATTAATGATTAGCAAGAATCCAGACCATAATGATCAGGAGAGATCAAGGTCAATGGACAAAGATGAAAGAGCTTTCCTGCTTAAACCCAATGTTGCAAATGCTGATGCTCTCACATAGGGAAGGTCAGCCAGCAGACAAAGAAATAGGGCAGCAGTCCCAAAGCAACAAGTAGGGTCATTCCTCTCTTTCACTCCAGAATTAGATTGCATATGGAGATTAACCAAGATTGAGCTGAGACAAAAAGAATATCATTCTTTCAGCCAGGTATAAAGTCTGGAACTGAGTCCTGTTTCTACTTTGATGAACTTGGGTATTGTCCAGACATTGGGGAAGGGAAAACCTGCTGGGCCCTGGATACCAGCATTATACACCTAATTAAAAAGGTCAGTGAACAAGGTGGACAGACCTAATTCTAGATCTTTACTGGGGAAAGACACTGGACTGCTTGTCCATTAGGTAGACAGAATGACTCTTAAAATGTATGTTAGGTGCCGGGTGCGGTGGCTCATGCCTGTAATCCCAGCACTTTGGGAGGCCAACACAGGTGGATCACCTAAAGTCGGGAGTTTCAGACCAGCCTGGCCAACATGGTAAAACCCCATCTCTACTAAAAATACAAAAATTAGCTGGACATGGTGACACACATCTGTCATCCCAGCTACTCGCGAGGCTGAGGCAGGAGAATCACTTGAATCCGGGAGGTTGAGGTTGCAGTGAGCTGAGACTGTGCCACTGCACTCCACTCTGGGCGACAGAGTGAGACTCCATCTAAAAAACAAAGAAAAAAATAAAATTAGGGGTATAAGGGAGTATAAGTTATTTGGCAAACTGTCCATAAATAGTAACTGTGGAAAAAGAAGTAACAGTGATTTTAGCCTTCCTTTTGAAATGGGTAGCCTAACCATCATGACTACCCATCTTTTTTTTTTTTTTTTTTTTTTTTTTTTTTTTTTAAGATAGGGTCTCACTCTGTCACCCAGGCTGGAAGTGCTGCAGTGGCGTGATCTCAGCTCCCTGCAACCTCCACCTCCCAGACTCAAGTCATCCTCCTACCTTGGCCCCCAAGTAATTGGAACCTCAGCCGTGTGCCACCACGCCTGGCTAATTTTTTGTATTTTTGGTAGAGACAGGGTTTTGCCATGTTGCCCAGGCTGTTCTTGAACTCCTGAGCTCGAGCAATACTCCTGTCTCAGCCTCCCAAAGTGCTAGGATCACAGACATGAACCACTGTGCCCAGCCATGACTGCCCATCTTCTATTGATTTAAGAGTTCATCCAAATATTTTAAAATCTGAGTCTAAATATTAAATTTTGTGTATAGTATTTATTGCTTCAGGAGTGGGGAGAGGGCTGTTTTCAGTGTGGTCCAGGTAGTTGTGATAGAAGCCTGGTGGGTATAGTTAGAAGTCCATCTCTTTCATAGAGAGAGGTTCCTGTCATTAGATTCCAAAATTCACGTGCCAATCCAGAGTACAGAAAAGGTAGAGAATTGCCATGATAATTGAGAAGTGGTAGAAAGAGTCCTGGACCGGGAGTGGGAACTAGGTTTATCAGTCCCAATTATGTTTCTTGAGGCAAATTTTAGTTTTTGTCATAGGCAAAATGTATATAATAGTAATATCTACTAGTCTACTTTGCAGGGTAGTTTGTACCTCATCTGAGGTAAAGTAAATGAAACACTTGCTGTGCACGTGCAGGATTTTCTGTGCTACAATGCAGGTTTTATAGGTAAAGATAATGCTTGTAGCCCTGGAGTTGTCCAAATATATGAACCAAAATATAAAGATAGAAACCCACCCGTGGGAACTTGGGAGAAGAGAATAGTTTTAGCATGGATACTAGAGACAAATAGATAATATAGTGATTACTCCTCCTTTTTCAGATTCATAGGAAGTACCCTGTTGCCATTGCAAGAGATTTTGGTTTTAGTTTCCTGAAGACCTGTTGTGTATAAAGTAACCTTAAGATAGCCCCCTTTATACTATCCAGCTCAGTTCTGCAGCAGTGGCACTGAAAGGACAATCTTTCCTTGTGGAGAAAATTGACCAGACTCCTAGGCCTCGATTATTGTACTCCCAATGGTCCTTCTTTTCATAGAGATTTCATTAATCCCCATTGCCATGTTCATGCCTTAAAGGAGAAGAAGGAGCTGACTTGAGTTCTGCAGACTGGCTTAATCGGTCAGTTATGAACATTTTTAAAAAAACAATTATTATTCTTCCCATAGTAGCAATTCATTTCTCTTGCAGACATAGCAGGACCCCACCTCCCTGGACCCTGCAGACCATTAAAACAAAAATTAACAGTTTAATTTTCTCTTTCTTTCCTCTGTGTATTTAAAAGGTACAGAGGATTAAGGGGGAAAGGCAGTTTGCCTCCCTACCTTACAGAAACCCTTGTATAGATATAGACAGCATCATTGGCTCCCAACAACATGAAGCATGGCTCCTAGAGAGGAGGGGAAAGTGGATGTGGGTGTCCTCAGGTAGGTATATACTCATCCTTTCTTCTGTTGAGTTGCTGGATTTCACCTCATGAAAAGTGAAAACAATGTCCCTTCTCTGAAGTCATGTTAGAGGGATGTTTTCCGGAGGCTTGTTGAGTATCCTCCATACAGGGATGCTTCGTAAGTTCACATTGTGTGAGGCACCATGTATGTGAGCCAGGACAGTACAGTGACAAAGGAAAAGAGGCATTTGATTCAGGCAGTATGTGTTTGAATATCTGATCTGCTTACCAGCTTAGTGTGTTGGGCAAATTTTTTCATTTCTCTGAGTCTCAGTTTCTTTATCTGTGAAATGGCAGTATTAATAGTGCTCACTTCTAAGGATTAGTGTGCACGAGGTAAGTGTATGACAAATGGGAGTTGTAATATTAGGCTCCGGGGAGTCGGGGAGGAATATAAAGAAATATAAGGCAAAAATATAAAGAAATATAAGGCAAATGCCCATCTTCAAGGAGCTTTCAGTTTGGTTGGAAGGGACTGAATAAAAATAAAACTGACAATACAAGGCAGAAAATGGGAGCACCAAGTGAGTGCTGCAGATGATAAATTCAGCAGTCTGCCAAGGACTAGGATGATGGTTGAAAGGTTTCAGGACAGAGGTGGGAGTTACTCTCTGAATTTGCAGACTGGACAGGAGTCAGATATATAGAGTGAAATTGAGAAATCATCCCAGATGGCAAGAGGAAGGAGGGATCAGAACACACAGCACACGCACAGCAGGGGTGAAGGTATGCCGGAGTGGAAAGTATACCAGCTTTTAAGCCAGATGTAAGAATCCTCGTGCTGCTGTGAGACCTTAGTTGGACAAGTACCTTAACTTCTTTAGCCTTCTACAGCCTTAAAATGGGTATAATTATACCCATCTCTTAAATTGAAGGGATTAAATAAGATAATATTTGTAATGCCTAACATGGTGCCTGGCATCTTCAGTAAAATAAAGACAATTCACGTGATGTTTTCAGGGGACAAAGAGAGAGCTGTCTGCCTGAAGAGCTGTCTGGCCTTGTGTAGGCTAGTAGTGGAAAACACACCAGGAACAGCTAATTAATACTATGGGGAGGGTAGGAAGCAGGCTTGAAAGTCAATTTAAGAGGCTGGGGCTGGCCGGGCGCGGTGGCTCACGCCTGTAATCCCAGCACTTTGGGAGGATGAGGTGGGCGGATAACCTGAAGTCAGGAGTTCAAGACCTCAGCCTCAACATGGAGAAACCCCGTCTCTGCTAAAAATACAAAGTTAGCCGGGCGTGGTGGTGCATGCCTGTTAATCCCAGCTACTTGGGAGGCTGAGGCAGGAGAATTGCTTGAACCTGGGAGGCAGAGGTTGCAATAAGCCAAGATCGCGCCATTGCACTCCATCCTGGGCAACAAGAGCGAAACTCTGTCTCAAAAAAAAAAAAAAAAAAAAGAGAAAAAAGAAGAAGCTGGGGCTGTTATAGGCAATCAGAACTACCAAGTCAAAGTAGGGGTTTAGGATAGTTAATCTTAAGGCACTCTGAAAGCTGTATTGGAGGAAGGAAGAAACTTACTCCTTTATGTGTAAAGTGATCAGAGTCTAGATTAGGATAATAGAAGGGTTAGTAGACCTGGTTGATGTGGTCTTTTTAAAGTTACATTCATAAAAGCAGTTTAGGGCTCAGCAGTGGGGAGTAGGGGGGAGCTTTGTTGTTTGTTTTGTTTGTAGACTCCTAATATTTAGGACAATTATTAATTGTCCACAATAAAACTAGGATAGACCCACAATTTTGGAAAAGGAGTTCACTCAGTATCCAGGGACAATAAAAGGTGAGAAGTAACTCTGATGCTAAATAAACCCTATAATTTGCTTCAGCTTATAAAATAGCCCCTTTTAAAAGCCCCTTCCCACTTCCTATTTATTAATACAAATCGAGTGTCTTCCAACCACTAATTTTCAGGAAGACACAAGTACAGATCATTTATCGCTGTACAGAGTTTGCAGTTAGGATTGCAATACCAAGAGGGGTTGGGGCAAAGGGCAAGGATGCTGCCAGCAAAATAGTAATGTTGATGATTTTATTTATTTGGTAATAATGAAATTCTGTTCTCTCCTGGGGTTTAGAAGTGATTTAGTTAAAAAACAAACCTAGGAAATAGTTTTAGATACTAGGAATTAATGTATAAAGTCTCACATTTTCCACCTTTCTCTTTTTCTGTCTTTAGTAGTTTTGTAATGGGAGAATACATGGTAGATAATTGTATTTTAAGGAAAATCACACTGATTATGTATATGGACACTGGTTTTTAAAACGTTCGGAAATCCTAACTGTGGTAAGCCTTAAACATATTAAATAGGAAAGGATAACTGACCTACCTCTGATTTCCTGAACTTTGCTGTTCTTTTATTTGGCTGCAAGGGCAACATCCTGCCAATAGCTCTGGGGTGCCTGAATAGTGCATTGCTTCCCTTGGAAGGAAGATGTACATGAAAGAATTTTGTGTGCAGTGGTTGACAAACACAGAAAGAAGATAAGTGACTAAGAAAAAGGTAGGCCCTGTAAGGTTAGAGGAAAAGCCAGCTGGCTTAGTCCTAGTGCTTCGAGCAGGAGGAGCAAGGAGTGTTCATTTCATTTCTCGTCTCCTGAGTTTATTTAAATCATCTGCTGGGGTAGGGGAAGGAAAGAAAGCATGATGTATGAGGCTGATTAAGATGCAAACATGCAGATTATATCAGGCTACTTACAGTCCTTTTCATTCCAGCCTAGAAAGAGAAGACTGTATAAGAAACCTGATCGAAGGGAAGGGAGAGGAGAAAGCAAAGACATCTCTTCACTTTTTAATGGAAGAGTTCATGGATATCTATTGGTTTTGGGTTTCTGGTATCCATGCCACCCTAACAGATCATCCAGACTAGCCCCTGGCTGAAAGCCTGGCCAGGGGGTTTGGACCAGGGGCAGATGCCATTGGGAAGAGGGTCTTCAGGGACTGCTGGCATTAATTTTGCTAAAGAGACCTCATCAGAGACCAAGCCTCCTCTTGCCTACAGGTGGTGGGCCTTGGAGAGGGCCTCCATGGAGATTTCAGCCTTACCCCCTTCTCCAACCTCTCTGCCTTCTGCTTTTGCATTGGGACCTCTCTTTCTCTCTTCCCCCTTTTTTCAATTAAATGAATTAATTACCAGGCGTTTAACTTTTTGCCAGACTCTTTTATTATGCCCAGAGTTGTTGCTGAGTGGCAAAGGGAAGTAATAACATTCACAGTGAGGGGCAAATCCTGTTAATGAACAAATTAAAGTTCAAACAGTGATTCAAGTTCACAACCTCTCTGTGGCTCTTCTCTTTTTAATAAGAGTTATACATGTTACTTTCCTCGCTCTTTTCTCCCTTTTATTACTTTTTAAGCTTTTCATCAACACTGCTGGGGCATATTTGAGGCTCCCAACCTTTCAGCCCTGACAAGGACTCGAGCAGTTATAATCCTGTCTTAATTTGGCAACTTTTGTAAAACACATAAAGGGCCCAGGGTCACCTTTGGTCGCCAAGGCCCCGGGTGACCCTATAGCTTCCACCTCCTGCCAGGGCTGCATGGGCCACTCTTCTCAGTATTCATGCCCCTCTGGCAGTCAGGAACAGAAGATTCACCTTCCCGCCCCGACACAGCCAGGCAGAACCTGTCCACAAGTGAAGTGCTCGATCCCTTTCTTCTCTCGGTCCCCTCTCCAACAGTCCTTTCTATCCAGCAGCTCTGTGGGGGCAAAGGGCCGCTATGGGGAGGGAGGAGCCTACGGACTAAAAGCTGGAAACCTTTATGGGGAAATGGAGTTGAGGTGGGACGGATGCCCGACCCCCTCTCCACTACCGAATGCTGCTCGCCTCGCTGAGGTCGCCTCACTACCCTGTTCCAAGTGCAGGAGGCCCATTCCTCCTTAGGACCTTGACTTGAGCAGAGCCTAGGCCTGGCGGGAAGAGCCCAGGAGGGGTCCGGTCCCCGCCTACTTCTCTCCCCTCTCTCTCTTTTTTTTTTTTTTGTACTGTGGATTGCGTGGGGGTCTTTTCCACCTCCGCGCCGGCTTCTCACCACCATCCCCCGAGCATGACTAGATATCATCACCATGACAACTGCAATCTATGAGCATACACATAATAGAGATGAAATAGACAAAAGATTAGCATGCCATGAAAAGTACAATAAGTTTCTTATTTAGCATTTAGATAACTGTCTTTCCTTCGGAGCAAGCTTCAAAGTTGAAGCCAGTTTAGACCAAGAGGATTAATTCTTTCTCCCGCATGCTTCATTGAATCTCTCATTACCAAACTTTGTCTGTATTGATGTAAGATTTGATTGAAGATTAGAGCATTTAGCAAATCTTGCTTTTCTGCATGTATCAGGTCCTTTCAAGCACGGATCTCGGTGCCCAGTGGTCAATACCCTTACTTTTATCCAGTGTCTGCTTCATTTAAACTTAATCAACTCCATCAATGAACTGGAACAGGGAAACGTCCCTGCGGTAAGAATGTTGTGCTTTTGTGGGATAATTCTTTGCTCTTTCCCGATCTGTTGGCGTTAAACCTAAAATTGCACTATGATGAACTTTTTTTTTTTAATCAATATGATAATGACAATTGGGTCTGAAAGCTCTGGGAGGACTTGGAGTAGAGTGGGATCTGGCCCCCATTACCAAAATAACTTCTTGTTCTGCAATAGTCGGACTCCTTTTGTGTGGCTTTAATACCTTTTCTTCCCTGACATTGAATATTGCTCAAGCTGGAAAATGATGCATCTTTGTAGGGAAGGCTCGTATGTCACAGCCAGAAAGTGAAGCAGACCGATTGGTTGTGTGAATTATCTGACTTGCTGCAGTGAATTATTTGCACTGTTTCCCTACCTAGTCAACAAGTTCCTGAGGTATAGTAGAGATCAATCAAAACTGACAGCCCGCGTGTGAAGGCTTTACTGTGTAAATCTGGCGCACTCATCCTGGCCATGCCGGCCCTGGCATCTGTATATCATTTTTATACTGCTACCAGTAGAGCAATTTCAAAAGTATTTGCAAGGAAAATGCGTGTCCCCATCTGTTCCTGGAAGCATAAATGTGCCACCTTCAGAGGGTTTTCACTGGTAATCATATCTTTAATGATCAACAGACTAGTGATATATACCTTTCCATAAAATGGGGTTTTCTTCACTTTATTGTGATTGGCTAGAATAAATAGCTTTTCCATATGTTAGGGAGATAAAATATAAGATTAGCAGAGGTCATTTGTTGGATAGTAAACAAAAGAAACAATTCATTCCAAATAATCTTTGAAAAGAAGCAACGACAAAATTAAGTTGTAATCACAGAGTATCTGAGGCCCCAATATCAGAAAACAGACCTCATTCCTCCTTGGAAAAGGAGCCGTTTAAGAGCAGAAACTCAAGAATCTTCTAGGGGACTCTGGTGACTTATTCCTAGAGTCAGAGGGAGGGACAGGATATGGAAGGAGAGGCTGGAATAATACTTGTTTGTTCAACTTCTGTTGTAGGATTGTATTTCCTTTCTCTTATCTCAGGTGGTATTTGGCCACCTCCACTGCAGCACCCTGGGTAAATTGGTAGGTGATGTGTTCAGAAAGCAGGAAAATGCCACTCTACTGAATTTCTCTTCAGGCCTTTCAAGGAGATGGGGATTGTTCACATACTTTAAAATAAAGGTTAACTTCACCTAGCCAGAGATTTCTCTTTTCCCGTAGAAAAAGATGTCGGAGGGTGGGGCAAAGTTCCCAGGTTTACGTGAAATTCCAAAACCTAGGGAAAGGGGCCTCAAGAAATAGCCAAAACTTGCTGGAGAAACCCCAGGAAATGTTCTTAGTCATCGAATTCCACCTGTATAGGTAACAGTCTGCAGATACAATCAGGCCCTGACCACTATCCTTCCTCCTCCCACACACCCATGCTCAGCGCCAAGTTTCCTTTTTCTCAGATGCAGCCACTTTCAGTTTGCTGAGCCATCTGTTTTTTTTTTTTTTTTGACAGGGTCTCGCTCTGTCACCCAGGCTGGAGTGCAGTGGCTCTCCACTGTGCGTGATCTCAGCGCACTGCAACCTCCAACTCCCGGGTTCAAGTGATTCTCATGCCTCAGCCTCCTGAGCAGCTGGGATTATAGGTGCCTGCCACAACACTGGGCTAATTTTTTTTTTTTTTTTTTGTATTTTTAATAGAGACCAGGTTTCACCATGTTGGTCAGACTGTTCTCAAACTCCTGACCTCAAGTGATCTGCCCACCTCAGCCTCCCAAAGTGCTGGGATTACGGGCGTGAGCCATGGCGCCCAGCCTGCTGAGCCATCTTGGCGAAATTTGGAAGCTTCTCCTTCAAGATTCTGGGCCCAGAGGTTTGGAGGCAGTGACTGCCTGCTTAGGAGACTACAATTCTATTTTGTTTTCAGGGTTCAGACAGAACTTCCCATTCCACAAAGGATTGATATTAGTTGCAGGTCACCAGAATCTGAATGATGCCCTCAGCCTTTGTGCTCTCCAGAAAATAGGTGTGAGCTATGAGGACCTGCTCCCTGTGGTCAGGACTTGAGAAGGAATTGGGGGAGGTTCTCTTTAAATACTGGGAACAGACTCTGGTTCTGCATTCTTTCCTGTTATCTCTTGTTATGTATATGTTATATATTTATGATCTCCCCACCCCCTCATCCCCACTACTTCCACCCTTATTCCACAGAATTCTTTGCTGTACCCAAATGCCTACTGCTCTTCCTGCAGCAGGAGTGTGTAGCAGAAGTGTGTTAGTTTCAATGTGGGAAAGGTGGTCTGTAGGCAGATCCCAAGCAGAAAGTTTCCATTAGCATCTCAGATCAAATTTGTGTTTATTTCCTGGCCCTAGAGAGACTTGGGAAAAACTTTTAGGACAGCAGAAAAACAGCTCGCCCAAAGCCCATGGTGAGAAAAAAAAATGAGTAACTAAGTAAATACTTTTGTCTTCTTAATTTTAGAAACAGAATATATATATACACATACACATACACACACACATACATACACACTTTTTTTTTTTTTTTTTTTTTTTTTGAGACGGAGTTTCGCTCTTGTTGTCCAGGCTGGAGTGCAATGGCACAATCTCGGCTCACTGCCACCTCCACCTCTTGGGTTCAAGTGATTCTCCTGCCTCAGCCTCCCGAGTAGCTGGGATTACAGGCATGCACCACCACGCTTGGCTAATTTTGTATTTTTAGCAGAGACGGGGTTTCACCATGTTGACCAGGCTGGTCTCAAACTCCTGACCTCAGGTGATCCACCTGCCTCAGCCTCCCAAAGTGCTGGGATTACAGGCGTGAGCCACCATGCCCAGCCTAGAAACAGAATCTTACAGGCTGGGTTGCACATAGGCAGGTATAGACATATAAGTCTAGATTTACAAGTAGATCACACTGACCTGAAACCGCATTTCCTGTAGTATGCAGTTAGACTAAAAGAAAGTCACATTTGTGTTTTCCACATTGTGATGTGATGCACTCCTGGTCTTCAGTGAATTCGCTTGCCACAAGGAAATTCTGGCATGTGTTGTATGTGAAATGTGATGTGTACTCAATTATAAAAATTGAGTTTCCTGATTTCTATGTCTTTAAATTTGATACACATTTTGTATTGAATTTCTATGTTAATTGTTTTCATAAAATGAAAAGAAGTAAAAACCTCACCAACTGGTTTTGTGTAGAAGAGGTAAATCTGTGACGTTTGCTTCTTCCCTTGTCCAGGAGGATGAGGCTGTCACTACTACAGTTAGGACCGTTTCATACTCCGTGCTCTTTTGCTATGCTGGGGTTACTGTCTAACCCACAAGCCTCTGCCAGGAATGTTGCCATACACCCTGGAGTGGAAGACACCTGCGGAGCTCATCTGTGGGGCTCATGTTGGCTGAGGCTCTGAACTGCAGAATTGCAGGCATCCAAGGGAGTGCCCCAGGCACCCAGGTTTTCCTAAACCTTAGATCAGAGCCATTTGCAGCACAGAGTTGTGTGCTGTTTCAAAACCACAAACCCTGTATAGATGCCCCTCCATTGCAGAGGTGGACATCTTGGCAAATGTAGGATGAAGATTGAAAATTAAAAAACAAACACACCGTGTTCAGGGTGAAAATTA